>NC_024311.1:9163720-9173628 GCF_000523025.1 Cynoglossus semilaevis | reverse complement strand
TAGCATAACTGACTCTCGCCAATTTGACATCCCACTTCACGTGGTAAAATATGAACAGAGGGCTCTGAAAGACCCCCACAGGTCCTTGCTGGGGTGCTGCATTATTAAAACAGAGCCTCAGCCAATACACAATCATGATTTCCAATTTCCTGCAGTCAGTGAAGATTGAAGAGGAACAGTGGAAACACAATTACTCTTTCCTGTTTTGGAAAGCATATGTGTGAAGTGCAGAGGCATGTTTGTTTAAACCCAACTAACAGTCCTCCTCATTGTCTTTTCATTAGACCCAGTCTGACAATGCTTGGACGCGTAGAATTCGGAATTCATAATACCTTACGAGTAGCTGCCAAAACTGAAAATATGCAACATATTAATATGGATTTTGCAGATTTTTTTAGTTTCTACTGTTAGAATAACCTAGCATAAAAACAACGTATGCAACAATGGAACAGAAATAATTTATAAATAATTATTAAAGCATGCTGTTATTAAAATAGAAAGGAAGTGTTGTCATGTAAATTATGAGTGTGGAGATCACTGGCTGAACCCCTGACTACACAAACAGGATGTGTCAAGGAGGACACATGGGTCTTCCAGCATGGGGGTCTTCCCTCACACGGCTTCTGTAAGTAGATTTATCATCCAGAGGTTAACAGTGGGACGTCAGCAGAAGAGGTGAGGCTTCAGCGAGAGGGTGGGGGAGCAGTGTGCTGTGTGCAGGGAAGTTTGCTTTTACATGTTTTCTTTTCTCTCCTTTAGAGGAAAAAAAAAACAAGGGGGGCTGCAGGTTGCTCACTGAGGACCAAAGTCCATAAAACTGTGAGCAGGGAGCTGCAGCCACATGTCTAAGAAGTAATGCGATCCCAAGGGGCTGACCGCTGTTAACTTTTATTGCTGTAAATACTCTCTGTTCGCTGCTGTCCTGTCTCACACCACCCCTGGCTGCTTTTATGTGTGGTTTGTGTTTGATTAACCCCCATGATACACTCAAGGCCCATTTGTAGACACCCAGTATACACATAAACGGACAAAACTCTCTGCTGTAATGTTAGTGTACGCTCGTAGACAGACAGACATAAATATGGTGTCATTAAAGGTTACAAAAACACCAGCCCTGTACCAACAGTGTAGCATTTGTTACACTGCCACTGCATGTATAATGAGCCTCTATGCAGAGTGAACACAGACAGACGGACATACCTAATCTCTTGCAACATACTGTATTTAGGAAAAATAATAACAAAAAGAAAAAGAATTACTACTTACAAATATACAGATCTACCAAAAGTCAACTCGAAAGACTGTTATAAATTGATTTGGGAGTTTGTTTTTGGAAAAATATCCCTGGTTTCAGGTGACGTACACACAGACAGGCAGGCAGTCAGACAGACAAGGATGTGTGGGGGGAGATCAGTGAGGTAGAGAGTCCTGATTGATAAACTCCCTATCTGGCTATTTACGATCTGGCTGCAGAAGAGGAAAGCTTCGCCAGACAGAAAAGCAATTAATCTGCAAACGAGCTGGGGAACAGCCGGCCTGAGCATTGGAGCCTCCTACCAGCATCGCTCTGGAGGGGAGATAAGGCTGCAGACGGCTATTTATTGTACATTTTAATTAAGTGCTTGTTAACGCTAGTTATCTTAACAGTCACAAAATTACCGTTGTAATGCATTTAGTTTGAGGAAAAATGGAGAGGGCTGGAGCACTTTATGAAAGCTGGCACAGCTTGCCTTCATTTGAAATCACAGGACAAATTCAGAGGAGGCGGATGCCACAATGATCTAAGCTCAGGCACTAATGGTTATTTAATATGGCCATCAGCGGTCCCAAGTCCCCAGCATACGGCGCTCGCACAATGGCCTCCAAACCCTCTTTAACACTTATTTGAGATGACAGGAAAAATGAAACCGTTTGTGCTTTCAATGGAAAAGCAATCATTGGTACATTATACTCCGCTTGCCCTATCATGCTAATGCCGGGTAAAAATGTCACCAAATGTATTTAAAGGGCTGATGGAGTGTTGCTGTTTGATTCCTACTGTCTGCCTGATTAATAAAAACCTTCAATTTGTATGTAAATGCAACCTGGGGCTCATATCATCTGCACACCTGCACCTGGAGAAAAATAATAAACTCAAGTTTAATGTGGCAATTATGAGAGTTTATGGGGATTGTTGGGAAGAGGGCGGTAGAGGAGTGGCTGGCTTGATGAGAGGGCTCACAGAGGGGAGTGGGTCGACCTGAACCAGCCTCACTACATGAATGACCTGATGCATGTATATAACCCCAGCTTGCAGAGCTAAGCACAATGTGCACAGTGCCAAAAGATGAAAAGAAAAAAAAAAAATGAAGCTTGATGCATTTCTCCTTTTCTGCCTCTTTGGTTTGTGGGTTACTAATATAAAAACTTTACTGCTCAGACATATACATCTTTAATAAGTTAATGTGGTTATAGTGACAAAAGAAACTAGCTTTTAATAATTTACCAATTAATCAAAGACAGGTTAACTTACCAAGACAATATACAATATAACTGAGACTGTCCTTAAAATAACAAATCTTCCTCTACATAAGTCACACTTAAATTTAACACCGTCAGAATTCCACATTCCACAAGAACCCAACCCAATTATGTTTTTTTTTGTCCAAGAACTGAAAAACTGTTGGGTTAATCAAATACACATTGCCATGTAGTTGATGATTCCAAACGTCTTGGCATAATTGATGTTTCACATTCCCTTTAACCAACATGATACAACCTCATCGACACAGTCCACTTCCTCCTAGGACCAAGTGAGAGTGAACTGCCTAAATGTGATTAAAGAGCAAAGATTAAAGGTGCCCATTGTTGACTATGTTTTCTGGGGTGACGGCGAGTCTAGCTCTAGCCTCCCTTCCTCTCTGGGTTCAACACTAACCTGTCTCACCTTAGCCTCTGTAAGCTGTCAGGATCGGCACTCCTCAAGCAGGCAAACAGGGAGGAGGTGAGGAGAGGACCTGCTGTAGATGTTGACACGTCTCCCTTTGCTTCAAAGCTTGGACCAAAACAGTAATATTGTTCTAAAGTGATGCAACTAACAGACAGGAAGAGAAGTTGGTTCTCTAAATCTGGTGTGATTTCGGCTTATTGAAGAAAAGCTAATATTTATTAGTTGTCTTTTGTGTAGTTAATCCACAATTGCATTATATCAGGACAGGTTCAGTCATCTGAACTCTGCAGTCACGCTGTCGAAGATGTGATAAAACCACACACATCCCAGACTGGAAGCGGTGACAAAAGACCATGCATAAAATAAAAGGATATGTATATCGGATCTGGAAGAGTGACAAAAACTTCTGTGCTCTGTATTATGTGGGTGAGTAGACAGGAGTGATGCGGTGAGACAGTGATATTTATCTGCAGAGATGATCTGCTGGAGCATGATAATAGCACTACAGTAGTGTGACCATGAATCAGAACCTGGATAGAGCTGACGATGGGGGCGCTTCTCTCCCAAGTCAGTGGAGAAAAAAAATCTGCACCTCACCTGCCTAATGGCTTTAGACAGCAGCCATTCGGCCCTGCTAATCTTCCGACTCTTTGAAAATAACTTTTTGTGCTGTATGAAGATTGGATTTTACAGATCACAACGGAAAGGCAATGCATTCACTCAGCTGTACTTCTCATGAGAAACGTATCGTGATCTCTAATAATATTCTGTATACGGCTCCAGCCAAGCGCTACCTTTAAATGCGATGCCATATTAATATTAATATTTATGGACTGTGGTGGAGCGCAAGTCGTCTAAGCGGTGCGGGCAGAACAAACTTCCATTAATTCCTATGGAGGGGAAAGTCCAAATTAATTCCTATTCACATTTTAATGCCTTTATGCTAATGTAGGTTCAGAGGGAAATGACAGTGAACCCAGTGGAGGAGGTGAAGGAGGAGGAGGAGGAGCGTTAACTTGACTTCTGTACCTGAGAAGTCTCTCTTTATAAGGGAAATGGGATAAGAGCGACAGCTTATTCTACAACTGCCATTTAGAGGAGACACATATCTGATCCATTTAGTTTCTGAGTGGCTCAGTCAAAGAGTGCACAAGTTTCAGAATGTTTCAACAGGTGTTGATTTTCAAATATAACCATACTATAGATCCTACAGACAGCCATGAAAATGCAGGTGAAATAAATTATAGTAGAAACTATTTTTAAACTTCTATACAGTAAATTTGTTGGGTTACTACCACAAAGAATATGACGTTCACAAAAGGCTAAGCTAATTCATACTTTTCTGGTTACCATAGTGTTAATCAGTTACACGTTTTAGCCAAAATTAAATATGGGAAAATCCTAAGAATGATTTCATAGACCAAACATAAGAAACCAAGCAACCAAACAAACTCTGATCCTTTTAAGAGGTAAATAGATAAAATATTGGAGCTACCCAATTCAACATGTTTCACACAAGCATTTTTTTTCACTTACATTTTTTGCCCCCATTATCTGTTTCAAGTAAAATAAAGACAAAATTGTGCGAATGACAGTCTCATTTAGATAAAAATAGTCAACAAAGCAGGCAGACGATGAAAGAAACCCTCATTAACAAAAGCAAATAAAGAATGTCTCTATTTTCCCATTGATTTAATGTGTTTTTTTACATTACATCTGAAACAGCTTCAACCTTTCCTTTCCTCCTACTGGGGGCTTTTCATTTATTTCCGTGTGTCCCATTTTTATACAAGGTTTATTAAAAGCAAGCACAAATTGTTTCATCAGCACCATACAAGCACATTTAACATCTGATCCAGACACAATCTCAGGACCACATCGGACCTGATCTTCATCAAATGAGGAACGGCAGCACCTCCAGTCAACTCCATTCTGCCCCACAGGGAAAACCCAAGTCCATCTATTCTGGTTTGTCTGGACTGGTTAATGTGGTGCTGAGGCCAGGCAAACACAAATAGATTGCAGTAGTAGCAATCGTGCCCCCACCCCCTCCCACCCCACTGTGTTACAGCTGTTATCATTACATATTTACTTGGAGGACAAGCGCATGCTCCCTCCAGATAGGTCCCTATCAGTACATGTCCATGCTATGACACCTGGAGGGTAATTGTCATTAATTGCACTCATTTGGTCGACAGGTCAGGGCAACTGAAGCGCAGGTGTTTGGGACAAAACACGATTATTCCCTTCCAAAGAATGAGGCGGGCTGAGAAAGAGTGATTTCTCTATTGTCGAATGCCCAACACGTAATGATCCTCCATTTCTTCTGGTTTTATCTCACATTAGTGGGTAATGTTTGGGTCCGAAAAAGTGTAGAAACTGTGATCACTATTTTTCTCTCCTGTCGTGCATTTCCACCACTTTCAGAGAGATGGAGCACCGTGTCATTTAGGACAAAATTTAATTAAACACAGATCCCAGTGACTGTCAATTACACTATATATGTGTGTGTGTGTGTCAATGCCAATGTACCACCTATAGAACTGTCTTCCAGTTCATTGTACATTTATAGAATCTGTGTTACATTCACAGCCAAAAGAAACAACTCACCAGAAGGAACACGGATCACAGGAACAACATTCACAGAACAAACACGGCATAATCCTGAACAGTACAATGAACCAACGAGGACTGAGTGGAGGAGAGAGGAACAGATACCAAGGTACACCAGGTGACATGAGTGGGACTGATTACCAAGGAAAACCAGGTGAGTGTGATTACACTAACCAACCCAGAGAAACAGAGAGAAGTGAAGGAAGGCAGACAGAACTCCTAATCTCAACCTGAAAAACTCTCAGTGTTGGTGCTTGTTACTAGTAGTACACAAAGAAAAATACTCATATCAGTTTGTGAGAATCAGTCATGTCAGTTAGCAGAAACATTATTGAAAGCACTGTCTTAATAATTGTATGACATTAACTGATTGTGTTGTTGATGTCTTTGTTGTTTTTTCATTTGAGCTGAAAATCAATTGATTGACAGCTGGACCCTTGAGTGGAAAGGTCAATCTGTGCTGCTAAAGTCACAGATTGTAATTATTTATCCATATTACAAACATGCGAAAACAGAAAATGAAATATTACAGCCGAGGACATCATTTTGGTTTTAGTCTCCCACTTGCTTCCAGGGGATGTTTTACTAATATGACACACAAGTGGGCCTTACCAGAGACCTTTGTGTCAGCAGAATTAATGAGACCCTTATCTGTGGCTCAAATGGGTTTAATTGAAAAGTGAAGACCTTAAAGAGCCATTCCCTTATCTGTGTGCCATCCATCTGTTTGACTGTCGTTATCTGATTACCTTGGTATCAGTCTGATGATAGTGTTTTCAAGCACCACCATTAAAGCTAAAGCTAAAACCAACAGCTAAAATGCAAAAAACTGTTAGTAGATATGTGATGTCTATTTATTCAGTTAATGTTTATATTGTTCACTTAATGTTTGTATTGTTCTGGAAGTCTCGTCTGCAACAGGGTAGAACATTTGAATTTGTGCTCAAGAGATTTACCTGTTTTCTCATGTGTGAAAAATATTAGTATTACTAGCTATAATTTAACAAATGTAAAATAATCTGGAGAATGTCCCTGGAGGGTAAATGTCTGAATGTGACTGACCATTGAAACCTAAAACAGTATTTTAATACTGATCACGTGGCAAATGTAATGGACACATGGCCACACAGGCTAAAAATTGCATAAAGTTTAATTTAATTTTTTTAACTTAATTTATTTCTGCTGGGCTTTCAGGCAAAAACTGGGGGGATTTAGAAACAGAGAGCAAGGGCCTACTGGTCTGTTTGCAGTCCAGATCTGTCTTCCATTGACAATGGCTGGTGCAACACAGAGGGAAACAGACAACAGTTGCCTGTTAAGTGAAAACTCAGACCTTTTTTGTTGCATTTTTAGGAAGACTCCAGAGCCAAAATTACAATTGAGCCCTTCACTGTGTGTGTGTGTGTGTGTGTGTGTGTGTGTGTGTGTGCACCACATGGGCGGAGAGGAGACACCAGGCACAAACATCCTCAATCTGTCCTAATTGCACAGCAGTATACAAAGCACAGACTTCAAATACAACAACTAGGCTTCATTTCCTCATAAAAACACTGTTTACTGTCGCTGTGATAATTTACCCAGTAACATGTGCCCTCCACAAGAGCAAACTCCAAGGGATGCCAAAGTGAGCAAGTGTGTGTGTGTTGGCTGACAAAAATACACAGCAGCAGCTGGGCCTCATGTTTGAAGGCCTGCCCTCCACACTCCTCGGTTCAACATGGAGGTACACTGTGACTTCTACACTAGTTAGTGAGAGGAGGAGACAGAAGGTGGTCCTTGACTTGTGTGTGCAGGTGTTTGTGACAAATGAGATGTTAGTCTGCACCTCTGCTCACAACACTGCTACCCCTTAATATTCTATTCCAGCAACTATTTCATATGGGAAATAAACAGGTCCAGAATCCCTTGATTTAAACTAAAGTTGACTCCATCTTGGATTTTAAAATATAAATAGCATAGCAGAAATATCCGACCACAACATAAAACCACTTACCTATTGTACAAAAATGTTTTGGCAGATTTAAGTTATATTTAAGTTTGTTTAATGTAATACAAGAGCCGTGATGTGAATTAGTGTCCAGTTTTTGTAAACACACGTTTCTTTTTAACGGGATTGTCCAAGTACCAATTTATACAGAACAATAGAGTCTCATCACTGACTCATTTTGAAGGTTGAGTATCAGTAAAAATACAATGAACTGGGAGGCAGTGTTATTTAGGCGGCACAGCTCCATGGTAAACAGGATAACGTGCACTGTGTACGTGTTAGCGCAACCAATACCAGAGTGAGAAATCAAAGCTAGCGGTATTAAACAAAAAGTCTTTAAACTGATATGATCACCAAAACTAAGGATAAAATAAATAAAATTATATTTAATTAAAAGATAAGTAAAATTCAACCTGAACAGACAGTTTATAAGGCTTTCTATTAAGACAATCTGTGAGGACAATCAGATACTAAACTGAAGAAGGGAAACCAAAACACTTGCTGACCACTGCATGGCTCCTTGTGGTAGAGTCCTTATGAAATTATTCCACATGAGTATTTGAATGAAGCTTTAGGGCAGATAATGAAACCACCAAAAGACTAGTTTAGACATTATGTGATTGTCTACTCAGAAAGAAAAAAATATACA
Organism: Cynoglossus semilaevis; assembly: GCF_000523025.1. Lineage (NCBI taxonomy): Eukaryota > Metazoa > Chordata > Actinopteri > Pleuronectiformes > Cynoglossidae > Cynoglossus > Cynoglossus semilaevis. The sequence continues at coordinate 9,165,450 of NC_024311.1, read as the reverse complement.
CAGTGAGTTGCAAGCTTTCACGCCAGCAATCAGTGTATCTGAGTAGGTGTCAGGTAAGCCATCACACATTTGTGTCCAGTACCTGCTGCACATCTCCCGTCTGTCTGTCTGAGCTGTGGAGACTAATATGAGGGAACCTGAGGCTGGTAGTGCCAGAGTCTGCCTGCCAAAGCCTTGGAGAAGACAGATGGCATGCGGAAATCAATATTCTCACACAACATCACCCATTTTGTGAACAAATGAATCTGCTTTGACAGTATGTGTATGAGCGATCGGGTGACCTGCTCCCTTCCCATCTGAACATCCTCCCCTCCCCTTCCCAAAGCGCGCTGTTATTTATGGCAGTTGGGCCCTACGCTCCTGTGTGCTTTGATGTTTAATTCAAGGACCCACAGCCAGGCAGGGAGGAGAGCGTGGGTGTGTTGGGAACTCACCAGGACTCAGGAGCAGGAACTCTGATTTCCAACAAATATTCCCCGTGTTGCTCACATTGGGCTCAAGCTGTCTGTATGACTGCTGTGCTGTGACTCTGTGCAGGACCTGAAGGTGCAGGGAATACGATCTGCCTGTGATTTGATCCCAACGTTGCTTGCACAGATACCATAAAAATGTCCTATGCATTAGCAGACTTGTAAGCATGGTATTGTTGGAATGGTGCCTAAAACACTGCCACCCTGAGGCAGCCGCATTGATGTGTGTTAATTCTATTCAAAACAACAATTTCCTATTGTACTGTATCACTATCATCCACCTCACTTTCACTCTACGTCTATCCTCCACAACATCTCTCTCAGTCTCACCTGCTTCGTCTCTCACTCTCTCTTTCTGCTCGCTGGTCGCACTCTGAGATTTATTCCAGCTAAGAGCAGCACCAGTGAGGGGCTCGTGTTAGCAATTTATGGTTTAATAAGACTTACATAAGTCTTGCAGGTGTGCTTTACGTCCCCCTCCCGAGCCCATTTGGAGGATTTATGGAAGGCCTTTGGATTGCTGGCTGATTTAGAAGTCCTCTTTCCTGTCTCTGGCCTGTCCAGGCCACCACACGCTCCCCTAGACGTCTAGCCTGCCTGGCCAAATGTTCATCAGACTAGGGCTTGGCTGGGAATGCATCGGCTAAAGAAACACAGACACCACAGTAAAGCTATGTCTGGCTCAAGTACAGGTGTGTGATATACTGTGCATAAACCCAGGTAATGGTGCAATGGTGTTGGCTAGCCTCTTAATGTAAGCGTTACGATACAAATCAGTGTGACATATAGGCTAGACAGAAGGTGTCCCACTGGATATGCCTATAGTATTATGATTTTTAAATCAGAATAGGTATCAAAAGCCACATTCAATTCTGTAACATGTGGCCATTGTTAGGCGGAGGAGAATAGTTTCACCGTCCTGGCTGGCCCCGGTAACCCTCACCATTGTAGGAACACACTGGGGTACGATGACACAGAGGCTACACAACGACACTGAAAAAAAAGAGGCGAAAAAGGACAGAATGAAAAATAAGTGTTGCCAAATAGGAGTTATTGTGATGAGGCGGTGCTCAGCTGTTAGGATTTAATATGCCACTGAAAAACACGGCCTTAATCAGGAACAACATCCTTTTCAGTATTCCATGGCTGATTCCAACAAGCATATGAACAGTGGGTTTTTTTGGAAGCCAGGCTGATGACAAATGATGCAATCTCCATCCCTACTGTTGACTGGTAATTGCTCATCTAGATAAATGCTAA
>NC_024311.1:9156220-9158720 GCF_000523025.1 Cynoglossus semilaevis | reverse complement strand
CTCAGCAGTCTAAGTAGTGTTTGTAACAAAAATGCCAATGTCAATGTTTGTAACAAAAGAGTCCAGTTTAATGTTTGCAGAAGAAAAAAATGTTTTACTTATGTTTTTACTTATCACTTGATTGACCCTTTAGCTGCAACTGTCAAATGCAAAATACATTTAAAACTGTGCCATATTCACCTATGAAATGCTGATATGTCAAATCCATAGAAAACAACTATGTAATGTTTTGACTATAGAGTCACGTCTTTGCCAACCAGCCTTTTGTTTACACTTGTAACATGTACCGCACACGTGGTGCCCAGTCACATCACTGTCTATCACCACAGTCATTAAGGCTTTTCTGCTTTTTTGGCCCAGGCCTATTAGCTGGCATTTTAGGCATAATGGGCTCATAATAACAAGTGTTTATAGCACTGAGGTAACACCTGCATGTGGGTGTAAACACACTCTCAAAAGTCACACACACACACACACACACACAGACACAGTCTCTGGTGTTGTGGGGGGCATGGTTTGGAACCTTACTCATTAAGTGCAGGTTCAGATGGTTAATCCTGCTGAGCCTAACTTTTTTTGCTCACAGTTTCTTCTGACTTCATTTTGGTGGCATGCTGTGCCACTAAATAGCTCATATTAGCTATTTATTAGTTCTCATAATAGCTCTTATTATAGCACACCCACACCCACTGACCTCCATAAGACACCGTTCCAGGATCTACTTTCATAGAGCTGCCGATGCCACATGTTAAAGTTGAGAGCTATATAATTGAAAAAGGGATACCAGTGAGAAGTATGAGCTTGTTGTTTATGGTGTGTGTTTTTAGTTTGTTAATGGTGTTTATGGGATTTTTTTTAATCTGTGTAATCCTCAAATTGTGTGTCTCTGTACTATCTGTCTTTAGTGGTAACTAAATTTTCTGTAAATCTTTAGAACAAACCTCACCACACTCTATTATTATATAATAAATCAATGGTAATGATTGTAAAACTCAGTATGATTAATATGAGTCACTGGTTTAACATTTGCCTGCAGAAAGATGAACTTAATACTTTATTATAGTTTGTGTGTGTTTGTGTGTGTGTGGGGGGGGACTGTTTTTTTAGGTGAATAGTGTTTTTAAAAAACATTAGAATAGGGGTCACCATACTTTTGGACACTAGGAGCTACTTCAACGGTACTCAGTAATATGAAGAGCTACTCGTTTGATACAGATTTCCTGAACAATTTAATAATATTTAAAAAGAAAACTAATGCTGCTCCATCAAGTTCTAAGACATACAATAGCAGACACTCTTGTTACCATTATCATTGCACCCATTTGAATATGGTTGTAAAGTGTAAACTGATTCAAAAAGAACAGTAACAGTACAATTTGAGTTGACTAGTTTTATTTTTAGAACATATCCCACAGGCACCCTGTGAAGTCCATGGGGGTGTCCAGGTGCCCCCAGGCAACACGTCGGTGACCCTTGCATTAGAACAGTGTTCTCCTTACAAATTCATAATAAATTGTATTTTTTCAATGCCGTAATATATCTTCATACATATAAATAACTGCATGAAGCCAGTGGATAAAAAACAGAAACATACAAGAGGTATTGAATATACATAATTCTTTGAATGACTAATGTCATCAAAAAAACTTTTTCGCCAATTTTTTTTTCAAAATTTTATCTTAGCTGCACGTTTCTCATCAAATTATAGCATTTGAAAAAAAAATAATTTACAGAAAAATCCTAATTTTAACATGTCGATTTTGGTCAGAGACAAATGATCATAACATTTTTTTTTTTCAAACTACTATCTTATCTGCGTATTTCTCACTAAATTACATTTTGAGGATGTTTTGGAATTGTTTTGGCAAAATCTTAATTTCACATCTAAAGTTGAAAGAAATTATGAAATGGAAAATTTTGTTTTTCCAAAAATCTTTCTGTTCTGCATCTTCAATCATCAAATTAGAGCATTTTGAGAATTTTTTTAAAAAAAAAAAGATGAAGGGATGGGATGGGAATTTTGTAGCAAGATTATAATTACGTGTGTCATGTTGGTCAGAAGGTAAAAAAAGTTGATGAAAATTTTTGGAAAAAACACATTCAAAATTTTTACTTTTCTCTGTGTTTCTTATTAAATTAGAGCATTTTGAGAATTTTTTGAAAAAAATCCTGATTTCATGTGTCATATTGGCTGGAAGGTGAAATATTTTGAAAACATTTTTAGACATTGTTTTTACAGAATGTTAACCAAATTTTGGGGCAAGATGTTTTTGTGGAATTTTTATTGGGAAAATAATGATTTTGTGTATCATGTTTGTTAAAAAAAATTAAAACATTTGATGAAAATTTTTGGACATTTTTTTTACTACTCTGCGTGTTTCTCACCAAATTACAGCATTTTGAGATTTTTTTTAGACATAAACATTTTCGGAATTTTTTTTGAAAAATCTTCATCCGCTTTGTCATGTTGGTCGGAAGGCATTTCAGGGACTTTTTATTT
>NC_024311.1:9128742-9156120 GCF_000523025.1 Cynoglossus semilaevis | reverse complement strand
AAAATGACTAAAAATGCACTCATTTACACTCACTAAGTTTTGATACAAAATAGTATAAATAGTATAACTTCCACCACTGATCACAGCAACATTCTTTGATGTTGTTCATTTTCATCTCTCTACTGCATGTTTTTGTTGGTTTGTAAAATGAACAGTGTAATACAGATGTGTTTGTGTCTGTGATGTTGTTCAAATTTAGGACAATTATGGTCCACAAGTCCAAAATTTTGCCCACTCCTGCCCTAGCCTGTACCCTAACCCTAATCTTAGCCTTAACCACGAACCTGTCCTTACTTGAGGACAGTGCAAACCTGCAGTGTGAAACTACAAGAGTTTTCTCAACTAGTTTTCTTGTCCTGTTTTACTTTTTGTCTTTCTGCTGTCTTTAAGTATTTGTTCTGATTTTGCTCTGTCTCCTTATCGTAAATTGCTTGTGTTCTCCTTTTTCCTCAGTCAGGTTTTCTAATTAGTTGGCCGTACAGTTTTAGCACATTCTCCAAAGGTAAAACTTTGTTTATTTTTCTGACTGTGGCTGCTCTGTTTTCTCCTTCTGCCTCTGTCTGACCTGATTTATCACCTGTGTACTGAACCAGTTTTACTTGAGTAAAGACTCCTACATTTATTCCTACAATAAATGAACAGCGACTCTTGGGTTTCCTTTTCCACCTGTTTTTGTTGTTATTTGCTTTTCTCCGTGCAATTATTTGACAGGATTTGGAAATGGGTTCTTTCGCCTTTTCACATGTTTGAAACTAGGTTAAGTTGAAAAGGGTTGATTTTTATTTCCTCCTCTCTCTCCTTCTTCACTGATCCAGACCTGAGGCTGCTCTCATTATTATTATTGCTGAGTCAGTCCTAATTGCTGTATTGTACATACAACTATATATTTTTTTTAAATAACTATACTGTTTCAATTTAAACAACTTGTTTGAAAAAACCTGTTTGTTTGCCCCGCCCACTCTAACTTAGCCCTGTTTTTCCTCAAAAACGGGGTTTTGTCTCGATCCCCACCTTCACCAAAGTGCTGCTGTTACTGAGCATTTTTTATATTAATAAAAAAAAGTAATAGATCAATATTACTTTATTTACTAAAATTGACTTTATATTACGGTAATTTATATTACTGTATGTTTATGTTTATGTCATGTAATGTATTCATAATTATAGTGATTAGCTGTAGTTATATAGTTATACTGTTAAATGTGATGATTGGTTTGACTATCACCATAGTTTGGCAGGTCTCTGTCCATTGAAATAAAATTCTTCAGCAAACACTTATGAAATGAAAAACAAGTCCAACTTATTTTTGAATAATTGACATATGATTAATTGACTGATTCACCATTTAATCCTTTTCCAGTGTTTAAGGGAACTGGAGCCAATTCCTGCCTTCATTAGTTTAGACTTGGCTTTAACACTGGAGTGCCCAATTAATCCAGTGGTACATAAATTGGGGGGCGAACTCCCTTAGGGGGGCACAGAGCTGTTGCAGAGTAAGAGTAGGAGCAACATAGATGATTATATTTAATTTAAAATTAATTAAAATACACAATGAATTAAAAATCACTTTAAAAAATATTCCTAATTTGAGCCACAGTGTGGCGGCAGCACAGATTTGTAATTATATTTTCCTTTGTTCAATTACAATAGCAAGAAGAAAGTTCACCGAGTTAATCCTAATCCTAATCTACATGATTTTGGACTGTGGGAGGAAACTGAAGAAAACACACCCTCCGACCTTAAACCCTGCTCCTCTGCTTTTCAGCATCAGCCTCTCGCTGCTCCCTCTGCAGCAGCTGATTATGCACTTTACTGTGTGGAGCCAGGAGCCTGACCTTTTGCCAACTTCTCAGCTCACTGTGCAAGTCAGGAAGATGTGTGTCCTTCCATGTGTTGAATATCCCTAATGTGCGGAGTGTTACGGAGACGTGTCGGAGGAGAAGAAACAGTGTCCAACAATGTGTTGTTGTAAAGGGCACAGACATTAAAATGTATTTTGGTTGAGTAAACTTTCAGCCCTGAGGGAAAGTTGTTTTGGTCCATGCGTTACAAACAGGTTGTTTTCCCCCTCAGTTCTACGATACTTAATCCTTAATCCCAGATTACACATCAGTGATGGGTTGAAAACATAAATCCCTCCTACATCTCTGGCAATTTTATAGAAAAGTTAAAGTGGCAGCTGAAGAACCTGACTGCTGTTTTAAAGCAGTCGTTTATGTGTTTTCTGTGAATTTTGCATTAATTATTAACATTTTCCGACATCTACACTAAATAAGAAAAAATGTTTTAAAATACTGGGTGAGCGTGTTGGTGTTGGTGCGTCAAGAAAAACAACAGATGTATCGGTGCATTAACAATGCTAACAGAGGTGTAAAATAATTAGACAGGTTCAACTACAATTATAATTACAGCTATAAATAGCCGCAGTGCCATCTGTGGAGCGCAGAAGACTCAAACATATACGTGATAACTCACTAAACAAATGAAAACAGAAAAATGCAACAATAAAATGGTGAATTAAATTCAATTGAATCTGTCTCACAACTTTTTGACTGGTCTCTAACTTCTTCTTTTTAGGCAGCGTTTCAGTATTCTGGGGTTGTGCTGTCCCCCCTCCCCCCTCTCACTGCACGTCTCCCCCCTGAATACACCTAGCCTTTGGTGAATTAACTAAACTATGTCAAAGACAGGCTCCGCCCTCTCTGTGCAAACATGGCCTATTTCTCTTGCACTGATAAAGCATATGCGGGATGTGTTCACTGCAGGGATCTGACAAATGACTTTTCACATTGGATTCTGCTCTTGTATCAATAGGTGGAAAAGTTTCATGGATCAACTTTTCCCTCGTCTTTTCAGGAGTTGGATCTAAAGGAGCGTGGGCGGCGTGGAAAATGTCAGCGTTTGAAAAAAAAAAAAAGAGCAAAAGGAAATCCAAAAATTATATAAGCTGAAAAGCGCCACAGGCTGAAAAACTGGCGTCTACGCTGGCTCTCAATTTAACGCCATGACCCCCTTCCCCAACCACCACCCCCACCGTCTGAAATATGTTACCTCCAAAAATAAGAATGAAATGGCTGAAAAATGTTTCAATCACGATCACACGATTTAAGTAGCGTGAATTTATAAGTGAGTTTACAGTAAATGTATTTAATGTATTTCCATAGACTGTTTAAATATTGTATAATTCTTTCTTTCTCAAGTCTTTTTCAAGCTCTGCATGATTTTTTTTTTGTTATTTTATTTTATTTTTTAATATTCAGGGTTTACCTTAATCAGGTCCCTGGTTGAGTTACATCACCAAGGGTCATCCAATGAAAGAGCTGCAGCCAACTACCCGCCAGACCACTCCCTGAGGATCAGAGAAGCTGAGTGTAAGTGTAAGTTTCATTTGTAAAGACACGGCAAAGACAGAGGAGAATGAAAACCCATCTGTCCCATCATGCAACAGCATTAGTCCTATTTTGAACAATTGCCTCAAAATAAACCGGCAGTGGCCCTGGTCGCCATGGTTTCAGCATCACAACTGACTTTTAGCTGCTTTGACACCCACCGTTTAACTGTGCAGGCAGTGATTGTAAGGATTTGTCAGAAGCGAAGCTGCTTGTGTCTTTTCAGGAGAAATTAAAATGTCATTACGTGTCTGTGTTCCTGAGACGCGGCGGTGACCTCCCACGTCTGTGGTTTTGTTCTGATAATTGACATGTGGTTTAACAAAAGTTCAACGATCTATAAAAATCTCCACAGACAAAGGCTGACACCACTTCCAACAGCTCTTATATCATGCTAGCAGACTCTGACGAGGGTCGACGCCCAGTACCGCCACCTACAAATGTAGGAAATTCTTCAAACTGGTATTGTAACAGCAACGTTCACGAATGTTGTGTTCATCCGTCCATATCATTTTAATCAGTTGCCGAACAAAATAATTGCCTCATGCAGTGCAGATGATGGCCTATTGGGCGCGAACAAAACAACATGTGGTAAATTAAAACAAAGGGAAAATCATTGCGGGGCGCAGAGGCAAACAAACAGATCCTATTTATTACAGTCCGTGTATATGCTTTTTAAAAGGCTGCGTGTTCCTCAGGATCAGCACTTAGCATAATTAGTGGCGCCCGTGTAGGTCAACCTCTAATGAAGGCATTTCTTTAAAATGTCACGCAATCAGTTTCTTTCAAAAGCAGTTTGGAAGTGGGTACAATAGTTTTTTGCTGCTCTGCTCGATTCTGTGAGTCGGTGGAACTCTGATTCCATGTAGAACTGGAACTGATGACGGTGATGGCACGATTTGACAAAATGACAACATGACAAACTCTTCTGTACAGCAATAACTATTTTTATAAATAAAAACAGACATTTCACTTACATGTCCCACAGTCCAGATTTACTTCCTCATGAACACGGTCAAAGACGTTTGTTTGTAGCACCCTCTGTGTACACGTGTTTTTGTGTCACAGTTGGGTGTAGCCGCTCCAGTTTTGCTGTTGGCTGCAATTCACCTCTTCACCTGTTCTTGTTCGGCACTGATTGCAATCACCGCCCCCTGCTGTTCAGCCCAGTGCTGCATTTTCAGTCTTTTTAGATTGTTGTTGATCTGAGAGTGCTGTAGAACAGCCTCAACCTTTTTTTTTTTGCGCCACGGACTTCTCTGACAAGTTTTTTCACGGATCGGTCTTTAAGGTATTGCAGATAAATACAACAAAGTAAAAGGATAGAACTGGCATAAGAATGGTTATTTTCTAAATATAATAATAAACGTTACATCACTGTGTATGCAACTGTATTAGCAGCGTCTTCGTAGGATCGTCTTTGTCTTTTAAGGCAGAACGCTTGTTCTTCAAGTGGCGAAGCAGTTTTGAAGGCTTCATCGCCTCATTACAGAGCCGCTAGCCGTGTATTATGCAGCACAGGCTCGGTGCGTAGGAAGAACCTGTCGTAATAAATCCATATTTGAAGTTGAACTCCTGGAATTCCCTGTTAATTGCAGCTTTCTTCTTTGAAGACGTTGGCTCTTTTTCTTTCTTTTTCTTCTGACATGGACCATCCCTGTACTTTGCATCATGGTAACACACTGAATTGTTTGGCACACACTGATGCCCACACTCCAGCCCAGTAAATGGTAGTGATGCCCCTACAGTTCAACTCTAAGATGAACGGGACACACTGAGTGACATCATTGTTTTTTTTATGCACTATGGATAAGAGGATGGCATTGGAAGGTAAATGTATGATGTCACCAGCTCCAACAGACCTTGCCTTAAGAAACAGCGTTTGTTCGCTGTTTTCTCTTTGTCACAGCTTAAACAGGCCGTCAGTCTGGGCATCGTATCAGGAGCTGGAGTTAAATCCAGGTCCTCCCTGTCAAACCCTGTGTCTCTTGTGTTGCAGGTGTAAAAAGCCGCCTGTTGAGCGGCCGTCAGCCCGCTGGGGTTCGATCAATGCCTCGGCCCCTTTTGTGCTGCAAAGTGATAGATGAAAGAAGCCGTTATCAGCTCCACGGCATCAGCAGCAGATAGCTTTGCTGCAGTGGCTACATGATGGTGGGGCAGAGGATGTGGGGGTGGGAGGAGGTCACACTTCAGCCCTACATCCAAGAGGAGAATCGTTGTGGGGAGGTCGATGGTGACGAGGAGGGGAAGGGTGTGGCATCAGACGATAGGTCCATGGATTGATGCAAGATTTAGCATCTGTCAGCAACCCTGTGGAGAAAAACACACACCCAGAGAGGGAGGGGGGCGGCAGACAGAAATGAAAGGGAGTCAAAGATTAGACAGATGTGGCAGCTGCCACCGGAAAAACACCATTAGCCTCCGTATTTGTCAGACAATTAAATGTTTTTGTACTTTGAAAAACAGAGTTAAAAGTCAGAATTTAAATCCCAGTCACAATTTATTTTAACGTGATTCCAAAACCCACCAGTAGAGACCTGGTTCCAGAGGTTGCCGGACCTCTGCTAGTCTTGGTACAAGTAAAGTGGACGGACTACAGGCTGTGAATTAAACCTAAAAGTGCTGATGAGAAGACACAACAATCGCCTCGTCTTCAAAGGTGTCACTGCAGAGAGAGACGCATCTGCCTTACACTTAACTTTTTAAGAATAGTCAGAATCCTTACTAAACTCTGACCTGATCCTACTGTAATTCTAATCCTAACTCCAAATTAATCTTGAACTACAAATGTCCTCACAGTACAAATCTTTCCCACAACAATAGTATTTAAAAAAAAGGCAAATGTCACCCTAATGATATAATAAATGTAACTGGACCAAGGTGATGGATGTAGGGTGGAATATTTTAACTCTACTATGTTGGAGTGAAATTCAACATCAACCCGTGTCATTAAAGAGCTTCACATTCTCCAAAAACTTTGTTGAAGAGTCGGTGTCAATAATTACTTTTCACCCATTGAACACAACGCTCTCCCCTTTGAAATTACAAACTAATTTTAACCTCATTTTGGAGGCACTTCCTCCCCGACGGTGGGAGTGTAATATGACTGGGAGAGCGATTCTGCCATTTTCTCAGATCTGCTGTGATTGACTCTGCGTGAGTGGGAGACAGCCGGTGGTGCTGAGGAGGGGGACTGTCTACGCGTGGGTGGGTGTCTGCATTGATTGGTCTGAAGGAGAGTGTTCGTGAGTGTCGGGGGCTCTCTGCTTGGTGCCAGACAGCACATGCAACACACAAGACACACAGTTAGTTCTCCAGTCATTTCTGAGGGAGAAACACAAGAACACGAAGCTGCCTTCAGAGATCTTTTGTTTCATTAGCTCTTTGTGTCTGAGTGAAAAGTCTGACATGTTATTTTTGTCCTTTTCCACAGATTGAATGTTCTGTTCGTATTAAATAACCTTGAGGCTTTGAGTCTCCTCACAGATACACTACACTACTATGTTTATAACACTCCTAACTACTGCTGGCTCTGATTTTTACCTGGCCTACATACAGTATTAGCTGTGTGCAGTCATTGGCATAGCGCTGTCCAGGGTGCTGAAACAATAAACTACAGCATATCTGCACCTAAAGCTGTTTAGTTTTAGATTTAGTTTTGGTGAGTTAGAATATAATACACTGTACTAAAAAAGGTAGCTAATGATTCTGTGGATTGGTGGTTAGTGCTCTCGCCTTACAGCAAGAAAATGAAGAGTTTGAGTCCCGTCAATAACAGTTGGCCTTTTGTTCAAACATTGTTTAGAGCTAACACACAAAGAAATCAATACAGTTGTTTCACAGTTGTCATCTTTCATCTGGAACAGCCAAATGTTTACACCTGTCAGATTTATATCACCGTTTATTTCCAACTTCACTATGTTAAACTTGGAATGATGACGACGTCTGTCTGACGTTAGTTGTTAGTGGTGTTGAGGAGCAAAACAAATGTGTTTGACCGTAATGTGACGTTTTGTCCTCTGAAAAACAGTTTTTCACCTTTTGTATTTTTTTATTATTCTTGACATTTAGATACAGCAAACATTGTAGCTCTTTGTTTAAAAAAATGACCTTAACTCTAAAGAAATGACTTCAATTTGCTGCACTCAACTTGTTAAGCCCTCTTTAGAGCCACACTGCATTTTTCTGACTTCAACACTCAAGCTCTGTCACTTGACTTGTGGTCAGAGACACTTTGAAAAATCTAAATATACTTTCAAAAATATTATCATAAAGAAACACGTAGATAAACTTTGTAAAAAAAAACAAAACAAAACGTTATATCAAACACACAGAGCAGCAGCACGTGTCCTTGACTGCACGAGTTCCTGGTCTAATCCACCAAACAGAAATGTGGTTAAATTACTGGTTTGAGCCCCAAGTAGTTTCCCCTCACAACAGATGCCAACAGCTATCCTCAACTGAACACTCTCCACTCACCCAGTCAATGAGTCAAACTAACCCGATGGATGCCATGTTGAGGTCTGTAGTTTCAGCACCATGGATAGTTCCATTTGCACATCATTAAAGTGGATACATGCTAACATCAGGCAGGACTGTGTTAATGTTTGCCTTTTACTTTGACAATAGGAGTGAATGTGAATGTTAGTGTGAATGTGAATTGTTTGTCCTGGAAAAGACTGGCTTCGTCTTCCCAGCAACTCCAGTAAATACATAGTCAGAATATTTAATGAGTGTGAATCATTCATTTTGGATTTTCTCTTCATGTCCCTCAGGTCCTTCAATCTCATTTGATTTTTTACCTATGGTCCTTATCAGACTTACTTCGACTCCTCCCCCTGACCTTCCCTATGATGTGAAGGTCAAACGTGGAAAGAGGGCAATGTGTGTGTTCTTGTGTACTGTGTGTGTTCCTGTATGAGCATGAACTTTTGTGCTACAACTTCTCCACCCACTGTGACAAAGTGGTGTGACAGGCCGTGTCACATGGTGGACAAGTGGTAGATGGGAACTTGTTGACACAAGATAGAGCCTGTCAATCTCCTGGCCTTCCAGTGTTACTACCTATTTGCTAGGTGATGTGTGGCCTGCAAACACTGCAGCACACACACACACACACAAACACACACACACAAAAACACACCCACACACACACACCCTGCCTTCACCCTGCATCACACCTGACTTGTTTTTCTTAGCCTAAAGGCCTCTTTGTGCAAGACATGGAGGTCTGAGAAAGTTGTCTCTGCAGTCTCTCTTTCTTTCTCTCACACACACACACACACACACACACACACACCCGACCTCTTCTGTCTGGCATGTAGCTCCTTATGTTTTTCCTCACCTTGATGATTGATCTCACCTGACAACAAACTATAAACAAGCCCCGTGGACAGAACGTCTCCCGTCTGAGAGGAAGTGTGTGTAGAACTGGGATAAAAGAATACTGTTACGTAGTAGAAGAAGAAGAATAAATCATTGTTCCAGCCACACTGTAGTACGGTGGGATTTGTCATTCTAAAACCGGTGACTTATGCGATAAGAGGGTCTGAATGGTGAGGGGTCACATTCAACGCACTGTTTACGTAGTGGAACACACATCACTGCTACTCCCTGCTGTGTTAAATTCCGCCACACGAGCAGGAAGTGTCACCGCGGCTGTATCCACACCAAGGAAACAGCCCTGAGTTATATTTTGTTCTCACTCCTCTAGTAGTTTTTCCCTCTCTGATCAGAGACTATGGGACTGCTGGTTTTCTGCAGCAGGCATAACAAATGTGCACATGCAACACGCTCTTCAGGGCAAACAGAAAAGTAAACAGAGGTATTGTGCCAGAGACAATAGAGGAAAACAAGATAAAACCTGTTCTGCACAGAGGCTTTCATTTATTAACGCCGTAGCCGAGATATCCGCACAAACAACAGAATCTCGATCTGATGAGGTTTCTCAACTGCACGTTTACATAAATGTTTATGCAACGCTCAGTCAGAAAGTCCTCAGACAGATGCATTGATTGCTGCGGGTCTGTGATTTTAATGACTAAAACCAGTACAGACTGGTCTGTAGGCACTGGACTCCAACAGCCCTGACCAGTTCTATCATCACATCTATGACCAGTGTTAAGCTTAGTGACCTTTGACCTAGCATTTTCTAACCAGAGCAAACATCAAATAGTTAACCCAACTTGAATGGAAACCTGTTCAAATGAATGAAACAGGTTGTGACCTGAGGTCACAGGTCATCCAGAGAAGGGATTTTGTGATGGAGACACCACTGAAGAAGAGTCCCAGCTGATTGCGAACAGCATTTGACTTAGACGGTTTGTATTAGCTACCAAGACTGGAGTTTTCCCCACAACCCTTTAGTAGAAAGACAGCTGCACTATCCACTACACCACAGCTGAATGAATGGGAGCCCCTTGATTAATTTCAAACGAGTGGTGTATCATGTGGTGTATAATATCACAATTGTTGTCATTGGCACTAGTTTCTGGCATCTGTGAACCCTTATCTTTATTCATTCAATTTCTAGTACTTAATCCCATTTATGGTCTCAAGGGGAGCTGGAGCCAATCCCAGCAGTCACTGGGAGAGGGCGGAGTTACAGCCTGGACGATTGGACTGTGGGGGAAGCCGGAGTTCCTGAGTAACAACTTACAAATACGGAGGAAAACAAACAAACTTCACACAGAAACACAACAGTTACCACTGGGAATCAAACAGCTGACTTTTGCGGAGTCAGCCAGGAGCACTGACCACTTTTTCACAAAACTGCACACAGACAAGACGCATCACCACAGCAGCCTCACGTGGTCTTGTATTGTTCAGAGTCACCTCACAGAAGGACCCCCTCCCTCGGGGGTGTCTAAATCTTGACGGATATTTCTACAAATTGCATTTTATTGATTTTGATGTTGGATAATATAATTGAAAACCTTGAAAAAAAAAGTTAATGAAACGCAGAGAAAGCTTTCTAAATAAAAGGTTAGGCTGCATGAATAGAATTTCAGGTGTAAGTATTGGCTGCGAACTTAAACAATAACCTGACTTTATCAGCTCTGACCTGAAGGAATGGTCTTGTTCGACTTTTGAGGCACCGCTCTAGAATATAAATGACTCTGACACCCCCACCTGTCCTGCACATGGACGATGACAAAAAGTTACCGTACGTCACTTTGTCAATATCCGACTTTAACACAACTCATTGGATGAATCCGACAGTACATAGATCATATAGTCACGATGTCAGTTGTTGGAGCTGTATCAGAGGTTTCATCAAAAATGAAGCGGATACACTACAACCTTACAATCATACGTAATCTTTACAAAAATCACTGACATGTTATGTTCACTTGACTAAGAAAACAAATGAGCATCTCTCCACCATGATTAAAGGTTTTCTTTAAATTATGTTTTCATTTAGTACAGCAGGGTGCTTGGTTTTTGTAATGATTTTTGGCGTAAATCCTTTTAACCGCTTCCTTCTTCTTTTACCTCCTACTTCATATAAAGCAAATTTACAGAACCAGACACATATTTAAAAATAATTTAAAAAAAATAGTTTCAGCCTCCCTGAAGACCTTCCTGTGGTCCTCGACCCAGGTGTTTTCAGAGAAATATTACCTTAAAAATGGCATTGCCTTCTGCAGTTTAGTGCTGCACCAACAGCTTTCATGCCTCCATTCTTGGATGCAGTCAGCTGCTGTAGCCTCCTGTCCGTCTCCATTTGCCCTGCAACAGTGTTTTTGCGACTGATATGAGCTGCAGCCACAGCCTTCCCTACTGCAGGAGAGAAACAGAAATAATTTCCCTGCTGTGTCACTAAAAATGCGTACTAGGCGTAAAGAAAACTATCACACAACTTAAACAGCTTTTATAACACTCACATGACGACAACAAGGCTCTGCCAAGACAATGTCGGTTGTCAAAAATCAATTAAGTCTCATCCAGGCTGAAAAACAAGTTTCCTCTGTGGACACATTCACCGCTGCATAATTGCTGTAGCATTATTTAAAATAGTTCTTCCTCTTCTTTATTTATTTATGTACATGGGAGGTAGAAATAACCGGCACAGTGAAATATGTATTGTAACTCTCTCACCATGCTCCCTTTTGTCCCGTTCTTACTCCTTCATAAGTATTAATAATGGTGTGTCATCTGCAAATCTAGTTATAAAAACTGAGAAAAGTCAAAGGATATGCACTCATGTATATATAAAGTCAATATAGTTGTGGACTCACTATGCAACCCTATAGGGGGAGAGTGTTGAGAGGGTGAGGAAAGGGGGAGGCAAGGTCGACAGACTGAGGAAGGTTGGTAAGGAGATGGTCGAGTTCGAGTGTTGGAGAAGTTGCTTTCTAATAACTGTGGTGAAAGGTCGAGTTCGAGTTGGTAAAAAGTTGCTTTCTAATAACTGTGGTGAAAAACAAGGCGTCATCAGCAAACGGTGGTTTTGTTTGGAAAATACTGCAACCCATAAAACCTCACATGAAGGTAATAATAAAAAGGCTGATTAGCTGCATGTGGCCCAGGCGCCAAAGGTGTCCGACCTCTGGTCTAGACCAGTCATCATTAAGACACTTCAGCCGCGGACTACACTGAAAAAAAATCCACAAAAGTCCTGGTCTTGTTTCTCCAAATTGAAAACCTATGAAATTTTACGACACTGACTTTATTTCCAAAAAACAATTTAGTCTTCAAAGTTTGTTGTTCTAAGTGTGTTACATTGATTTTCTTCACTCCGCATTTATACAAATATTTCTTCCTCTACTCAAATGAAAACATACTGTTTTCTAAGTCTGTATTCCTCTAAGCACTGCTGCCTCATTTGCCACAAAAGAAGAACATGGTGCACGATGCACCGTCGGCTGCCATCGCTGGGAATTACAAAAATTAGCCTTGACATTCTTGCAGATAAAATGGTAACAGAGGGAGCAGGTCATTAACATGCTAATACCCCAGAGAGTTCAATGGTCCTTTCACACAGGCTTAACTACTCAGTCCTTGTAAAAAAAAAAAAAAAAAAAGCTAACAGATAATACATGTCTGACTCATGGGTGAACCCAGAACGTGGTTTGGAGCTGCAGCCACTAATCTGTTCACATTTGCAGCTGGTCATTTACTGGTCGTCTATCAGCTGGTTTTTCATAGACGTTCGTCTGCTTGTCTTTCTCTCACAAGATGGCAGTGTACCGCCTTAATTTCTGTGCTGCAGTGGGGGAGAGCTCACCTCCTGGACAAATCAAGTCTCATTGTTTGCACTTTGAAGTAAGAGAGGCGGCATGTGCAGCATACTAAATCCAGCAGCAGCATCTTTCAAGTCCAATAATGTGAAGCATGGTGTTGGCCATGGTTTATTTAGTGGATTTTTTCAGCCTAATGAGAACTAGCTCACAAGTCTGGATGTGTGAAGGTGTTGTGCATCACAGGTCTATTTGCATATATCACATTTATACGTTATACAATTGATGCACGTGTGCTCTCAGTGTATTCTGAGTAATATCCAAGCTCTATAATCTCAGCTCTTTTTTTTCTTGCAGCTGCATCTTTTGTCGGACGAACAAACCAGGCTTAAAATCCCAGGATAAATACGAATGGACGTTTGAAAGAGAAAAGTTTGGAAAGCGCTAGTTTAAGAGTCTGATATTCTGTCGGTTTTTCTAAAGTAAACCTCAAACAGGTTCTTCATCTCACTCTCTTAATGACACGTCTGGCGTTTTAACATGTCTTCTGGGGATTTGTCTTTGTTTTTGAAGAAGAACAGGGATGGAATTTAGAGTCAGTTCTTGTAGGGAATCGTTTCTGACTGCTCTGGTTCTTTGGAATCCTTAGTTTTCTTGCTTTACAATTCCATTTATCAACTCCACAGTCGCCCTTTCCTTGATGATGTAAATGCTTGATGACATCACAGATATGCACAACTTTGACCATGACAAAGTTGGTAAACACCTTTAGCATGGGGCACGTCTGAACGAACGTCAAAGGATTCTTTGCATTTAGGAGTTACAGCCAAAAAACACAGATAGATAGGTAGATAGATCCCTTGGGAGTTCCCTTTGGGAAATTAATGTATTACTATGTTTTATTACCCAAACCACTGAGAGTTCAATGGGAATTGGAATCTGTACATTTGATCAATTCCCATTCATAATGGATGTGACCAGCACCACTGAAACTAGCCGTAGCATGTCGCAGCTAAATGTTAGATGGTTAAACAGACATACCCCAACTCGTGCCACTTGGAAGGAAGCTGTTATAAATATATGTCATATTCAGTAACAGGCTAATGAAAATAAAAATGGAGAATATGCTACCAAAGTAACGTGACCATTTACTACAGAAACACAAAATTAGACCTAAATAAACCAGAGAATTATAGATGACACCACAGATCTTTCAGGAAGAGACGATCTTAACGTCTTGACGACCCTTCTTTCTCTTCCGTCTTGTTCTGTTTGGTCGAAATCATTCTGGTCAGCTGCCATCAATTTGGAACTCAAGTACAAAAGTATTGACTTTCCTGGTCAGCCGCCGCAGACAGGTGCAAGCCTATTATTTTGGTTCGGATCCTAAATATCTACAGCTGTAGTTCAGGGACTTTGACTCTATTGATTAACCATTACAAGGCTCGCTAGCCTTTGGCTTCATGTCCTGCAGAGCACAAAGAGACAAAACACACAGCGGTGTTGACGGTGGAAGCAGCTTCAACTCACATGCGTCCGCTGCGGCACTTGACCTTTCAACAGGAAGGGGCTTCGGCTCTCAGTGCAGGGAGGAGAGCTCTTAAAGATGATCTCCAGCTCCTTGACAGCACCTGAAGTGTTTACACTGAATATCTCTCCATCAGCAGTAAAGTGTTGATGTTTCTAACCCATATATATATTCATGTAACAACATACTCTGATGTAGTGCCACCGAGGAAGAACTACATCCTCAATAAAACATCAGTGTTGAATGCTGTATAAATTATATTGTATGTGCAATGACACAAGGGCGAGTTAAAAAAACCCAAACTTAATTTATTTAAATATCCAATCTCTATCTTTCCTCCAACCTCACAACTTAGCCTCCTCTCACCTCCAGTGGTGACTCCATCAGAGAATTTCTTCTCTGTGGAATTCTGGAGGATGACCTTTGACACCAGGTCACAGCCTTCCGCTTTGTCTGACCTCAGGACTGAAATCCACTGTTCTTTCAGATGGTTCTAGATCCAAACCTGATGATGCGCGTCAATCATTTGAACAGGTTCTCATCCAAAAAGGTTAAAATACAAAAGACTAAAAGACCATAATAACCGTTTTCTAAACCATTAACTCGAACCTGAACCCTAAACCTTACTCTCTCCGTAGTCTGAACCAGTAACCTCAGTCATAACCATTACCTGTTCAATCTGGCTCCACATTAAGATAAATAGACAACAGACAACAAATAATGAGACATCGCATCTTTGTCGACACAGATGATTTATATATGTCTCCACTTGCAGTTTTTCTCCCTCCACCCCTCAGCCCCCAACCACACAAAATCCACCAAATAAGTCACTGCTATTTGCCTAAATGCAGGGCTGTGACCCAGGGTGGCTGTCACATCACAGAGTGCTGCTCCTCAGTCACCCTAGATTGAGCACCAACATGGGAAAAGAAGAATGAGAAATTTATGTTAATCCACTTTTTTTTTATAGGAAAATAGGGGAAAAAAAACCTTGGCAGCATTTTTAACAGCAAACAGAAGGAACAGAACATAGAAGGAAATTGTGACATGAAGAAAACATTTTTTTTAACATATTTTATATCCTAATTTTAATGGTGTAATCTGAGTTTCACTTTTTTCTCATGTTTAGGTGTTACTGAAAAATCAAATCTTGAGTTTTTCACGTTGGTTAATTTTCTTAAAGGTTGACTTTAAATGTCATGTTCATAGAAGAAGATGAGTGTTTTAAGATACATTTGTTTGAGCAACATTTTTTTATTTGAATTTGCCATTTTTTCATTTCCCACAGACATGAATCACTGTCTTTGAAGGGAATTGAGCTCTCTGTTCCAGCACTGACCTTTCTTGACTGTATTGTTGAAGGAGGTCGAGTTTGACCACAAATCTACTTATGAAAAATCCATGCGTCCATATATTTAGGTTTCCCACAAGCTTCACTTTAAAAAACATCAATATCAGCCCAACCATCATTTCACTTCCTGGATAACCTCTTTACAGTAGGTGGGAGTGGAGGTATTATGGGATGGCAGTTCCTGCCCTGAACATTGTTCTTCCTAACACAACATACACCAAATGTGGTTTCATTTGTCACTTGACACCTGCTTTAACACAGCGCAGAATTCAATTCAAGAACAAGTTTTACATATGAACATTTTTCATAGATGTGAGAAAAAGTGCTCTGGTGAAACTGAGCTCAGTACTACAGTACTACAATACTACAGTACTACAGGCTGTACATTTAGCAAAGGTTTAATGTGCTGTGGTCACTAGCTGTACATTTCGCAAAGGTTTAATGTGCTGTGGTCACTAACAGAGTAGAAGCGCTAGGGTTTAATAATTAATATTGTGTGTGTGTGTGTAAAAACCTGTTCTGTGTGCACTCGCAAACACACTTCACTACAGAACAACAAGAGACATGACAGTCACATGGTCCTTCTGCAGCAAATAATTGTCTGCTGAATATGAGTGGCTGAATATGAGTGGCTGAATATTGCTGCTGAGGCATCAGCTATACACACATACACACACATATATACACACACACACAGTATATACAGAGGTGGCTAGAGTACCCAAAAACTGTACTCAAGTAAAAGTAGTTACTTCAGAATAATATTACTCAATTACTGAGTAACTGTTGAGTTACATCTGCTTTATTTTTTAATGAGCATTCAATCAGATAGACAAAATTACAAGGAGGACAGTTTATCCCATCAATAAAATAACAAAATAAATCAAAATAATTTAATGCCTTAAAATAATCTTTAGGTAAATCCAAGTACTTGAATAAAAATAAAAATCAATGAAAAACATTAGAGTACATTAGAAAAAATAAAAAATAAATATAAATAAAATGATTTAAGGTCAAACTTACTGCAACATATTTCCTCAGGTTAGACGATGACTTTTTGAATGCTGAAATATCCGTTTGTTTTGGGAGACACAAAAGACGCCGCATGACGTAACTGCTGTTTCGCACTGTTTATAAACTAAACATGCTTTCAGTATGAGTCCAGGGGTGTGTCTCCTCGTCCTCGTCTGCATCGCCAACTGTTGATTCTACTATTGTTTGCTATCGAAGACGGTGGATATCGACAACACTAGCCGCTAAACTAAACCGTCCCGCCGCTGAGATTGCGTATCACGTGGCGAGACTGCGCGGCAAGGGCTACGTTTTATTGGTTAAACACAGTCACGCGGTAAAGCCTTGGGCGGAAGTCTCTCTCTGACAAAATAATACTAGAGATACTGGATCATCAATACAGAACTGAATACTGGATAAAAATAACAAATCAGTATAGCCTAATGTAGCGCAGTAAGAGTATTTCTTCTTCATAAATCTACTCAAGTAAAAGTAAAAAGTATAGTGATTTAAAATTACTCCTTGAAGTATTTTATTTTGAAAGGGTTACTCAAGTAAATGCAACTCTCACCTACCTACTCTTACCTATATATATATATACTCCTAAAAAAGAAAATTGTAACTCTTACCTATATATATATACTCCTAAAAAAGAAAGGAGTCAACATTCAATAGTTAACATTTATGACAATATAAACTCCTTTTAAAATTTCGTTTTTACAAATCCACTGAAGTTAGACGATAAACTCTGTATGATAATAAAGCTTTTTCAACTTCAGTATAGACATGCACAGTATTTTATTTTTATAGTTTAAATTCATTTTGCCGAGAGAATTTCAACAGGAGAATAATGATGAATGGGATTAAAATGTAAAATGAAAAGGCTTTTAATACAAACACTGATGGTATTGCGGCGGTACTTGAAGCCGACAATGGCACTGCCTCACGAAGCCAGTGACCTAGTTATATTTATTTAATACAATCTCAGCCAAATTTACCTTGAGGGGACTCAGAGAAAAAAGAGAGTCCCTGAGGAGGAGAGACACTCCAAACATGAGGAGAGGATAAAATCAAAAACAACTGAGACAGGTAGACACTCCTCCAGGCCTGTACCGTGGTCTTCATCAAACATTGACATTGAGGACAAATACCATAGAGGGACACAGTTCCTCCTGAGGAGCAGCGATGATAAAAAGCTCCCAAATGCATCTGACAAGGAGTAAATATTTAATTGAGAGATAAACAAGGTGAATATCCTTCATTATTCATGTCATGGGAAAAACAAGGCAGTGCGATTGCACGGAGAACAGCATCCTTATCTGTCCAGTCTTCTCATAAAACAGCCTCCGTCAGCGTGGAGGAGGAGGGAGGGGGGCAATGAGGGGGAGGGCGGGTGAGGAGTAAAGGTTTCACATCCTGTTGTGTTTGTTCTATGTTGCTGTTGTGTTACACTGTGTCGCTCTGTGTGTTCTCTGTTTCAGCATCTGCACATTATCATTTGTTTTTTATATCCCACTGAAATGACTGCAGCACTCACAGAGGCCTTTTTTACGAGCGCGCCACCGTGCACGCTCCTATTCCTATTCATGTGCTGCAGCTCCTCACGCTGCCAGTCGGCATTCAGTGGACTTATTATTCCCACACATTCAGGTTTGAGATGCAGGGCAGGTCCACTTTGATTGCAGCAGCCCCCCCCCCCCAACTCCCCCTCTTCTTCTCAGCACTGTTTGAAGTGCAGCACATAAACGCATGTGTATGGACCAGTCCTGACAATCATTCTAGCCAGACTCTGTGTATGGGTGTGTGTGTGAAACAAATGAGCAGAGACCCAAGTGCATGAATTTTAAATATGTACCTTATGAAGTCGGGTTAAACCATTTGTTAACGTTAACAATGAAACAATACATCTGGACGTCTTAGATCATTCACCAAAATGTAGAACTTAGTCAAGGGAAGTTCAAGAGTCGGTCAGAAAATGTCCAGAAATATGTCAAACATTTTAAATGATCAGTGAATCAAGTTAGGGCACATCTCTCAGGCCCCTCCCACGGCTTTAACATGCTTTATTTTTCCAGCTTTTTCCCCCTCCTACAGTTGACAACAGGCCCAGTAAAGTAGGTAAAGTAGGTTAAAACCATCTGCCTCACATCTGGGATGCTGCCCTAAAAAGCTTTGTTATTTCCTGCTGCTGTCAGGTACGGCGGAGTTCATGTTTGCAGCCTTTAAAGGTGTAAAAGACTCCGGCTCCCTGAGAGGATGACTGTGTTTTTAAATAGATTAACTGGAGACCAACTATCTGCGGACCAGTAATATCGCTACATTTTCAAAATAAAAAACACCTTTCAGTGTCCCACTGTGGCCTGGTACCAAATGTAGTATGTAGTAGGTTTAAGTGACAGTTGGAATTGTAAAACAGTGTTTTTAATTTAAATGAGCTGCTGGTGCAAAAGCTCTGCTCACTTTCCGTTCAGGTGTCTGTGTTAACTATGAAGAATGTGTTAAATTGGGATCAGAGCAGCTCCAGACTGCAGAATCATAATAATTTCCTTTCATGGATCTGGACAGATTACTGACGGGCGGTTATACATCAACCCCCTGTGAAACCACAACGCTAGCTGCGGACAAATATATATAAATATATATTTATTTCCTGTCAACTCCTTAAGCGCCTCCTTGTCGTGAAGCTTTTTTTTTGTTTTGCTTTCTGTTTTTCTTTTATTTTATTTACCAGAACATGAGGGAATCCCCCCACCCCACTGCCCCCCCCCTCGTGATCATCCAAGTCTTTGTCCTGATCAAGAACCCGCCACAGTAACTTTTTCATCATATTTCAACATCTCCCCTGCTCTTGTTGCCAAGATAGAGGTTGTGTGTCACTGATTTTGTTTTACTGTATAACAATGGAGCTCCCACTGCACCACACTTTGTTCCTTTCCCTTCTGGCTTTGCATTCATCTCCATGTTCTGCCAGTGAATGCCTCATCTCCATGCTGCCGTGTGGCTACAGCTGGGTAAAAACAGGCTCCTCTCAGGCCAACTAATTATGGACTTTGATTATTCCCATTTTGTTTTACTTAGTGCGGTGCTGTCGCCAACAGGCGGGCCGGCAGAAAGGCCAGCACCAGTGATTGTCTCACTTTCGGGTCTAATTGAGCCAAATGGGAATGGCTGCTGCCAGAGTTCATTCTCCTCCAGTGTTTACATGCTGATCCACCAGAGAGACATTCATTACTGCATCACGAAAACTTCTCCAGACATGCTGTGTCCATCTTTCTCTCTCTCTCTCTCACTATCTTACACAAACAAATATTGTGTATTCATAATGATAAAGAGTGAAGATCTCAGTGGTCCACAAATACAACAGGGCTTGGAGATGCCGTTGGGAATTAATTAAGTTTTTAAATGGTGTTTACATCACACGGCCATTTTTCTTACTGTGTTTTTTCTTTCTCAACACGACGGACGGACTGTCTGCTGGTGTTTAAACCACAGTGTTTGGATACAAAGAAAGATGGCGTCAGATTTATCATCATCGTAAAGCCCATATTGTAAATGTACCTGTGTGTAAAAACGTGACTTAACAAAGCTTTTATTGTTTATCGTCCTTCGACAGTGTAATCTCTCTGGGGCAGGGATTTCCACAGTCTAGGCTGTGAAGCAAATCATGCTCTACAGGGCTTGTGAACAAAAAATATGTTAAAAATATATCCATACATACATATATTCATAACTGGGAAAATAAAAGTGATAGATAGATAGATAGATTTTACTAGTGCAAAATTAGCAATCAATAAAACGTTAGCTGTATTTTTCTGAATTTAAAATGATATTTTAGCAGATAACATCTTAACAGGAGTTCTCTTCTTTTTTAAAAAAGAGAAAAATTCTCAAAAATTAGTATTTTCATTTTAAATCCTATGAAGTACACAGTATCCACTCCACTACTGAGCTTAAGATGACGTTAAGCTTAATATCTGTATGTCAGACTTTTTCATTGGAGTGAGATTATTAAAATTAGAACCGATTCACGGGAATCCAGTTCCACCGCTGCTCGCAGATTGATGATAGCTGTGGTGTTATAACCCAGCCGTTGATACTAACACACTCAACTGTGGTGAGTTCAAGTTTTTATTGTACATCTGCATCTGTGTGAAGATGACAGTAATGTAAATATACCACCGTGGTGGTGGAGTGCAGCTGCTGCGGATTATTTGATGGGAAACTGGCACAAACAGTACGTAGGCTGAGGCAGCAACATAATTCACTTTGCATATTTTTGATGGGTCTGTTTCTAACATCATTATCATCAAGATGAAAAGAGAAAAAGTCAAGTGCGGCCTTCATTATGTCATCGTGTAGGTGGGTTGTGCAATATTTGTCTTTTTCTTAAAAAGGAAAATGGGAATCTTTTTGCAGTTGCTGATGAAGCTGACTCACTTTTATCTTTGTATTAGTCAGCTCAAGTCAAGTCTCTTTTATCTCCACAGCCCAAGAATCACATTTTTCCTCAATGGGGTTTATTGATTGACATGAAAATAAACCATCTTCCCACACGCTCTTGCAACAGCAGGAAAATGGGATGTTTTTAAAAACTACGCCAGCAGGACAAAGTGGAGCATGTTGTGCTTGACATGATCTTAGAAACTGAATAAAATCACACTGAGCCCAAATCTGAGAAGACAAAAATGCCCGACAGATCAAGACTCAGAGTGTGCAGCTGCCTGCTAAAAGGGTTTTTACGTTAACTTTTCAGAGAAGCACTACGATCTAAATACTGTCTAACATTCAGTATGGTCAGAGAACCACTATTATCAGTAGTATTGGATATAACATGGTAATAATGCTAATTTATAGGAGTGTTCATTGGTACTCAAAAATAATACTGGGACGGTAGTGAAAACAGTTAGAGACGAGACGGAGAGTAAGAGAGTACCAACTAGAGGAAACCAAATTATTAACATGATGTAAACTTATTTTTTGTGTGCGTTTAACGATGTGCTCGGAGCACTATGGGAAGTCCACCAGTGGTCTAAGCCTAGAGCAGCAGAGCTAAAGGATAGTTCTGGTTCTTCTAAGCCAACCCTACCTATAGGCTCTGTCAGAGAGGAAGGGTTTGAGTCTGGGTGCAGAGCCAGAGTCAGCCTCCCTAACAGGATAATTAGGTCATTATCCCGTGGCACTGTCCTAACAGAAATGTGTGAGCATTGACACCGATGACCTCCGTGGCGATACTGACAATTATCCTTCCACACATCTCCTTTAACACTGCACTGAGGACCTTTTTAATGAGCGCGATTACAGTGACCATGTGGAATTTCACCTGTGGACTGGACGGGTGACGGCGCTTTAATGCCAGAAAGGATTTTTGTGTCCACCTGAAAGGGGGCCGACCGGTATTGATCATGGCAGCATTGGACCTTTAAGTAATGACTGCACTTAGTTAAATGATTGTGTAATGAATAATAAATGAGATGAAAGGCAGACAGGCTAATAAACGATGTAGGGAATAAAAACTGTCACTGTGATATTCATGCTTCCACATCCACAAGGACGCTTGCTTTTGAACTGCAGCGCTGTCGCTCTGCTGTCTAATGAATGGGGCTATTTGTCCTGCAGGAATGTTGGAGGCACGCACACACAGCTCTAGCGGCATAATTACAGGGGACATTCCATTGGCTCACATTCATTTCTTAGACACTTGTCTAACCCGAGTCATTGAGACTTTGACCAACAATCTTCATTGACAAAGTGAAAGACTCCTTGGCATGGCAGCGACATACCTTTACATTTTAAAAGCAAGTTTCACATCTTTAGATTTTTTCTTCTCTATTCATTACAGAATCAAAAAAATACTTTTCTTAAGGTGTCAGTTAAAAACAGATTCATACAATTTCCCAGGTAACTGAGACTTTTTTTATCTAGAGTGATATATTTCTTATCCTATCACAGCTGAGTCTCTAGATGTGAAGAAAAATAAACAAAGGATTTTCTTTCAAATCTCTGCAGTAAAAGAACTCAGCTCTACATGATGCTGTGTTTTTTCTCTTAACTGTGCAGTACAATAGTAAATAGTTCTACTCATAGAAATGGGATATCTTTATATGCATTGATACTGTAATTTGTTAGATTCTCTGATCTATAATCACACACTTGTGTATGTGTGTGTTCTGTGGCACATTACAGCTAACATACATTATTACAAATATATGACTAATGCTTTGCCTTACCGCAACTCAAACCTGACCCTAATTGTAATACTAACATCAAACTAGAATTTGAGTGTTGAAATACCCTCTGAGTCGGGGAAGAGATGTCCAGTGTCCCCACTGAGGCAACGGTACCACAACAATAGAAGATTTGTCCCCGTGAGGGAAGCTTTACAGGAAAACAAACACACACTGTTTTTGGTGATCGTTTTACCTTCACGTAAAAAATAATGTTAACTCTTAAAAGATGTATGACACTCACTTTTGAGCCTCGGAATAACCTCTCTGTGCAGAATGTCCCCCAAGGACAACGTCCCCACAGTTGTAGGATTTTTCCATTGTCCCCATGAGTATTACTTCACCACACACACTAGAATAACTGCAGGATGTGTGTGGGAAGGACACCTTCAATCACTTGATGGAAATGGGCTGAGGCCTGTTGGAATTCTCCACACAGTCCCGTCGTGTCTGATGAATTCAGCTGCGTCTCTGTGTTTATCGTGTCACTCTGACTTCACTCTGGTCCTTCTTTAGCCCTAATGTCTCCACCAACCACATACATTTCCATCAAACCCTCTAATTTGCTGAATATGTTGTCTGCGTGTGTGTAATTAGTCCTCAAACATGAATGCTGCTAAATATTTCTGCATAAGGAGAAAAGGAAGTGTCTGCACTGCCCCCAGTGGCCGGGACAGGGATAACCAATGTTTCGTATTTATATTTTATAACATAAACATTAAAACATAAAAGATAATGTATCAAAGTATGATATTTACATAACAGCATTAGGAAAAAAAAATAAGAAAAATACCTTACAGAATTACTGACAAAAAAAACAAAAAAACAATCAACTTGTAAATTTTTTTGCTCTATAAGAAAAATACCTTATAGAATTACTGACAAACAAAAAAAAAATCAATCAACTCATGTACATTTTTTTGCTCTACACATTTCTAAAATCCACACATGAAAAAAAATGTCATCAAGACAAATCATTCAAAATTACAATAATAAAGAACAGGAAACACTGTGAAATGTCAAAAGCATGAAAAGCGTTTCCTGCAGTCAGAGGAAATGTCTTCATGTCTGTCTCTTTCTGTTTACGTCTCCGTCCATTCATTAGATGATTGCCTCCTGCGACCCCAGGGACCGAGGGCAAATACCAAGTTTATTACTTCCTACAGCACTTTAGTTTTACCAATAAAAGACACTCAATAACCAGGACCGTCCACTTAACGGTGCACAAACCCTCATCACATATCACACACACATTAATACAACATAACACCAAGGTAGCATGTAGGGCAGATATGGGCAAACTATGGTTTGCAGGCCATTAGTCGTGCGGTTTGTGGCCTAGCTTGTTGCTGCAGTCAGGTGTGCAGCATATGGTGGTGGCAGAGTTCATCCGTTTGTTGAAAGATAGTTAGTTCAGAAGTCGTTACCTTGTCCGACCAGGAACTTGAGTGGGTTTTTTGATTTAGGACTATTGCATGAGTTCTATGACTTTACATCACATACTCCCCGTGACCGATCCGTCAGGCACAAACCCAGAAGACTCTTTCTGCACTGGGCTCCACAGACTTCAGAGTCTGAGAGACTAAAAAGAAGAACTCGATTCTTTTTATTGGCTTCCATCATGGACTTCCCCTGTGGGGGAGGACGGATACGGTTCAAGTCAACCTGTGATTGACAGTGAGTTTTATGAACATCAGTCCCAGCTCCGAGATGAGAAGTGGGTCCTACTTTCCTCACAGCCACGGATATAAGTGACATCACATAAAGTGTTGAGACAGATTTTTAAAAATTTCAAAATCAAAATCTCTTTGGAGAGAATCACCTTTGAACACTAAAGTTCTAGAAGAAGATGACACCCCAAAGGTGACAATGCAGAAAAACAAACAAACAATTTATTTCAGCATGTGCTAAAGTATCCCAGGACTTTTGCGTCCGTCAGTTTGTCATGGGTCACAACCCTTACTCTGACCTTTTGGATGAGAGGTGAACTTTCCTTAGGAGACCTAATGCAGTCAGGTTAGTTGTCTGTGTAGGTTCTCAGTCATCCAGATCATCTTAATCAAAAATAGTTACAAAAAAAGTGAGTGTCAAACGTCTTAACAAAACCTACATTCTATGTATTTTTGGAGTCAGGTTAGTTCAGTTACTGTACCTACTAGTCGTCAGATGATAGAATATAGTTCATAGATCACAGACAACAGTCCAGGGAGTTTCTGAGCCAAAAGTCCGATCCGTTGTTGTTCAACATCCTCTAGTCATATGAAGGCACACATTTCAATTTATTATTAATGATCTGCGCTTGTCGCTGCAATCCATTCACTTCATGTCTTGACAGTGGGGCAGACACACTGTGGCGTAGCATAAACAGTAATCAAATATGACAGTCTCGCAGCACCTGCCACCTGAGCTGAGTTCTTATTGCTCTCCTTCACTCTGATTGGACAGAGGGCACCTAGCACGTCATGAAACAGTTGAGAACGTAAAAAAAAGATCAGGACACATTCACATATTCACACACACTCTGTCACAGACTAAGCTTTTTGTAGCATTACAAAAAAGTGTAATAAAATGAGCAGCAAATTGGAGGAGAGCTTGCGCTCGTAATTCGTGTCTGGTGTTGGAGGATGATTTTCTTTGTTGTGTTTCCCAACGGTCAGTTCAAAGGCAGTCAGCCATTACAGCGCTTTTACCCACCTGCTGGAGCTGTGCCAAGAAATTCAGCGTTCGGAAACAGATTTCATCACATTATTGCCATTTAGGCTTCGGTTCCCGACGCAAAAATGAGACGACGAGGCTGTGAGTCTGGCCCTGAAACACAGAGACAGGGGTATTAAATACATTAAGAGGAAAAGTGAATGGCGCGACAACACTGGGCTGGTGTTCTTCTCACTGTAGTTCAACGTCCTTCTGAACTTCGACAGGCAGGTGACACCGTGTGTCCACATTAGACTGCAAGCTTTTTCCATCATTAGCATCAGCTCAGAGAGAAGGGAGGGGGGATAAATACAGAGTCATGGTTTAGGTAAGGACAACAGGCCTTCACAAGGTTCTGGATTTGGTGCCACTGAGTCCTAAAATCCTAGGTTGGGTTTTATGTGAAAAAACATTTTAATAAGCAATTACTATCATGACTACTATGGAGACAGATGACAAAATTGCTTTTTCCCAAGTCCTGGAACTTTTTGACTGACCGGCTAAATCTTAGGTGATATATTTGAGATCTGTATCATTCTCCTAATTACCATTACAAAAACATTCATTAATGTTTTTCCTTTATGTCCTTTTGCTTAATGATTCAATACTCAGCTTGGCTAATTTGCTACTTTGGTCCATATGGCTATTATGGCCTGTGAATAAACGTCCCAAATCTATGTGATGTAAATAAAGCCCGGAGACAAACAATAACCTTGAAAATCACTGCCAGCTTTTCCGTCTACATTCACATTCAGAGCCACGGCCCCCGACAAATCCAACCACCTACAAGTCAAAAGCACTTGTTTTGAAGAGGAGCCTCTGGAAAAGCCTACAGTCAAGGTCACATGCCCGCTGGCCAACAAAATACAACGTAACATGTTTGATTGTATTAGCGATGACTGATCTGCTACAAATCATTTGTGTTTCTCAAACACTCCATCAATGAATTCTCTCTTCTTTTTTTTTTTTTACAAGTAATCGACTGCTACACTCGACCTTGAGGAAATGTCAACTTGACTTTACATGTGTGGCATGTTACTGGTGTGTTTACGCCATATGTGGAGCGTCGGTATATATAGATGTGTGTGTGTTTATCAAGATTAAAAAAATAAATAAATAAAAAACTAGAGGGAGGAAAGCTGGGGGAGTAAGTGGTTTAAGTCTGTCACTGTCACTGTAAACCCTCTGAACCACCTTCCGCCCTCTAATAAGATTGAGCACCAGGCCAAGCTGAACAACTGCCAGAAATGGAGACGCCACCTGAATAGAAAGGAGAAACCTGGCACAAAAAAAGAGCAAAGATGTTTATAATGGAGGGCAAAATGACTTTTTCATGTTGTTGCAGAGGAAGCCGTGTCTGTTTCCAGTGGAGGAGAGAACCGAGATTATCTGTCACCAAAATTTACTCTGACGTTTAGAAATTGTGGCGTTGGAGCCACGGTGACTGTTTAAAGAGGCAACAATATGGAAGTGGCCGAGCCATGAAACAGTGGTTATTGTTCAAACAACATGTTGGTCTTTTGTATGAAGTTTTTCTGTTCTTCGTTTCATCTAGATTCCTCCAGATTTCAAAAACACAAGGACTGCGGATGAAGAACCATCACAGGCTGCCACAGGGGGCGCCATCAAGTATATGGTTGCAACTCACAAGCTGCCACAGGGGGCGCCATCAAGTATGTGGTTGCAACTCACAGGCGTCCACATGGGAGGCACCATTGTGGTTCCTCTGGAAATCAAACCGCTGCGTGGACCACATGGAATTATGGTTGGGCGCCATCTCTTGCTTCCCATTGTAATTTTTTTTTTTTTTTGAGGGGGTGCAGCATCCCACTCTCCAGCAGATGGCGCTTCAGGCGACTACCTGTGTGGCCTAAGCCAGGAGCCAACTCTGGCAGTTTCCTCACACGAGGAGATGTTTTTGAATCTGACAAAATCTGGAAAATGGGAATCAAAACAAACCGTTACCATTTGTAATAACTCCACAGTTTCTTGTTTACGA
>NC_024311.1:9093626-9128684 GCF_000523025.1 Cynoglossus semilaevis | reverse complement strand
CACAGGGCAAATGAACAGCAGCCACATTATGCAAACACTTAAGGCAGTGGAAGTGGGTTGTTGTTACTTGTTTTTCTTTTTGTGAAGCTTTTTTATTCTTTTCTTTTTTGTTAACTGTGTGTCTTTATCTTCAGCTGTCACTAAACCTGTCTACCAAGTCCAGCCTAAGAGAACAGTCCACGTAAAACATGAACATTCTCATCCAACCAATTTCTCCAATTTCGTTGTAGTGACTATCATTACAGTCAAACTTTTTGTTTGGTTGAAGAAACTTAGGGGGAGGAGGGGGTGTTTGGGATTAAAGAGAGGCGGCGCTGGGGTCTCTGGGGGATTGTTGGCCCTGCACCAGAGCTGGAACACCCAGAGAGCTTAAAGTGATATAAATGTCCCTGAATGACAGGATAAATCCAGTCGATGACAAATAACCTCTGAAGCCTGCACCGCAGCAAATGGGATACGATTTCTGTTCTTTAAAAAGGGAAAGGAAGTTAAAAAATAGCCCTTGACAATGTCACAGCGGCAGTTTTAGTCATGTAGAAACTGTAAGAGAGAGAGAGAGAGAGGAGTGTCACGCTAGCTACCTTCATATTACTCTGCAGCAATTCTTCTCTTGACAAATCTTTCCAGAGTCAAAAGCAAACAGTAAAAAGCGCAAATTAAAATATATATTTTTCTACTTTGACAGTGCAGGGTGCAATTTATCTCAATTCTGCATCCAGGCGGCAGCATAATGCATAAACTTAGCGCATTGCCGTGTTGCAAAAATTGAAATAGACTTGAGAAGAAATGAGCAATTTCCCTGTGGAAGAATTGGAAATTTTGCAAGGCCAGTGCCGACTGACCTGTCATCAATCACCCCACAGCAGCACCGGCTTAAAAGCTTGTGGGAAGCGAGAGATGCAGGCAAACAGCCAGCAGTTGTTGACAGGTGATATCCACACCGCCGACAGCCTAATAGCACACATGAACAGGGCCGGCCAATGGTGTGTTTTGGTTTAAACATCAAAGCAGTGGTGTATAAATGCAGCCAAACACCTTTAAATAGATGAAAAACTCAGAGCTGGTAAAAAAAAAAAAAAAAAAAGTAAATACATGAAAAATTAAAAAAAAAAGCTAATTGCTGGTGAACTGTTAGCATGAGGCACAGAATCGTGAATATGAGTCCCAGGTATTTGTTTGGTAAACATGAAATTACATCCCTGACTTGTGTGAGAGAAGCCTGTGTGAATGCCACCATCTGCACCTCTCAATGGGGATGTCATTCAGAGAAAACAGAAATTAAAACTGAAGTGCACTGAAGTGTTAAGTGTTAAAAAAGAAATGCATTCAATCAAAGTTTTCTCAATTCTCTAAATTCATGCAGATACACTGAAACACTGATGCACAAACTATAGTCTGGAGACGCACAGGACAAACTGAGTTTCATGCAGATACACTGATGCACAAACTAAAGTCTGGAGACGCACAGGACAAACTGAGACATCAGTGAACAAGAAAGTTTAATGAACTGTGATGGACGACAACAACACACTGGGTTTAGCTAGAGGTTGTTGTTGTTCCTTTTTATTGGCTGATGGTAACTTGGATAAGATCAGGGTTGTGTACGAATAGTTCGTATTTACAACAGACACCAGAGCTAATGTTAGTGACAACAGTCCTGGTACAGACACCAGAGCTAACCTTAGCTACAACAGTCCTGGTACAAAATGTGTTTTTAGCCCACAATAGAGCTATAATTGTACTGTGAGTTTGTAGTATTTTGTGAATGTAATAGACTGATAATAGACTTGTTAACTTTAATATCTATTTATGGATTTAGTTATGAACCAAAATAAACAGGAATTAGTTCACTATAAAACAGCAGTTTTACTGATTATCTTTTATAGTTTATGCTGAAAATAAATGCAATATGAAAAAAAATACTGATTTTTTAATTGTAACAGAAAATGTACAATAATTACCCATCATCAAATAAATAAATAATGTATACTGAGTCAGGCTAATCTTCCAAACACCCAGTGGTGGTCATGTTCTTCCAGATGAACAAATTTACTCCTTTTGAAACAAGTCACATCACAGATTAACCTGGATTAGATGTCAACTGAGGATAAAGGGGAGAAGCATTGATTCGCTGCCTTCACAAACTCAATCCTTGTCGAATCAGGAGTGACTTGTGTTCGGCCTTTGTCTCCTTCTCTCAGCTGTCTGTTGTCACAGATAAAGATGACTGATTCCCCCCATTATTCCACCTAAACTACTTCACAATTATTCCAGTCAGGTCCGACGCCATCTGCTGGGTACCATCACTCTTAGCCCTAAAGTGATGTTTGTCTTCATACAGTCATGTAGTGGCTGACATCAGTATTCATTTTAATATCTTTGGTAATAGAGCCGTGGCTTTCTGCTGCCTTGGTCGACTATTCAGAATAATAACTACGTTGACAACAAGAGATTAAACATGAGAACAAGGTCGAACGCTGACATGACGGCAACGTTCCATCAGTCTTATCATGTCAGTGTGCAGCGCGGGCCGACCCTGGAGAGTTTGAAACTGAGCTTGACAAATGTTTTCAAACTCTGGTTTGCATTTCAGCACTCCAAATTGATGTTTGTATTTTTCTGAACCAACAATTCTCTTATTTTGTTTAGTAATATCTGACTTTTCTTTAGACTTTTACTGACGAAACTGAACAAAACCTAAAAGTAAAGTTGACAAAGTAATGATTCGTTTATCTAGTGTTTGTTTTCATTTTTTGTTCTTTATACCAGTGGTCCCTGACCTTTTTTGTACAAAGTACCGGTCGTCCTGTAAGAGCTGCTTGTTGGAGGATCGTTAAATTTTCAAAATAAAACATGTTTTAGACTTTCTTCTGTTAGGTTCAGAGTCTGAATGACTTGTTCTTTTGAAACATTGACAGATTCTCTTTGAATGAAGTAAAAAATTAAATACAATTTTTATTTTGTCCAACTGCGGCCCAGTAGCAAATGACCTACAGACCGGTACTGGTCCGCGCCCCTGGGGTTGGGGACCCCTGCTTTATACAATGGTAATATTTTGTAAACTGTACCAGAGTCATTCGTGTGTTTAGCCCAACTTAACAAAACGTTTTTTGCCTCCATAGACAAAACATTTCTGACATGAAAATAAAATACAATTAAAAATGAAAGACTGCGGTAGGTCATTTAAATCAGATGAAAGCTCCAAATGAAAACACACTGTGAGTCTGTATGTGTTTACTATCTGTCTCTTCCTTCTGTTGTTTCATTGACTGGCTGGCTGGGTGTGTGACAGACTGCTCCGTTACTGCCAATCCACCCACACACCTGCCCCTCATCATGTAGATTGCCACACTAATCAGCAATTCATCAATACCTAGTTGTCATTGCCAGTCTTTGCCAAATCGTCGTCCTCGGCCGTCGGCGTCACTTCTCATTAATTCTCTTCATTCATGTCACCTCATTGTTTTTATTTGCCCCCTCCCATCTACCCCACTTCCCTGAAACCCCCAACCCCCTGACACCCTAACTCTGCTGATCCAAATAGGTTTGTGTAGTTCATGGCTAGACAAGTACTTACCCTTCAGCAGTGTTTCCCAAAGTAGGGGGCGAGGGCTGCAAAAAAGACAAATACATTTCAATTTCAGTATTTCTTTTTTTTTTTTTTTTTTTGGCCAATATCTGATATGCCAATATTGTCCAAACATTTAATTACTGATTCAGATATGAACAGATACCGATATAATGGTGCAGTGGTGGCCTGGTGGTTAAGGAAGTCAAGCCATGCTCCCCCCAGGGGACAGTTTTTTCACCTCTCTCCTCCCTTAAAGTGACATACTACTGAGGGCCTACTAATATTTATTTATTTATCTGTACAAACCACTGTATGAGTTGCTTGCACCAGAATCCTACATACAATCCCCTGATTATTAAAATATATTAATTAAATGAGCTGCAGTGCTGCCATCTAGTGACTTTCACTTTCATATACAGCCGTTTTTCCCACCCAAACTAATGCACACGTCATTTGGCCAAATTCAGGCATTGCGTAGTGGAAGAATTTGCAGTAATTTCCAATTTAATCTTCTTCCTTTAAGTTTAATATCAGTCTTGAAAGGTTGGCACTGACTTGAATGAATCGTGATGGGGGTCAACTCTGGTCAGGTCTAATATATATATAATGATAATTAATCATTAATCATATTTATATAATATTCTTTTATTTTTTAAGATGAGCTGAGACTAAGACAGGACTGATCTTCAACAAAAACACTTTTTGTTTGGAATGAGAGAAAGAATTCAGAGTTAAGTGCCAAATAAATAAATCAAATCCACATTTTTATTTTAAATACATGATTAAAATAGTCCTGGTTGGTTTTCGTGCAGCTGCTTCAGTTTTAAAGCGGTGTCGGCACGCTGCTTGAAAATAGCATGTTTCCTGACAGCCTTTGTACTGGAGTGCCAGACAAAACCTTTTGCTCTTAAATGAAAGGGAAAAGCAATTTGAAGTAAAACAACATTTGAGAGCTGCATATTCCATGTAGCCGGCACCCATGGGGGTCTCACTGAAGGGGAGAAATGCAGCGTATCGGCTGCACAGCTTGGACTTTTTATTTATAAACTAAAAATGAGAAAAAAATATTAATTTGCTAAAAATTGGGAAATTATGCAGGAGATTAAGATGATGAGCAACAGCCCAGAGCAGCACATCTGGGTCCCAACAGTAATGACAGTTTATTATTTTATAACTGTCAAAAACATATTAACTATAATGAAATACACACACAGTCAAAATCAGTGTGGACTTTTATATCACTGAAACGCAGCCAGAAAACCAAAGCATTGCAGTTTGAGTGACTGTGATAGCAGAGAGTCCGTTTTGAAAATGGCTGTTTTGTCCTGTCAGAGGAGCTGACCATTTCACAGCCCACAGCATTCTTCACCTGAGTGTTTGAAATGTTATCCCATTCTGCTGAGGGGAAAAGAACCTCAGCCAAGATGATCCCATTTTAGGCTTCACAATCCTCCTTTTCATCTCTCCCGGGGCTTTAGAGCTGCCTTTCACACCACAATGCATTGGTTAGCGTTGAAAATCTTTCTTCTACTGTTAAGAGCAGCTGTTTTCTTTGATCAGAGTCAACAATTCGAAATTTCCCTCTGACATTTTTGTAGTGTTTATGAAAAGAAAACAAACAATATAAACAGGCCATAATAGATTCATTTAATTAATTTAATCCCATCGAAATACTAAAATTATTCATGTGAAACAACACAGAGATAGAACAACAGTGATGCGCTGATACTGAAACTGTTGTCAGTGTTGGGAAACATACTGATATCTGATATGCTGATATTGTCCAAACACTTCATTTCTGATTCCGATATCTACCCACACCGATGTATGCTCCCCCTAGGGGACAGAAGTTTTTCACCTGCCACGGGGGGTTAAGGTTGAGCCACCTACGTATATATCCTGCCGTCCCGTTCAGTACTAGTACCAGGACGACCCTAAACAGACACGTTACACAAATACATCCACGTCAAAACACAGAGGAAACATTTTCTCAAACCCATGTCTCAGCCTGATCCTGGCTCCAGATGCAGGGCCATGGATTTTGCGGAGTTCAGAATCTTTACCACCCACACCACACATGGAAAGGGTGTAAACAGCCAAAACAAAAATCTGCCATTTGCCAGGGTTCCTGCTGTCAGGCGCTCCTTGAATCACTGATTCAGAATCTATTCTGTTACCTTGACTGGAGCTGACTGGGCGTCCGCGGGGATTCAACCAACCTCCCTAGCATAGCAAAGGTCACACAGCAGAGGTATAGCTTTCTAATGCAATGCCCTTTTGTGTCGTCTGAACTGCCTGAATTGTATTCCCGTCACATAGGCTTCTTGTGGGGAGAGAGGCTTTTAGAAGCTAAAAGAGGAGAATAGCATTGACAGCAGTTCTAAAGGGCAATCATACAGATAATTCAGTCCAATAGCCCTCTTTATTGAGATTAAGGCACAGCCTCCTCTGATATTGTATAAACAAAACAATGGGAATCTCATCCTGCGATGGCACAGGAGGCGGTGAGAGACGCAGAGCAGAGACATTCTCTGCTCTGACAACAGTTCAAGCAATGCTGTTATTTGATAAAACTGGCCAACGAGAGCCCTGCGTCTGCCAAGCCTGCATTATCATTCACAAGTTGTTCCGCGGTGACGCAATGGTAACGAAAAAAAAGTTTGTGTTGTTTAATGTTTGGCAAACAAACAACTCATCTGATATTCATAATGTGCTGTTTAATTTAGAGCAGCTCTGGCAAATGTAATATTTAGAAATAAACAAGAAAATCAAACATTAAATATGAAAATTAGAGACGGGACTTTGACGCATTCATTTACTTAATTATCACAGACCAAAAAAAAATTAACACATTTGATTGTGCTGTTCTTGGTTCCCTCATTTCTGGCACAGCTGTTACACTGATCCAACCACTCAAGCCCTTTAGGTGGTGCTAATGTACCCTAAAGTTAGTTTGGCAACCAGAATAAGCCAAAGCAGATACATTGTGTGACATCAGAGGAGGTGTTGATTGTTAACTCCCAAATATCAGAGTAGATATGAGCAAATATTTCCACTAGGGGTGTAAAAAATATTGATACGCCGTCATATCACGATATTTGATATCCTACTGCACTGTATCAGTTTTATTATTAGCAGGTAATAGCATGGTGTGTTTTTGTGAACTGTGTGAATTCACTGTTTGTCTGGAAGTTTCCACTTTTTCTTCTTCTTCAGAAACATAAACTCAATTTGTCACTTTACATTAAACTTTACAAATACTTGTTTTTTTTCTCCCCACAAACTCCCAGCTGTTTATTTGCAGTGAGTGAAAAAAAACAATTCTATTGTATTCGTTTTTTTTTCTCCTGCTTATTATTCCCCAGTGAAAAAAACAAAACAATTCTATTGTATTCGGTTTTTTTTTCTCCTGCTTATTATTCCCAGATATTGCCCTGCTGAATGTCTTGGTTTGAAAATGTTGGGATGGAAAAATAATTTATTCTCTGTCAGCAATTAGGGCTTATTATCGTTGTGACTTTTGTGATTATTGTAGTTTAGAATAAAAGAGTTTATAAAAGGTGGTCTTCATCACAACGCACATTTCGTTTCTTACAAATTAAAAATTCTTATTAAAAATCTGAGAGTGTAATTATGTCAGATGGAGAAGAGTCATTAGCCTGAGCATGAAAGCCTCCCCTCGATATCAAATGGAGATTTTCTTCTTTTTTTTTTATAGCTCACCACGAACTCACTCTCTGATTTTCAGCAACGCTTGACAAAGGATGTTGTGTATTGTTGGCCAGGTATACAAATCAGAGAGCGAGAGGAAATGCTTTTTTCATTAAACAATGGATTCCCCACCGGGGGAAGCGTGTAAGAAGATTAAAGTCAATATTAAGGCATATTCTCTAATGGAATCCTTTTCATGAGACGTTTGAATAAAATTATCCTCATGTAAAGAACGTAGGAAAATGCCACTGGTTCATGGATTTAAAGGAGATTTTGCTGGGTTGGGGATTTACTGACATTTCTGCAATGCCCCAGATAAAACGCTCACAGATTAGCATTTGAAATAAAACAACCGTCGTAATTAGTGGAGACTAACATTTGATTGGGAGATGGTTTCTCAACATAATTTTATTCTTTCCCCCCTTTTTTCAACATGATAAAGACAGAAGAAATGTTTCAAAATATCATTAAGAACTCACATCAAAATGCAGAAACAGGATATCATTTTACAAATAAATGGGCCGTTACACATTGTCAGACTGATTTCTACATATTTATATAAATACAAATTTACATTTTTTTTCTTCCTTAAAGAAGAATGTTTTATTCACATACCAAACTTACAAAAATCTGATAAATTATTTGACTGGGTCAGTCAGAATCGAGGGTATTATTTCTGTTGAAGCTCAGCAAGGGATTCAAAATAACTTGCACGTAACCGTGTCCGGTAGGAATTTTTTTTTTTCTTGAAGGTGAAATTGTCACGTGCGGGCAACGACAGGGAGCAGGCAGGACCCAAATGCAGTACTGGTGAGACTCTTTCTGGTGCAGGTAGTTTTATTTACAAAGTCCAAATTAACGAAACACAAAGAACTAACAGGCATGGAATTCTCTTTGGAACACGAGGAACCACAGAACACGAGGAAACACAGAGTAGGAAACTCACGAACAGCCTGACAGAACGAACTGAACAATGATCCAAGAACACTCAGAATCACACTGATCTAAACACAATGATCCAACCCCGACAGAGTGAGGGAGAGGGGTATATATACACAGGGAACACCAGGTGACACAAGTGAAGCTAATTAACAACAGGTGAGTGTGATCCCATGATTACCCCACAAAGACAACAGGAAAACACAGAAACAGACAGAAATGAAATGACAGACAGAAATGACAGAAATTGCAATTTTGTCCTTTAGTGCGAACTCTGATAACATGACAGAAATTGCAGTTTTGTCCTTTAGTGCGAACTCTGATAAAAATGCAGTTTAGGGAGTCATGTGACTAACATCCAATCAGCACCTGTAGTTTGATGGTGAATAGTTTTAGTAAAATAATAGCAGCTGGGTGAGAACAGAACAGAAATGAAACCGTTCCACCGAGCAGCCCCCGCCCCACTGCAGTAGGAAGATAGGATACATCAGACGGTGGTGTCCCTTGTCTTCAGAAACAGACTCCTGGGGGTGCGAGGTCGGTGGCTTCATCTGTCAGAAACAGATCCAAGACCCCCCCCCACACACACACACTGGAGCTTTAACACAGGGGGCTCTAAGTATGTATGACAGAGTATTGATCATCCCAGCTCTGGTGTGCAGCAGGACTGCATTAGCCAATGACAGGCAGCCGTCTCACACACATGAACAGACGCTGGGTGACTTCCACCCAGAGACCTCTGCAAAACAATGTCAAATTACAGTGAAGACACTGGAACTGAACGGGCATCATATTTATATTAAACCACTTTATTTTCCTGAAGACAGAAAAGAACATTTGAAGGAAGTGAAATCTTTAGACCAGAAGAAGAAAAAACATCGAGTTCAGGACTCGGACTGCCAGTCTGGTAACAAGCCCGATCTAAACCATATAGAACGCCTCCCTCATCCCTGCTCCAAAACCAGATTTAGTCGCAAGATTAGACTCCTTTAACGTTCAGCAGCACCGACTGTCGTTGATGATTTTTTTTTTTCTGTTGTTTTACCTCCAAAGATTTACGAGTACAAATTTTGAAAGTAAAAAAAAAAAAAGCACAAAAACTTGAAAACATAAACTAATTGTTATTTATAGGTCATTATGATATGACTGGTCCGACCCACTTGACATCTACTTAGGTTGTATGTGGCCCCCGAACCAAAAGTTTGACACCCCTTGTTTAGGTCCTTTAACTTAGATTTGATTGACAGTTCAACGTGTTCAGAAACAGCGATCCAACCATGTGACCATGTCTATGGCCGAGTGAGTCAACCATGCGGTACTTGTCAAACTGGTGCATTTCATAGCTCGTGAGTAGTTAACCTGGTTAGTGACGGTTGATTATATGAACCCATCACTGGATGAGTTTACTGTGTAATCTTCCTTTTATGGCCCAGTCCAGCAATAGAACACTGAAGCAGAAGATTTTTTTTTTTGACGATCTAATCTAATAAACTTTGATTGGTGGATGTGTTTAATAAAAAATCATTGACAATTTAATTAGATTCTTTTTCAGCCATTCAAATTCAGCAATAATAAAAGCCATATTAAATTTACAACCACACTCCATGATTCTAATATTGTTAACCTTTGGAAATTAGTACCGTGAGTCTGAACGGTTAAGGTTGAACACAGATTTCTCCAAAACACTGACGGCTGGATTTTCCAGTGTATAAAAACCAAATAAGGCTTCGGCCTCTCCAGTGGGCAGTTTGTGGTTTTATTACCTTACAGCTGAATCCGTGTAACTGTCCTCTGGTAGGTCTGGACCCGGCTCAGGTCCATCAGCTGCTGCTCGTCCAGAATTCAGCTGCTTGGCTGGAAACCACGACATAAAAAAACCCCCAAGAACAAATCACCTCAGGTCTGGCCTCACTGCTCTGGCTGACTGACTGTTTATTCCACAATTCTTTCAGTTTTCTTATCAGTTTGTCAGAATGGGATGTGATATGATTGTTTTGTTGTTTGTTTCCTATTTGTTTCTGACTGAATAAATACTTACTAGTACTTTGTGTACTTTTTGTATAGCACTGTGTTCTGCACTAGTTGTTTTAAATATGCTGCTATTATTGTATGTTCTCTGGTCTTTTAGTGGCAGCTGAGGTGGGCGGAGCCAACCAAGTCTCATTACCATTTAAAGGTAAAGACAGACGAACATGTTGCAGCCTAATCTAACTGTGATCAATTAGTTTTTTTTTTGACCAAAGCATATTATTAACATTTCATTGAAAAAAATAAATAAATAAAAAGAAAATCAAGGAACTGACTGATTTGCAGACATTTTAAAAAATCAAGGAACTGACTGATTTGCAGAAAAGTACCTTTATATTTACCCTTGAATAGATGCACTGCAGCCGGGTGTAATTACATGTAAACAGACTGATATTAACCTGTAAGAAAAACAACTCTTATCCTGACAGAAAAACAGATAAATGTGAGGGTGGGTGTTTATGGAGAGAAGATAAGATCCACACTGAGTAAAAAATGAATCTGCAGAGGGAAAAGTACTACAGCGCTGCAGCTCCTGGGTAATCATTCTCCGTGTCAGATCCTGCAAAAGGCTGCTTCTGTATGAAGCTGTCACTTCAGCCAGAGATAACACAATAATCCCAGTGAAGATCATTATCCCGGCCTCACATTTACTCTGTGTAATAACGCCTTTACTGTGAGAAAATGTATCTTCATTGGTAATAATCAGGTCAGGGAAATATTTATGACTTTACGCTCTACATTATGAAACACTTATTCTCACTTCAATGTTTTTTTTTGTTTGTCTGTGTAATTTGGTCAAACACATTAAAAGTACTGTGGTACTTTATATACCTGATATTGTGGTAATTTCTTTGTACATATTTTGTTCTTTTCCTACACCAAAGTGTGTTTCTGATCATTCTGAAATGATTTTGCAGGAGCAGATGAAAAACCAACATCAACACAATCCCCCTGGTGGTCAACGAGGAATTTCTGATATTGATTCTAATTAAAGTCACACCTTATTTTACAATTTTAGGATCAATAAGTGTGAAAATAGGTAAATGTGTTTTGTACTGCGTCATTCCTGCAGTACAAATGGGTGGGCGGGGGGGGGGGGGGGGGGGGGGGGAGAAAAAACTTGGGGCAAAAAAAAAATATCAAAGTAACGTCTGCTATAAATAAAAATTAATTTCATCAACAACTAAAGTGAACTTTAACTGAAAATTTTAACATATTTTAAGTCATGAGCAGAATGACACTGAATTTTTAATTATTCCATCCACTTATTGTTGCTCCAATATACGGCAGTGGTCATTTACACACTCTAGTGGAAAATGTTTTCATTTCACCAAAGCACCTCAGGCTTAAAATACTGATAATAATAAATAATATTTGTTGAGGCTTCAACTTGACGAAAACACAACTAGAAGTTTTTTTTTTTTTTTTGTCTTCACTGCTTCTCCTAAAATGTGGTTTGCCAAAACACCCCCGGCCCCCTCCCTCTGTTTTTATTACACAAAAATAAATGTAAAGCAGGACAGGTGCTGACACTTTTATTGGATTATTTACAAGGGAAAATAATGACAGCGAGACTCTGCTAAACAAATAAATAAATCAGAACCTAATCAAATCCAGCCATGATGCATGTGGGATCGGATTTTATTAAGTTAGGCGATAGGTGTCAGCGCTGCGGATGCGTGAGGGTTGGTACACAGGAGGCAATTGGAATTTAGCTCCATTATTTTTGGTTTGTTTGTTGTGACATCTGATGTTGACCTTTAGGCGATGGGATGAGGGGGTTTTTTGTAAATCTCATCACAGAGCATTATGAGTTATCAAAATTATTATTCACTTTTGTAGGATTGGTCCTGTGGCTGAGGTTGGAATGGGACAAAGAAGTGTGTTTGTATGTTTTTTTATGTTGGGTTGAGCCCCCCACAAACACATGATGGGAGTTGATGATGAGACGCTTGAGCTGCTTCAGTGAAACAAAAACTATTTCCTCTAAGCTGTGGATGGAATTATGGGATATGAAGTAGGCCT
The DNA here is from genome assembly GCF_000523025.1 of Cynoglossus semilaevis. Classification (NCBI taxonomy): domain Eukaryota; kingdom Metazoa; phylum Chordata; class Actinopteri; order Pleuronectiformes; family Cynoglossidae; genus Cynoglossus; species Cynoglossus semilaevis. The sequence goes on along the minus strand of NC_024311.1, from coordinate 9,116,410 downwards.
CCTTTTATTATATTCTATATTTAATTTTTAATTTGATTATTTGCACAAATTTAATAAACAAAAATGTGCTCACATTCCAAATCTCACATTTGGTGCTGTGTTTACTCACAGTTATGATTCTATTTGCTTAACTTCACAGTCACGTTTGGTGTTTACTCACAGTTATGATTCTATTTATTCTGTCTTGTTTTTGGTATATTTTTTATATATTTTTTTTACTGTTTCTTGCTCTTTTTTTTTTTAAATGAAGAAGCTGTAACTCCAACATTTGCCCCAGGAATCAATAAAATATTTCTGAGTCTGATTCTGAACATTCAGGATCAGTACCAGTCCAATGTTGGACAAAGTTTCAGGAAGAGAGAAGAATTTTTTTTGGTGTTGTTTTTCTAATATACCTATTTTAAAGGAAGTACATTTAATGTAAAACATCTTTGTACCAGTACCTGAAGATACTCGGTGCTGCAGGACGGTTATGAGATGCAAGTCAGTGGTTCAGAGCCATCACGTCTCCAAACAGTTCTTCACACTCTTTGCTTTTAAACAAAGTGAAGTAATAACCCAAAGTTAAAAACCAATTTTCTTCCAACAGCATTGACTCGTCCTGCTGATATTTGGGCTTTTGTTGATACCACGGCCATTCATGGAAAGATAATTCCCCCAAGGAAGAAATAATAAGCACACTGAATGGGCGAGAAAGTCACTCGACAATTAACTCCTCTCTCAAGCCTTTCACAGATGAAGAGCAACCGCGGCGGCTGAATTAAAGGTGGAGAGGAGTGGAGCGCAGATTGACTGAGGCTCCGTTAAAAGCCCTGGTAAAATAAAAGAAAGGAAGTGAACGGCTGCTCCGAAATGACCTGAGGTGAAAATGTGATAACTTCCACCTTTTTTTTATGGTTTTCACAATAAGGCATTATCTGCAAGAAAAGGCCATTGGGGGGTGGGGGGGTAGTTTGAGATAAGGAGAGGTGTGTAATAGTGAGGGAGGGATCTGGGTTGATAAATCTATTTAAAGTGAAGGGCCAGGAACTGACATGGCCCAGGAAAGTGTCTGTGAAGGGCCGGTGAGAGATAAGGGCTGAGGGAGGGGGGGCATCAATAAGGACCCAACTTGAGAAATTCCTCTGAGGCCGTGGCCTGGCCTTCTGCTGGGAGTGTGGAACATTAGAGGACCAAACTTTTATAGTGGACTTTTAAATCCCAGAGTTTTTGATATTTGCACAATACTATTTTGCAGGGGTATTTAAACACATATTTAAACTAGGGATGTCCGATAGTAATTTTTTGCCGATATCCGATATTGTCCAAACACCTAATTTCTGATTCCGATATGAATCAATACCGATATAGGCCTGAAACTATGTATTTATTTATCTTTACAAACCACTGTATGTATATGTGATTAATTAAATGAGCTGCAATGCTGCCCTCTAGTGACCTTTGCTTTAATATACAGCCGTTTATCCCCAAAACTATTTTAAGGGGACACATCATTTGGCAAAACACAGGCATTGTGCATTAGCATATTATGTAATATTCGTTTTACCCCCGATAATGAAAAGCCGATTCTTACAATTCTTACAGATATTACATAATACGTTAAAATCATATCTAATTTAAACATAAACAAAAAAGATGTTTTTTTCATTGAATCCATTGATTATAAATATATTTGTCATTTCCTATTAATATCATATCTAATTTAAACATAACAAAAAAGATGTTTTTATCATTGAATCCTTTGATTATAAATATATTTGTCATTTCCTAAAGGTTTTTGAGAATGTTTTAGCACCAACACCTGGTCGAAAAAATCTCAGGCAACAGCCCAGGAATGACGCTTCGTCTCTGGTTGGGAACGATGTGTCCAGATGCATTTATTTTCCTGGACTGCTGCTGCCGATTGTACATAAAGGTTTGGCAGTTTCTAACATATAGATATCAATCTGGTTCTATCTCTGGCCAATCTGAGTGTCCACCCTGGGAACACTCTGTCCGTGTCCTCTCCTGCAGCAGACGGCTGCCGACCAGAATTAGGTTCAGTCAGGCAGAAAATGGCTACAAGGACCAGGCCTCGGCGATGAATGAACAGCAAAAGATCATTTTCACACGGCCCCTAAAAATTAACAGTGCGCCGTCATTAACTCCATCACCTCCACCACCTCCACCGCTGCTGAGGTTCCAGCAGGGGCTCTCACTGCAGACTAGTTTGTATTTCAGGAGCTGCCTTTTTTTTTTTTTTTTTTTTGCTGATTGCACCTTGGCTGCTGTTTCGGAGCTGAAGCCTCCATTTTTGTTGTGAGTGATGTGAACGTGACACAGTCCAGTGTCCTGGAGCCACTGCAGCTGAGAGCAGCCAGATAATAAAGGTACACGCTTTAAGAATATGATCCGTCAAAGGAGACGCTTTCCTTTAAATAGTTTTTGCTGAGTTCACTGGCTGAGCCCAGAAAGACACCTGTGCATTATGGGAAATTTAGCAAAACAGCACTTTTTGCTAGGAACATCTGTAGTTTAGTAAAAACACCTGCTGGGAAAAGATTTGCTGGAATGGAGTCATTAATACTAATAACAACAACAATAATAACAATGATGATGATGATGATGATTTTTTTATTATGTTATGTCCCTTTTATGTCTTCTCCAGACACAGAGTTAATATTACAGTTGTTTGCATTGCAGTTGTAAGAATGTTTAATTTCCTTTAACGACATCTCTGTATTTGTTTACTGTGATACGTTATTGCATTTGTTGTCATAAAACGTGAATAAAACAAAGTGCGAAACACTTTCTTATAATCATTAAAGAAACTTTACATATGATGCAAAAGAATCGTGTGATTTATGGAAATTAAAAGATTTAAATATTTAATCCCTAATAAAAAGACACCCCCCCCCAAAAAAAAAAACAAACAAACAAACAAACCCCAAAACAAACCAAACCAGTTTACCGTCTGCAGGTTCTCATTGTGTCGGCTCCATTTTCTGTTCTGTGATGAACAGGCAGCAGAAACAAAGCCCGGTCCCACACTGAGGCAGAAACACTATCACTTCATTTCTACATCTGGTAATCTTCCAAGTTAATTAACAGAAGCCGTTGTCTGATGCTGCGTGGCTTTTGGACACACAAAGAAGAAGTGGAGAAATAAAACAATGAACGGATGATAAGCCCCTGGTAATTTAGGAAATGACAATATTTTTATTATTTACACTGTGACAACATGGGAGGGCGGGGGGTGGGGGGGGGGTATTGTTGTGGCTAACAATGAGCGACTATGACAGGAGTGTGTGGGCCAGACCACTTAGAACTATTACAATCACGTTTCATTTTCATGAGCCCAGGGTAACCTTCATTTGACTTTGGGCGAAGCTGACATGGTGTTGCGGAGCACACTGATGCATTTGTAATGGAGGCAGACAGAAAATCCTGACGCTGACGATAGCGCTGCTGCACAAGACAAAAAAAAAAAAAAAAAAAACTCCAATGATAAGAGATAAATCCTCCCCTGCTTGACACGACATGATGGATTTGACATTCATCAGCGGCCTGTCAACCCAACTTCGGTTTAATATTACACCTGAGATTCTCTGACTTGCTTTTATGGCATCATGACGCCGGATTAAATGACATGTTTTTTTTTATCTGTTGGTGGGTGTAGGGGTGGAGGGAAAGGGTGGGGGAGGTCACACAAGGCCAATAAAATTATACTTTTACAGACCGATGAGGTTTTTGATCCTTCCTGACAGAAAGCAGCCGAGAGATCGGAAAACTTTTTAAAAGCTTGTGTTTGAAAACATTATATTTTACTGAGATTTGTTTTCTTTGACTGCAGATGTTTTCCTTTCTTTATCTACAGATAGTAACAATGTCAAGGTTAACACAATTACAGTTCAGTGTTTAATACTGAAAACCAGGTGTTTCAATACCATTAGGAACAATCAAGAATTAGGAATGTCGGATAATATTGACTGATAATGAATAAATAATACCCGATAACACAATGCCTGGGGTTCACCAAATGAGTGTGCCCTAAAAATAGCTTTGGGGAGAAACGGCTGTATATGAAACTGAAAATCACCAGGTGGCAGCATTGCAGCTCATTTAATTAATCTGTTTTAATAATCAGGAGAATGTATGCAGAATGCTGGTGCCAACACCTCATACAGTGGTTTGTACAAATAATAATAATAAAAAAAAATTACCAGGCCTATATCAGTATCAGATGATATCGGAATCAGAAATTAATTACTTATTGTTTGGACAATATTGGAATAGCGGATATCGGTGAAAAGTTAATATCGGACATCCCTATCAAGAATCCATTAATCATCACCAGATGCTGATTTTTCAGTTGCATAAAAATGATACATCTTTATTTCCTTTTTTTCTCTGTTTTGGTGACTGCTGGTGAACAGGTGCATTGCAGCCTGACACACTGTTACAGTGTCCAGGAAAGAAAAAACAGATCGCAGCCCAAAATCTCCTAAAACCCCAGGGATACGAGTGGAGCTGCAGAATCATGAAACAGCACTCAGAGTCTGTCTGTGTCTTCACGCTGCTTCTGCTGTTTGATTTCCATTCACAACATCCAGCAGCTTTAGGAGAAAGGACTCTCAACAATCTGCAATATCCTCCAATAATAAATCAAATAAAAAAACCTACATCAATAGGGCAAAAGTTCACATGTAAAGTGAAAAAAAAAATCGTGATTCAGTGTCATTTTTCTTGACTTCATCTTCTGCCTTTTACTCCAGACTCTCCTCGTCTCAACACTTGAGGGAGCTGTGACGTTGTTCCCATCCATGGAAGAATGGGAACGAGAACAGCAGTGAAGAACTACGCGGTCACACCTGACTGACTCCTACATGTAGAAAACTCTAGAAAGAAATTTACTCATGACATAATTTGTGTGTTTTTTTTTCATTTAAATCAGACAAATGTAAACAACTTTAAAAGTCATTTGTTGTTCTGTTGTTTTGTCTTCAGTGTGTCCTCCTGGACACGGAGACAGACGTCCCTGCAGTTTCACACGCCTCTAACTGTTTTATAAATATGATGATGATGATCACAGTTCATCAAGTTTGTCTCTAACAAAGTTTGTCTGTAAATGTTCATCGGCAGTACATTAAATCTGAACCCCTGGTCCGGGGACCGGTACCGGTCCGTAGGTCATTTGGTACCGGGCCACAGTGGAACACAGTAAAAAAATGTAATTCAGTTTTACTAATCATTCCAAAAAAAGCCTTTGATTTTATTCAAAGGTCATTCCGACTCTGATACTAACAGATTAAAGTCTAAAAGTTGTTTCATTTTAAAAATGTAATGATCCTTCAACGATAGCGCAGTCTGCAGTAGCGACTGATATCTGGAAGAAGAAAGTGTTTCTTCTATGTGGTTTGATGTGACAGTGCAGTTGTTATTATAACAGAAAACATCACCTACTATTCATTCATATACTCACAATCCTTACATACGTAATTCCAAAAACAGGGGGCAGTGTGTAGGCAGTTAGCCCGAGACAGGGAGGAGGTAGGAGGAGGCGTCTCCCTCTGCGTCCTCTCCTTTACTCCCTGACAGTATCTGTGTTGTCTGGTGTTGTGCTGCAGAGTCACTGCCTCTCTTCATTCTTTTTTATTTTCCTCCAAGGTTACAGAGGTGACAGTCTTTCAAAGTACCTCCAAGTTCCATGGTACGCAGTATCCGTCGTACCTAACTGCCACATTCAGAAGTGTTGAATATTCAAATCAGACACGTCATCCACGTCCACGCCGTCTCTGTCACGTCGCCGTCCCTCTCTCACCACCAGAGGTGGCCGTGTGTGTGTCTGCACTAATTTAGGTGACCTATTTTGTTTTAAATGATGGATGAGTTAATTAGACAATTAAGTGAGTAACAGGTGTCCATAATTACACCAATGCTTCGGAGACAGGATGAAGTCTCTCAGTCCATTTATACAGTATGTCGTGACAGACAGAGGCGTTCATTAAAAAGTCAGCCCTGCTAAAACAGCTGAGAGGCTGAAAACAGCATGACATCTAAGAACAATAACCAGAGGTAGAAACGGGGGGGCGGGGGTTCATTAAAATACAAGTACTTTGTTGGTACAGTTACAAGTACTCTCCATGTTTTAGTTGGAGAGCCAATTATTTACGCAACAGTAGTCCTGATTTTGTACAGACATATATTTACATATATAGACATGTATATAACCACAAATATATATACACACACATGTATGTAACACAGACACAAACACATATGTACATATACACATATATATATACAAATATACATATATACACATGTACATACACGCATGTAAAAATACAAAAATCTGTATGATACAAACTGTATACAAATACAAAACTCATTTACTTCTTTAGTCAGACTAGTAAAAGTATTTTAAAGGTCATACCTTATTTTAAGCTCATGTCAAGCAAAATTAGGTTGAAGTCCTCGGCATATACATATGTATATATATAGGGTTCATTAGCAGATGAACGAAGGTGTCAGGTTTTTCTGCCTGTTTCCAGGCGGGTTGTTTTTGCAGCGTACGTCTTATTATATATGAATTTTTTAGCAGTGCAGCTGCAGATGATAAACAAAGTTTTTTAGCAGCGTTTTACTGAGTTGAACAAAAATAGCAGCAATTGAGTCTGCTTCAGTATGCACACAGCTCTGGGCAGAAAACCCAACCAGGAAAATAGATGAAAAATAATCCGAAGATGAGAGGATGTGTGTGAGTCCGGCTTCAACAGAGCTGCACAGCATCGGTTCTCAACTCTATTTTCTCTGCTGAACTGCCTGGACTTCTGTGCCACATCATCCGTGAGTGCCATAGGTCAACGGTTCTTCAAAAATGGCTGACATAAACAATTATTGAAAATGGTTTGATAATTTTTTTTTAATTGTTTAGGTGAAACTTTAGCATCTCAGCTAATCTCAAAAACATTATCGTTCCTACCTTCAAACAGGTAAAATAAACAAAAGCAGGGGGCGGGGCCTGCACTGGCTCATTACCATTTAAAGGTACAGACGCAGAAACCAGATTTTTAGGACTGGGTCGTTAAACAGTTCTGTTGCTGTGAAATAAACCGTTGGATTTTTAACATCAATGTGTTCCATTCATTTCTCATACAAGATTAGGCTAGAGTTGTACGGCGATAGAACCTGCAACCCGAAGAATCTGGGCAGTCCCTAAATCCCAGAGGCTTCAGTGCTGTGGCGCCCTCTGCTGAAGTGATGAACTAAAACTGATTCTACGTAAACTTTTCAATAATGATGAGAACTATATCAGTGTGTGTGTGTGTGTGTATTTATTGGACAGGCCAGTCCCGACTCCAGGCTCCAAACTTAAACACTCTTAATTAAAGCCCCATGTCAAAAGTTATGGAGACTTTTACAAGGCCGTATCCAACACTGAAAGTCTGTGTGGGGCGAGCCTCGGTTTTAACCACAGTGTCATTCATCCTCAAACCTGCAGCTCAAACTGGAAAAGCCAACATTTGCATCTTAATAAGCACAAATATGAGAAATTGGAACAAGTAGCTCTGAAAGTCATCCAGCGCAGCACATATTCAAGCGGCAGGAAAACGGATGAATGAAAAATGCATGTGTAACAAGAGACGAGGAGTGAAGTGGAGTGTGAGAGCGGGAAAGGGAGGAGGCGGGAGAAGGAGACGCAGGGCTTATGTTATAATAGTGAGCCCGGGCTACGTAGCTTAAATCACTGGTGTATGTCTTTTATGAGCTTACCACTTCATACTGCGTGGAAAATCTGCCCCGCTGCCAGAGTTTGTGGGCATTCAGAATGTCACTTTTAATCACATTCGCCTTGGGGTCGGATCCCGCTGATCAAAGATGGTGTGACTCTGAGATACAAGTCACATGTCAACGAAGACGAGGCTGCGCACACTTGGCATATGCTAACCATGTTCAGAGGTGGAGGAGAACAGTGACATTGATTTATGGTTGTTGTGTTTGTGACCACAGGGGTTTCAGTCTTGTTTTGGTGGTAGGTGGATGTGTGTGTGTGTGTGTGTGTGTAGATGAAAACAGACGACCATTTCACAAACAGCTATCTGAGTTTATTTTTCAAAAAAAGAGTGAAACTTTGGCTTCCTTGTCTGTTGTTATGGTAACCAGGTCTGTGGGCGTAACCTGGTCTGATGTTCCGTGGCCGTTCGTGATGTCATTCAACCGTCATTACTGGGTAACAACCTGAAGCTTTTGTTAGCATTAACCGGTGATGACTTTATGATGTCACTGCAGACTCCATCCTTCACCTTATTCACTGTGTTGGGAGACATACACGCAGAGTTAAAGGTGGCCACAAGGGGGCAGTGAAAGAACTGAAAAGGGCGGGGTCAACCACAAGGTCATACATAAATATATATGACACTGGGCACAAAAGGTCAAATTAGAGTCAGGAATTAGCATTAATGACTAATGCTGTGGTTCCCAAAATAGGGGCGGGGACCCCACTAGAGGATGCTTAGCAAATGCAGGGGATAGAGGGGGAGGAGGGTTGCAGTTGGACAAATAAGTTTCTTTTGAATGATTTCATTCACTTGTGGCAGAGTGGTGGTATTGCAATGATTGGTGCATTGTCTTGTCTTGTCTTTGTTTCCTTGCTCCTTATAATATCACAGTTCACTGGCGCCTGGAGGCTACACCACAGTACTAACTACTATCTACACCACAGTACTAACTACTATCTACACCACAGTACTAACTACTATCTACACCACAGTACTAACTACTATCTACACCACAGTACTAACTACTATCTACACCACAGTACTAACTACTATCTACACCACAGTACTAACTACTATCTACACCACAGTACTAACTACTATCTACACCACAGTACTAACTACTATCTGAACAGTAAACCTGCTCTTCATTGTGAATGAAACCAAAACATTGATGTCTTTTTTTATTTTAAATCCGAAATTAAGGCTGTATTTATTGGGGGTTAAAGGTTAAATGATCCCAAATACTTGGCCGTGAACATGGACAGTAAACTGGATGAAAAGACTGACATTGATACTGTTATAGGAAGAAGCTTAGTGGGAGTAACCTGACCTGGAAGAAGTGAAAGGAATCCATCAAAAATAATCCATCAAAAGGAATCAATCAAAAATAATTAATTATAAATGTCCAATAACGTTGATTTATTGCATTTCCTGTATGAACTCCATGAACACAACTATAACTCTGAAAACTGCTGAAAACAACAAACACAAATATACAAAAATGATACAAGAAATGATACATGATGTTTCAGGTGGTTGTCTGGATTCTGATTTATTTTAAAATACTGTCAGAGTTAAAAATAAATAAATAAAATAAAACAGTAATTAAAAATACAATTATATAAAAATTAACACCTGCTCAAAAGATGAATTATAATCAAACACATCATTTTTGCTGCTTTTACGTGTTTATCCTACTGCCTCCACAATGAAAGCTGCTATTTTAATATTTATAATAAACAACCAGACGAATATAAACATCAACGATTGAACAAACAAAACAAAAAGCAGAAAAGAACAAGTGGATACTTAATTATAACTTAAGTATTGTAGAGAAAACAAGTGTGTGTGTGTGTGTGTGTGTGTGTGTGTGTGTCACTCCACTCAGACTATACAGTAATGACTCTCCCTCTTCGTGGAGCCGTAAAACTGCAGCTTGACGTCTGTTGTTTAGAGAGCAGGGGAAAAGGTGGATGGCTAATCTAACGCCCCCCGTTGGAGTAACTGCACCATCAGGTCTCGCTGAATTATGTCGGGTTTTTCAATTAGGTTTTATGACCTTTTACTTGTTTCTGGTGACTCTGCTGGTCAGACGTAAACAGTGTGTGTCTGATTTGTACGGGCACACGGCTGTTAGCAAACACAGAACCTGCTCAGGCCTCCACGTCATCGGACGCTTCCACCGTTCAGCTCCTTCCTTCGGTTGATTCCTTCCTGACTCCAGCAGAACTGACCCTGCACGACGACCTCCATCTGAGCTGCAGAGCTGTGTCCAGCACCACAGCCTCTCCCGGGGGCGCTGACCTTGTTGGAGCATCCTCTGTGCCATGAAGCAGCAGGGGACCTGGGGGGCAGAGGGGGAGGGAGTCCAGAATGCAGACTGTGAACTGCATATATGACGCTTCCAGTTTTTCTACACTCGAGAGAAGACGTCTGTGAGAGGCTGGAACAACAGTGAACGTGATGAAGTGTGTTTTCGGAGGTTGTGCTGTGGAGCAGTGTGAAGGTGCGGCGCGTGTTCACTCCGTCTGCGGGGCTCTCAAGTGTGTCTTTAATTTTAATCTGCAGATGTATTATAGATGGAGGGTCCAGACCTGCAGCCCCTGAAGGATGTGTGGAGATTTAGCTCACTCACGTGGCATACGGATATAAACTAGAAATACTACATACTACAAGAACACAGTAATCAATGCGGGAGATAATAATGCTGGGGTTTTTTTAACCAAAAATGCAGCAGCATTTAAAAATGCAGCTTCTCATTATACATAATAAATATAACACCATCCGTCCCAAAAATATGTATTTATACAGTATATATTTACAACAATTATTTCTAAACTCTCTGCATGCCCAAAGCATCATCTGCCCTCTAGGTGGTTCCGCTCCCCACTTTGAGAACCACTAGTATAATGTGTGAATAAGAGAGAAGGAACAGCACCGTAGGATTCTCAGGATCATCTGATACTGAACTTGTTCTCAGATACTGCAGGTCTGCGGCTCCTGCACAGACACAGTGTGTCAGAATAGTAGATCTCTGTTCACCACGATCGTGTTCCTGTTTGTCAAATCTGTACGAGCAGCCGGTGACTGAGACGATAGGCATCAGCAAATTTTCATGGATTCAAATAAAAAGTTCCAGAAGGTGTCAAAGTAAAATATGGTGGTACGAGCTACAAACAGAAATATGTAGTAATATTTGTACATTTTAACATTAATTTTATGATCAGACCATTAAAAAAAAAACAATTGGAAAAGTTTTACTAGGCCACCATGCTGTTTGTTGCCTTACACTGGTCTGAGCTCTGTTGGTCTTTCTGACCTGTCTGGTTTAAGATCTGACCCTGTTGATGGACGGGATAATGAACTGGGTGAAACCTTAACTCCCCCGCCTCGATCCCCCGCCGCGATCTGTCTTTTTTAAAGCACTCTCTGTGACACTGGTCGTATCAATGTCACATTGTTATAGAACCACGGAACGCAGAGCAGGGAACGGTCGTGTTGTTTTTGTGCTGGGGAAAATTTTCCAAAAAAAAAAAAAAAAAAACCCAACAAAACAAAACGAAAACCTTCAGAGAAAAGAATAACCGTTATCACAGCCAGGTCGACTGCAAAGAAACATATGCACCTATTGGAGCCAAGTTAATTATCAGCCTCCGACATAATTAGACCTTGTAGATGAGCAAACATAATTAGTAGGTATTATGCACAAGCAACGGCGAGCAGGAAGAAGCGAGCGCGCATTCTGCTGTTTGTTTATGAGGTAAGGCTATAAAATAATGAGAGAGAAGAATCAAAGTTGATTGGTTATGACCCATATGTTTCCTTTTACTGTTTGGGTGAATAATGTAAAGCAGAAATCACTGCCATGTGACCAACTAGTCAGAAACGTTATTGGTTGTGAACGGCTGAGAGAACTGTTGGTACAACTAGATTAGAAGTGACAGTCTGAGCACAGCGGAATTACTGTACACACACACACACACACACACACTGTGTCAGCATGCCTGACAATATATGTGACACTGGAGGCACAACACACACCGCAGCACGTCTCAGTCATAAAAAAGTAACTAACAATGTAGTGCTGTGAAAAATACCATTGATTTCTCACCAGGTTTTTGTTGCCGCGGCTGGTTTATGGTGAGGGCGCAGCTCGTGAAGAAGACCTAAAAATTGGCTTCATGTCTTCACTGGATGAAATACTACTCCCAGTGGCAGGAGTAATACTGCACTACACACCAAAGGTTTCTGATACGAGGCCCATGGGCTGCAGCCCAATGTGGAAACTTGTCATGGGGCAGAAGGAAGGACAGAACAAAACAAAAAAAATAAAATAAATTACATAGGAAATAAAATATTAAAAAATACATTTGTAACAAGATGAATTCATATATAGATAAATATATACATACATACGTACATATACATAAATATATACATACTGTACATACATATATATAGTCCACATATATTTGGCAAAATGTGCTTTTAAAGACGCAGTTGAGTGGCCATCTTTAATCCGAGTATTCATTTCCTGTTTAGCGTGTGAGACGCAGGGCGGGGGACGGGGGCTTGCTGGGAAGAATCCCCTTCACTCCGGTTGGTCTTTAATGAAAGTGAGATCAAAGATTAGTTCATATTCAGATCCATTTATTAAACACTGTACTGATTGTCAGCTAACAGCCATATTACATTTAATCCAATTCCAGGGCTTTGGCTGCAGCTGATAAGCTTCAATTAGAGCAGCTTGTAGTTCCATGTACGCACCACTTGGGGTCTGTAAGGCTGGGATGACGACAACATTCATTCTGGTTCTATTTGGAACCTAATTGTCTTACCAGATGAACAGACCGACCGATTTGAAAGTATATATCTGTGGTGTCAAACATAAGGCTCGTGGACCAAAATGTGAAGGTTGTTGAACTGAGAGTTGCAGATTGTGGGAAATAAAAACATTTTGGGCTGCAGGACACATTTTCACTTTTTGTGAATGCTGTCAAAAAGAAAATTGGAGAAATAAAAAGAATTTCGTAAAAGTATCGGTAAGTCACGCTTGCCAAAAACAATTGCGATGGTTGCACCTGTACTATCTGAGGCTACAGCTTCACTCCTCCAGCTACAGTGTGATTCATCCATGGACTGACGAGCCGCTCACACAAACAATCAATGCCTTTGGTGAGCAGTCGTTTCAGAGAACGACTGAAACTGTCTGCCCTTGTCCTTATGCTGTGTTTGACTATTTTAGGAAGAACGGTTAGAAGCTGCTGGGTCGATGTGGAACACACACACACACACACACACATAAATATATATATATAGTTCATCATTGTGGTGTTGATTTACTTTGAAGGTCAGAGGATCCATCTGTTTTCTGGTCACATATTCAATACATCTGTAGGTTTTTAAGCCCCAGCAGCAGAAAGTGGTGCACAGCAATGACCCACAGGAAATGCATCATCACAGTTGTTGAGGCTTTTTAAAAGAGGAGACACAGAGGACTTTCATGCGCTGTAACCTTCCAAGGACTAGCATCAGTAACTTAGCTGCCGTTTACCTGTTTGTATTCATCAACAGTCCGTTCTCCTTCACTTCACGCTGGTGTTTTTGACGCTCTGGTCATTGTGCCGTTTATGAACCCCATTTGATTTAATGTTTGGATCATTTCTGTTGGTTAGTCAGCCCCCGAGGCTAATTATAGTCACCCAGATGACCCACTTACTGTAATGTCCTTTTATGTTTTCTCACACAGACATTTCCACACATTTAACCAATCAGGGACACATGGGATGGAAGTGGGATTACGTAATAAATGTGTCCATTTTGACTCCTTACAATTAATGGTGCAGCTGCACAAACTGTTCCTCAAACAGAGCAATGGTTAAGGTAGAAAGTAGTTTTTTTTTTTTTAAAAAATGCAGGAGCAAAGCCCATCTTTTTGTGTGTGGTTCAGGAATATTAGTGAGCTGACATTCAAACACAAACAGAAAAAAAAAAACTTGTTAATTTGGATCAATTAACTACAAACAAAAAACACCTGAGGCATACAGCCCAGTCTATAGGTGGCAGTAATGCACCTAGTGTATGCTTCTGGAACAGAAAGACTAATAAGAGCAGGTAGATGTTAATGTTTCTTACCTGGTTTTAGTTGTGACTAAATGATTGTTTGAAGAGACGCTTCAGTGAAATATACACTTTTTCCCCACAGGGTGCATAAATGACGACATGTGTAACAAAGGTGTAGCAGAGCAACGATAAGATGATGGACCGTGGTTTGCTGAGTAGACACCAATAACACACCTGACCCTGGCTGTAATATAATAAGTTTGGCATTAGTTCAGGGTCAAAGGTCAAAGGAGGACAAGATAATGGTGGATTTCTGCATTGTTGTTATTAACAGATTATTAAATAGTTTGTATAGGGTGGTGGATTTCTGCATTGTTGTCATTAACAGATTATTAAATAGTTTGTATACAAAGCTGTCATTGGCCGAGCTACTCCACATACAGCACTAGATTTTGTTGACGGTCCCTAAAACATGATGTGCTTCTGGCCTGCTGTCCTTCGGGTGGGCTGCAGCCAGACACTGGAATAACAAACAGGTCTACCGCTGGACTTTTTCAGGCTTTTAAAAGCTTTTTAAGGACAAATGCTGCTGTCACTCTGACCACCAGCCAGTGGTGTTGTCTCAGGCTGTTCCACGCATCAGTAACCAGACCACATCACTGGTATAAATAAGACTTTGTTTCTTATAAATAAAGGTTTACAGGAGCCTGGTCCTCAGATGTTACAGAGTGACAGCCTGACGGACACATGGCTTTAATGTCACTGCACTGACGGACGCCCCTGCACCACTTCTCTACTGTAGGAGTTCTTGACCCGGCCATTGTTGTAGACAGAAGCCCGGTCAGTTGTTAACCCCATCCGTCCTCTGTCCGTCCACTCCAAATGTCAGTCCTCAGAGTGACTGACCACTGCAGCTGTCCTGTGTACATTATTAAACCCAGAACCCTCTGTCTAACATCCACTCTGGACACCTCTCCACTACGCCTTCCTCCTCAAACAGATCCATTCACAGCGGGACACTTGTCTGCGGCACAGTTGCGATGCTTTATGCCGTCATTCCTGTCTTGTGCACTGAGGCGCGCTGTTGCTCGGTGACTGTTGTTAACACTCATGTCTAGCTGTTCTTTCATGAGGACTTGTTTTCACAATGTCACAGTTAAAGGGCACTCACTGGTTTTCAGCGGAAAAAAAAAAAAAGACTCACAGTGTCAGGCAGGAGAACAGAAGACAGGGACGGATAAGAACCCATCTGGTAACCAGGCAAATGTCCAGTGTCATAGTGAAGGATCATGTAACTTTTCAGGGTCAGAACCCATCTGGTAATTCGGTAGTACTACAGCCAGGCAAATGTCCAGTGTCACAGTGAAGGATCATGTAACTTTTCAGGGTCCGAACCTATTTATTTTTTACGGTCCGAATACGGTTCCAAAGTTTGTTCAGTGTGAAAGAGCTATTTTTTACGGTCCGAATACGCCGGCCGGTTCCAAAGTTTGTTCAGTGTGAAAGCCTCGACAGTGGAAGAAGTGATTATCACCAACCAAACCGAGGTCATGTGACATCTTCTAAACCTCCACATACTAAACCCTAACTGTACGTCACGTCAACAGAATCAGCTGCAGTCTGAGGCTGGTAAACTGTTTCTGTTGCCCTCGGTCCTGTCTGGCAGGTATGTGACCTCAGTGTGTAAATAAGGAGAAGGCCGAGTTGTTTGTTTCTCTTCTCCTGCCACTGCATTTTCAATTTTCTCTTTTCTTTTAAATGTAATTCAGCTGTGGGTCAGCCCTTAGAGGACCTGCAGAGGAATGGGCCGGCTCTTATTTCTTTCATGCAGGTGGGATGAAAAATGGGAAAGTCAAAGTCTGGTGCCTGAAGGATAACAAAATGACCGAAAGGATTCAGAATCTTTTTTCTCTCTCTCTCTCGCTCTCCCTCCCTCTTTAATACAGTGATTGTTTCATGGCAGAAGAGAAACAATAACCCATCAGACGGCTTCCACACCGGCTCCAGACGTTTCAAAAATGAAATCCAATTATTATAGACGGCAATTAATCAGGACTAAATTTCCTAATATCATTTAGTACTGCAGCCAATTATATTTTCAGATAAAAACGACTGCATTTTTCTTTAAATTTTTTCTAAAAACCCAATTATTACCATAGATTAAACCATTCATTTTAAAGAGAAGCATCAATCACGTGTCACAAGTTTTATTTGAATCTTATAGTTTTCCTCTTGTTCTGGTTATAACTGTGTTAGACGTGGTTTTCTACTGACACATATACAGTATACTGTTATTTAAACTCACAGCTATAGTAACCCATTCTGTTAATATTAACCAGTAAAACCTGAATTACTTTCAATAACATTTAGCAGATGTGGAGGATTAACGATCAAGCATGTGGTTCCTCTGGGAATCGAACCCAGCTTCCTAGGCAGATGTTATCAACAGCTAACTGGTGATCCTTTTCCTGTAAACTTTCAGTGTCACTGTATTATTTTGTAAAGTCATCAACACTAAGTTTTCTGGGACTTGATTTGACAGTGTTGGAGCTGTATTATGTAGACGTTTTTGTTCGAGGTTCAACCCGTGGCTTGTTGTGTTTTAAGGTTTGCTCTGGTGGCATGCTGAGCAAATACCAAAACATTATTGATTATATTGATGTCTACTGACTTTACATCAAGTGTGTATTTTATCATGTCACAGTAGAACGCTGAACACTCTGAGTCTGGATCTGCTGGACTTTACTCTGCCTCTACGCTGTCCTGTTAATAATATTTCTGTATATTCGATCGTCTTCCACTGCTTTGACCAACATCGGTACCAGCATCAGTACCAACACCTAGGGTCAATTCAGTTTCACTCTGCTTTGACATTTTTTGACAACACTTAACACCCCCACGTTTAAACATTTACCCTTCGACTGGTGATGGAGTGCTTTTTATTTCTCCTGCCTTTTTTATGCACTTGACATGATCTGTTGTATTATTGTGTGTAAGCTGAATTAGTTTTTGTTTCACCACTTGACCTAAACCTGCGTGTTGTTGATTGTTGGTGGGGAGGTGGAGTACCTGAAAAAAAACCCAGCTAACTGGTGATCCTTTTCCTGTAATGCAAGAACTTCAACCACTGAGCCACCATGTGGCCCACTGCCAGTCAAAAACCGACTAAATTACAGTCCTCTAATTTTTCGTTGATTATCCAATTGTCAACAGTTTCATCTAGTTCCCATTCGAGGGTCGCAACCCTGTCACCTCGCATCATGTTTCCCGAGAGTTTACAAATAATGTCTAGAGTGACCTGGGTCGTGAAGGTTTGTGACTTTTAAAATATGGGACCCCAGAAAAAAAATTGGGAAACACTGATCTAGTTAATTAACAAATAATTGACAAATAATCAAATAGTGAACCTCAGAGAGCACACATCCTGGTTTTATTCCATTAAAATATAATGAAATAATGAAGTAAATATTTCAGTACTTAGCAGAGCGGCGTTAACGTGGTTCAAACTAATTAAATTGTCTGAATAAAGTATCTGGAACTAAACGACAAACCTAGACTGGAGCCAGGAGAAAAGTTCGTCATCTGACAGTTTGATGAACTGCTTCAAACCCCGAGTCTGCTTTTACATTACATTTCCTTGAAACAACATTGTCTGATTCCACTCTGAGTACGAGGAAAAATTCTCTTGTTGTTTTGTTGTGTTGTGTTTTGGCTTTAGTAACCCATTAAATCTCCTTTAAGGTCGCTAGGTAGAATCTGATGAAGTGTAACCGACACCCACAATCCGCATCTGAAAAACCCCTCAACTCTCATTCGTCTAACTTTCATTTTCATGGTCCAAATGTTGCAGAATCCCGTCCCTGTGTAATATACGACATTGTCTGGAGTACTTCTGTGTCCTCCTCTCAGCATGTGTTAAAGTATCTGTTTCTGTCCTTGTTCCTTCACAGTAACAGTGCACTTACTTACATTGCTCTGCTCCTATCATGCAGAAATTGTCTGGACAGCCATTTGGCTCGTGTTTGCCATCCATTTGTAATCCTGACAGAGGGGGGCACGACGGCTCAGTCCTCAGGACAGCAGCAAAATCAATTGGCTAGAAATGACATCTGCCAGATTCTGCCGCTGGAGCGCTCGTCGGTACCATAAATGAAATCACGGGCCCTAATTGTGTGCTGATTTATTCTCTTGTCTGACTGCATCATGGCTGGACAGCAAGTGGCCCCCCAGCCCTGTCCGTGTGCTCCGTCATGCATAAAACATTTATTTATCCACTCATCTTTTCCAGACTCACCTCGTTGCTGTGGGATATGACCCCCTCACCCCCCCCCCCCCCCTCCACACACATTTGATTAATTTCAGTTTTTTTTTTCCTTCTTTCTGTGGAAGCATGTAATATGAAATGGTTGAGGAGACAACTGTCACTTGGCCCAAGTAAGATAAATATGGTCATGCCTAAAAGCTGTGTGTTGACCGAACACACACACACACACACACACACAGCCGATTAGTGTTTCCCCATTTTATCGTCACTGTCCTCAGATCCTGTTCCTCACCTTTTCTGTCTCCATTTCTATAAACACACGTTCACATTAGGTATAAATGTAATTCATTTAATCCTGTTAATTCAAGGCTTTGTACTAAATTAATCTTTAAATTTTTTAATCAAATATCAATATTTTACATTGAAAACAGAGATTAAACATCCATGTAAAGTTAAAGATCGAAACATACTACACTACAAACTCACAGTACAGTTACAGACATTACAGTCAACATTTGAAGACTTGAACCTTGTCATCTGGTCTACTGTGGACGGACTATACCATTTGGCTGTCCTAGCTAACGTTAGCTCTGGTGTCTGTACCAAGACTCTTATAGCCAATATTAGCTCTACTACTTGTAGCTGATGTTAGCTCTGGTGTCTGTGCTCACAGTAACATGTTTTTCATTGAGAAGATGCTGTGGTATTATTTGTATATATTTGTTGAACAATTTGCAAAGATCAGTGACCTTCTTCACGCTGACATCGCCAAAAAAAAATGTCATCTTGACAGTTTTAGTTATTACCCTGCTCCTCAACATTATTGTTGTCATTTAATGTCACTTTTTTTCTTTAGCTCTCCTCTGGTGTCTTTATTATCTTTTTTCACCAATTCAGTCCTGGCTCAGTGTGTGATCCAGTATGGTTTTCCATAATAATTGAAATTATAATGTTATTCCGTTGTCTTTTCTCTGAATTCAATTGTTATTAAAATATATATATATTTTTTATTTAATTCATTTTCATGTGAAAACTGTACGGTACACACAGCAACTGTTTCCTCTGTGAACTTAGGATACACAGAAAACAGGAGCTCCACTTCCTTCCCTCCTGTGTTTGGTTTGCTGTGAATAAACGTGATGAAGTTGATTCTCGGCCGTTTTTCACGTTGCAGAGTGACGTCAGTTTTGCAGCCGACCTTTTGGTAAACAACAACTTGGCTGCGAGACCGCTGCTGAATTTAAAAACATGCCAGACATGATTTTTAACTCTCACCCCCCAATCTGACCCTTGATAAAATGCCACAGTTGCCCCAGTGTGATATTTTCTCCAAGCTGCCACGGTCCTTTCTGCCAGCAGACTGCTAAAACTTTAACCCATCTCTTACACAGGCCTAAATAAAACATAAAACAATGCTGCAAACGGTCTGTGAGGCACTGAAACATCAAAAATTGATCAGCCTCCCCAGGCCAGACCGAGAAATGTTTCTTGCCCAGTCGTTCATCTCACTCTTTCTGTTACCTAGGCGACAGTCATGTGAGGTTACAAGCATGCCTAAGATGACACTGTGGTGAGGAGGCAGAAGGGGGGGAGAGAAGGGAAGGGGGTCGCGTTTTGTATTCTATCAGGCTGTGGTGGAGAGGCAGACAAAGACAGAGAAGAGAGATCATGACGGAGTGGGGAGGGTGAGAAGGAGTGATAGAACAGCAAAGAGGGTCTAAAGAGACTTAATATGAAAGCAGCCCCCCAGGGATGAAAACGAAGCTGCCAGTAAATGACCTCTTAGATTTTGTTGAGTGAAGAATACCGTGTGTGTGAGACGGAGTACATTTAAAAAGAAAAATATTTGTTTTTTTGGACAATAACATCTTAAAAATTACCCGACGAGACTCGGTGTTGTTCATTTTTGTCCTACGTTGCTGTTAGCAGCAGCAGAATGTGAGAGCATGGCAGTGCGGGGGCCAGTGGGGAGATGGTGCTATGGTATCATTTAACGTGGTGAACAGCCCTGCCTTTTCCAGCTCATTAGCCACCCCCTCCTTTGTCCCAGGCCATTTGATAGCAGCATTAATCTACGGCTCCACTAGGTTTCCTCTCGCTATTTACTGGTATTTCATGAAGATTACACCACTCAAGCGTGTAAATGTAGGTTTTTTCTGGCTCCCCCGCTTGCTGTTAGCCCCCCGAAACTCCACGGAGTAGCTTGTATAAACTTCTTCGACATACGGTGGAATAGACACTGACTTTTCCCAGAAGCCCATGTAGATGAGAAGAATGAAAGGCAATTAAAATATCTGCCAGAGAGCCATGTCCCAGTGCTGACACTAACGTGTGCACGTGTGTGTGTGTGTGTGTGTGTATACCAGGTTAGGTCCAAAAAGTACCACGATAGATGTAGAAGAAAGAAAAAAAAAAACAACTTCCATCTCCTTCATGTCTCTGTCTGCTCTTCTCTTCTTCAGTGGTGTCTCCATCAGAGAATTCTGGAGGATGACCTTTGACCCCAGGTTACTTCACTCCTCTGTCTGGTTGAAGTACAGAAATACACTTCTTTCAAATGTTCCTTCAGGAAAATAAAAACCTCAGATGATTCTAGAACAGAACCTGTTGATGAGCTTCAGTCATTTGAACAGGTTTTCATTGATGTTTGGTTAAAAATGTACTGAAATCATTTTGACCTGGGGAGTTACACCATAAACCTGAGTTACTGTTAGAACTGGCTTCAGTTCAGTTCATGAAAACTAGCATTGGAATCGATTTTTTTAGAATGTATTTTCTCAGTATGGAGAAACGCAAAGCCAGACTCACGTGGAGTCTGAAGACTGGAGACACCAACTTTCACAGCCTCCATTCATCTTCACATGAAAGGGTTCAGGAAATATATATATATATATTTATACACATATACACAAACATATGTGTATGCATATGTACATATATGTATATATAAATATATATATAATTTATTTTTGTATATGTTTACACATACGTAAGTGGTGTTCAGAGGGTCAGTGTACAATTTAGAAGTGATTCCATTCATTTTCTTCTTCCGTTAGTGTTGGTACAATAAAAAGATCAAATTGCTTGTTTGACAGTATAAGGCAGTTGTTCCTGTTTATTTTGACACTTTCTTCTTCTTAGATTGAGCGAAACAGTAAAAAAAAAAAAATATGAACCTTCAGTCATTTCAGGTAAATGATGTTTTTTCCAAATGTGTTTGCTGTCTATCACATCAATACCTACAGATCGTGGGAGTGAAAAAACAAACAAACAAACATCCACATCGTGAGGATTTCTCTGCTGCGTCTGGTCAATAACAAGTTTAATTCCATGTGGTCTGAGTGGCTGATGGACGACAAGGACGTCTCTCCTGCCGTCTCCATCAGATCTGTGACCTTTGACTTGAGGACAGATAATGAAGAGGAAATGGGCAGAAATGCGGTCTCTGTGCTGAAGATCGACAGATGGACCCACGTTCAGACCCACGTTCAGTGGCTGAGATCATCATTATCTTTTACTAACATGAATGTTGCGGGTGTTTACATTTGAAAACAAACGTTACGACAGTGTATTCTTTTACATTTTATTTAATTTTTACCTGTCATTCCCAAATTCACAAAACACATCATGAAACTGAATGAATCCACAAAAAAAAAACAATAAAGCTTCCCCGCCCCCTACTGGTACTAGTACAATTTTTTTTGTTACTTATGGGAACATTGGAAAGAGAAAATAATTTTTTTTAACTGACAATTTTTGTTTGGCAAATCCATTCAGACTGACTGGCCAAAGGCAAGTGATGAAAGGGGGAGGGGGTGTGTGGACCAAAGTTCCCGACAGAAGAACTGGAGCCAAGTTAATGTCATCTGTGGAGAAAATTCAAATGAAATTCTTCATCTGTGTATCTGTGAGGTTCTGTTCTTTGTTAACGAAGGCCGTTGCTGATGTGACCTTTTAAACTAACACATGATGTTAAAGTCTAACAGCAACATGTACAAATTCCCCAGTTTACCCAGGAATAAACCTCCACCCGGAGAAAGCGCCGGTCTTCACCCAGACCCTGCAGCAGACGTGTCGGCACTTCCTGCCAAAACTGGGTCCAGTGGAACTTTTTCAACTGGTTTCTGCTGGTTCTGTGCTGCAGAAGGAAGTTGCTGTCAATAAGCACAGCCATGATGGCGTGGAAGTACTGCCAGTTCCAATAAAGAGGCAGAGACATCATGACAATGAAAGGTGACCTTGGCATAATTGAAATTCATCACGGAGAGAGTCAGGCAGCTGAAGTGACAAGGAGGGGGTGAATAAAAAAAAACACAGGGCAGTGGGAATGGGGGGGGCACAACATAAATACTAGTTCACATTTTTTAAGGCGGGGGGGGGGGGGGCACGTTCTCAATGAATCCCAATGTCGATAATAGAGATTACAATATTGTTTTATCCAGCTGAGACTCAGACTCTGATTCAGTCAGTCCATACGGCTCACAGGTGAAGAACATGAAGAACGGTCGGCTGCTCTGTACTGACAGAGGACGATGCTGATTAGAAGTCTTTGTGCGTTCCAGATGAGATAAAGGGTCGGCTGCATGTTTGGCTGTCCGACCACAGAGGACGACGACGTCACAGCATCACGGGATGAATGAGAGTCGGAGGGGTGGATGGGGGGGGGGGGGGGGTGTGCGACTAGTGCGGGGGGAGGA
>NC_024311.1:9075136-9093174 GCF_000523025.1 Cynoglossus semilaevis | reverse complement strand
AAAAAACAAAAAAAAAAAACAAAAAAAAAAACAAACAAACATATACACATATACCTTTTTTATATTTCTTTTTTTTTTAAGAAACATGAAAAAAGTCAAAGACAGCTGTTCACTATGATGTGGGATCATCACAGTGAACGTAGGGAACACGTTAATTAGCAGTGGAATTGACTGTTGTGTGGGGGTGCGGGTTGTGGAGGGGCACACATCCTTATATTTATCCTTGGGCATCAAATTGGTTTTGGCTGGAACTGTTCAAGGCCCCGCCTCAGCAATGTCATGCAGATGACAGCACGCTCTGTAATATTCTGTGGCTGGATGTGTGCAGTATCACCTGTCTCCCTGATATCACACCACACTTCCAGTTCATTAAGCTGGCCTTCAGCTGCAGATAAAAAGTCTGAGCAGAAGCCGAAATAGACAGTGAACATGTTCAGGGTCTTTGGAAGGTCTCCCATGTCCCATGGATGTCATTGAACAACTGCAACCAATCGGAACTCCTGATGAATGAGAGTTCCCCGTGTCGTCGTAGCATCAATCACTGCGGTTAGCCTGTTAGCATTCAAAGTCAGAAAATGTCTTTGTAATTTTCATACCAAAAAAATACTTTTTTTTTTATTCTTCTTTGAACTGTACATGATTCAATGAGAAAAGAAACAAAGTAAGTTTTCTTTCATTTTTTTTTTAATTTTAATTAAACAGCTTCCTAATAATCTCAGGATTAAAAGGCCAAAAAAGAGATTGGGTAAAAAAAAATAAAATAAAAAAAGGATTATTACTGCTCATGGATTACAAGGTGACAGTAATTACTTCCATCTACTCCGGCAAAAAAATTAAACAATTTCCAGAAACTTAATTAAAGGTTACAACTTTAGCATAATTGTTAAAGACAAGACAATTAAAAGTCCTATTATTTAGCATAGATACACACAGAGTAATTAGTGCACGTCCGTCTTCAAAGTTGGCCGATGTAGAGTGTGTGAAGACGGGACGTAAACTTCAGAGGGTGGGCTACAAACAGAGGGAGGGACAGAAAGCTCCATCCCTGGAAATCAGAAGGTTGGTACCAGAGTTAAGGCCCCAGGAGAGAACAAGACCATGTGTCTAACAGGTTCTTGTTACAGCCGTAAGAACAGGGGGTGTGGACACCTCCCATTAATGTCAAGGTTATATAAGTAAGATGCCTCAGAAAGTCAATGGGAGTTCTCCCAGGAGGATGCCGGTGATTTGTTACCTGTTCTTTCCAGACAGCCTACTACCTACTCACAAAGTCAATCTGCTCTTAGTGAAAGTCTGCTGCAGCCCACTTTCTACCAACGGTCACCGGAAGGTTCCACACACAAGGTTTTTACGGCTTTATTTGTGGTGTCGTGGATTGGTAAAAATATATATTTTTAAATCCCTAATTTACCAAATTAATCACAGATTAAAGTTTTCTAATTTCCAGTAGACACCAGGCCAAAAATGTGGAAACAGAAGTCAAATACTGCAGCTGTATCTACTAAAACGAGAACCGTTTAAAACCATCCTAAGACCTGCTCCAGGTCTGGACTCCCTCTACCCCACAGCGCCCCCTCATCAGTGTCAGCCTCCAACCAACAACCTGTAGATTACATCTGATTCCCATGAAGCTATTTAAAGACACTTTAATTCTGATTAACACCTCCATATTAAATCACAGTCATCAATCTTTAATAACTCAAACCCTCGTTGACCCAGAATCCTCGTCAAACCGTAGACCTTTATCGGATCTCAGGGTTTAGGAGGAAGGAGACGTCTTCTCTGCCTCTAAGACTTCAAACCTTCATCTTTATTAATGTGTCTTCTGGCTGGTGGACATGAAACTACACTGTGTTTAAGTTCTAAAAGTGATATGTCAGAAGAGAATTATCCACAAGGGGCAGTGCTGAGTTCAGAGTAATTTCCATGCTGATGTCAGATACCGAACATGTCGACTTTTTCTCCCTGGTTCTTCATTATGAGCATGTGAGCTATACTGCTCAACACTGCCCCCTGTATTTACCCAGTGGTATGACAAGCTCTCCAAAAAATTTAACAAATGACTACTATAATGAATCAAGATGATGGACAAATGTCTTTGTATTATTTTATTGTATTTAATCTGCTCTATTTCAAAATTAGTGTCATTTCACTATGGCATTCTGGGAGTTTTGACCTGTCTGATTACAGATTTACCTAAAAACCCAGTCTAATGACATGCAATTATTTATGGTATAAAATCACAAGATCAAATGTCAAGAAGGATGAAGTTAGGTTTTAACTGACGGTCCCTCTTAGCTAAAATCACCTCCGTCGACAGCCTGCTCAGATTTATTTGAACGTTTCAACCTACACTCTGTGCAGTGACGAAGAGGCGAGTACCACAGCACACTTCCTCAACAGTTTTAAAATCAGCACGATGGAGTGGTTGAACTTTTTTTTTTAACCTCTTCAAACTTTCACTCTCCAGTGGAGTGCATGTGAGGAGCCACGACACCGTGTCTGTGATATCTGGGTCACACTTAATCAAACGTCAGATTCTCCACCAATATGACTGATTGTGAGAGCAGCCGGCGCTCACTCACTTTTCGCTCTGTCTTTTTCTTCTCACCTTTACCCCCCCTCTCCTGCAGGACAAAAGTCTGGCTGTCTGCTGACCAAGATCACCGTCCTCAGATACCTCCGAATTCACACATCACTTTCAGGCTTCAGCGTATTTTATTGTTGTTTTAACTTTTGCTCAGAGAAGTTCGCTTGACTTTGTTGTGTTTAGCGTAGGCTCAAAAACTGCTTTTGGAAATCACAGGTAAAAATTGAGATAAAAATCTTGCAGAAGCCTGTTTGTGGGGCAGATCATGGGGTCATTGTCGATTGTTATTGGTTCTTAGATTGCAAGTTTGAATCCCACACTGATGGAAGATTTTGTCCTTTGTTTTACAGCTTCATAATCATCTAAGGTTGAAAAGAACTGCTGCAACAGACTGCCACTTGGAGGCGCCAAGTATGTAATTCCTCTGGGAATCAAACCCAGGACTATCGCTTCCGAGGAAGGCATGCTAACCTCTATACTATGTAAACCCTAATAATCATACATGGTACTACAATACTACTACAACTGAGGTTCTGTTTCTCTGTTCACAGTACTGTATGTATTTCAAAGCCGTACGATGTGAAGTACTTTTTAGGCAGCGCAGTAACAGGGAATTGGTAGAGTAACAGGCTGAATTAGAGTGAGTTAATGTGTAGAACAGGCGGTTGCGGTGCTGAAGCACCGAGCCTTTGTTCAACTGGATTTGCCTTGAAGGAAAGAACAATCTAATCAAAGCTCGTTCCCCTAAGAATACTGCTAATGAGTTGCTGCATTCTCAACATTTTCATTCTGTCTTGTGGGTACATATTCTAATAATTTGTGATGTCTAATTACAACCAAAAGCTGTAAAATGTGGTGAGGATGAACAGCGTGTGCATGTGGGCATGAAATCCAAGGACACCATAGCAAATATACATTATTTACACAGCATGCCTTTAATGATCAAAACCTCTCATTACTTACATTTTTTCCTCTGGAAAATTATTCCTGATTACAGAGGACACGACAGATGTTAAGCAGGTCAACAATAAAAACTGCGCCGTGGCAACAAATACTGTTGTTGTAGCGGCGTTTTGTTCTGCTGATTGAACTGTGGGACACCTGCTGGGACTGCTCTGAAAGCCAGCAGCCAGAGAGGAGAGAACAGATGGAACCGTGGATGAAAAAGTGCTGCTTAACCTACTTTGTCTTCACTGTAGAAACGTTTTTATTTATCGTTGATTCATTTTTTCGTATTGGCTTCAACATGAGTGTAGCATGTTTTTGTAAAAGTGTGACATCAAGGTCGCCCCCCCGCCCGGACCCTGGACACCTCCGCACCCGAGTTTCCATGTGTTTTCACAGAGGTGAGTCGCTGGGCTTTGTTAAAAAATATATATTTTTGTAGCTCTTCCGTAAAAAATGTTTTGCTGAGACAACCACATACGATAAAAGAAGACAAAGCTTATTTACAACTGAATGTGTCACCTCCTGATCACATGATCATATCTTTCACCACTCAGACACAGACTGCCGAAAAATAATCCATCAGAAGGAACGTCTATATATGTCATTGTACGAGAAACCCAACGGTTCTGGGATTTTTTATTTTTTATTCTAACTTTTATGCAATGGTGAAGCGTTATATGTACTAATATACAAAAACACATATACATAAATACATACACACAAATATTTATACAGCTACTGTATATACACACACATACATAAATACATATACATATATACACATATAGACACAAACATACATACATACACATACATACTTACTTATACACATACATATATACACATATAGACACAAACATACATACATACACATACATACTTACACACATACATATATACACAAATAGTCATATATACCTATACACATACATAAATACATATATACATATCCACATATATATATATAAACTATATGAAGTATATATACAATCAAAAATATACATTTGAACACAGCAACATGTGTTTTCTGTATTTACCGTTCAGGAGCAGTGAAGCTGACGATACACTGCCGTGGGAGTCAATGATTTTTGGTGCTTGCTCAACATAACACAGGCTCTGGGATTGAACTGGCAACCCTCCAATCATAAGCCTGATCATTTCACCCACTGGGCCACAGGCCCACTTAAACATCTCCAGGATATTGTTTGACATGCTGTCCTTTGGTACTTTTTGTGTTTGTACAGGGCTTCAGTTTAAGGAAATCAGCGTGAACACCATAAACATCTACAGGGTGTCTGAAGAGAGCCGACTCTGTGCAAAGGCCAATTTATTTAGTTTACCTCAAGTAGACGAGCTGCTACTGCAACTTGGCGTATAATTAAATGACAAGAAGTCAGAGTGAAAATGTCACCTCTGCCAGGACGGCGAGAGAATTTACAGCCCTGTGTGAACGAGAAAATACTTTTAGCAGATGGCACAGGGGAGTACAGCTACAGAAGAATGTTTGACATTGTGTGTGAGAATGTATGTGATTCTATGAGTCCTTTTAGATGTTGATTGTTAAAATCCCTCTTCACACTGAAGAGCCGCAGTCTCTGCTGCGTGCAGTCGGTTGTTTAAAGTTTGTGAAAGTGAAAAAGACTGAAAATGGAACAAAGGTTAAAACCCACAAGGATTCCTTCAGCTGAAATACTGAAGAAATCACTGCTGTGCAGTAGTACGAGTAGAATGAAACAGGATTCTCAGGCTGTTATACTTCATATAGTATTGAAATGGAATTAGGTATAGAACGTGTACTACACATGTACCGAAGATACATGTTTGGCTGAATGACGCCAGCCTCTGATGATGATGATGATGTTTTTCTTTCGTTTTTCACTTAGTCTCAAAAGAAAACATTTGACCCAACATGTGGTTGGCGGTCCTGCCTTTGATCGCTACCAGACCTGTTCGGAGCCGATGGTCTTTCTGTGAATTAAGTTTTTTTTTTCAGGGTAGTTCAACTTCCTCCCACAACAAAAACCTACACAAAAAGTGCCTTTAGACCAGAGGTGTCAAACACGTGGTCCACAGACCTAGGATAGGTCCGTTCCACATTAAGTTGCAGTCAGGCCCTGTTTGTGAATCAAAGGGAAAAACAATCAGTCGTTTGAATTATTTCGCTGCATCCATTTGGTTTAAATTGGTTTTCTTTAATAGCGAAGCCAGAAGGTTGATGAATTTAAAACAAATGAAAAGATCGTAACCAACATCTTTTCTGTGATTGTGCACTGATGTTCCAACAATCATGACCAGGATCATTTTTAGAAAACGTTTAATTAAGTTGGTTCGAGGTGTGGGTCATTGTCTCTGTTCTTTTTCTGCTCTTCATCTCTCTGACTTTTTTTTTTTAAACCAATATCTGCAGGGATTTTAACAGCAAATAAAAACTATACCATCAAATCCTATGAGGCATTAAAAAGAATCAAGAGCTGCAGGAGCAGCTGGCTGGCTAGCATGATTTCTAAGGTGAATTCTAATGAGAGATGGATCTTCTGAGAAGCAGCGGTGGACGGAGGAGGAGGAAGAGGAGGAGGAGGGTGATAGTAAGGGAGAGAAAGTCTCTCCAGGAAGAAGTGACCAGGTTAGCGGCGTCAAACTGAGACGTTTCTGCTGCACCTGCACATTTCTGCCTCCTTTGTCCTTTCCTCAGATTCTGCTAATGTGAGGTTACTTTGGCAATTAATTGTGGCCTCAGGCCAAATATTTTTTCCAGCCAAAAAAAGAAAAGAAAAAGAAAAAGAAACAGAAACAGAAACACAGGTTAATTTAACAATGCAACTGCAACGACTGCATTAGAAAAACATCCATTTGAAGTGTGGGAAAAACTGAGGCATTCATTGATCAAAACCAACAGACAAAAACTGAACAGTTTGGTCTTGTTTCAGGTTAATTACTGTGAGGAATCAAAGTGTGATGTGACAATGTACAGGAGTCTAATTTAATATAAGCCATCCATCATAGTAAAACACTAGAAATTAAAGCAACATAAAAGACCTTCATATCCCCAGATATCTAACCTATCCGTGGAATCCGATAACGATAATGAAAACCCGATAACACAACGCCTGAGTTTCGCCAAATGATGTGTGCTCTAAAAATATTTTAGGGGATAAACAGCTGTATACTAATGTGAAAGTCACTAGATGGCAGCAGAGCAGCTAATTTTATTAATCTCATACTCATACAGTGGTTTGTACAGATATGTAAATACAACTTACCAGGCCTATATCAGAGTCGGAAATTAAGTGTTTGGACAATATCAGCATGTTGGCAAAAAGTTAATATCGGACATCCCCAATAATGAATACTCTGTACCTACAGTAGCATGAGTTCTATCATTTCAGTGACTCGCATCAAGCGCCACAGCGCCTCCTGTTATAGTGTAATAAGCATTTCTCTGAAAACCACATTTAAATTCAATAGGAAAAAGATTAAAAAGTCAGAGGGCGTTCTTCAAAATGTTGAGTTTTGTTGAGAATGAGTTTAGAAACTTGACAAAAAGGATCGAAATAAAAGAGGAAATCGACTTCACTGGCTGGTGTGCATAGTCCTTTAATTTAACTTTACACCTTTCAGTGATTTAGTCCTTTGTTCTGTTTCTTCTGTTTTACTCGTACACACGTCAGATTATACCAGATTATTTACTGACCTGCGGTGGCAGTCACTCGATACTCCTGCTCACTCCTCATTCAATATCAACTTGGCAAAAACCTGCTCTGCTGTCGTCGCTCATCTCCATCAGATCAATACCGAAAGGAAGACTCGGCTCCAAATTCAATCAAAATGCAGAAGGACTTCAGCCGTCAGACTTAGGATTGATCCGCTGACGTGAAGCACGGACATGAATGTTGACAGGCAGGTACGTCCTGTCCCAGAGCGGGGACAGACAACGGTACTGCGTTGTAAATATCACATCACGATTCATTAGACTGCATATACTCACAATACTCACAACCAGCACGGGCTAGTCAGCCCGACGATGATACAATACAAATTTAGCAGCTCCTCAATGGCGCCGCTTGTTGGAAGGGACGCAGGAGTTGACAAAACACAGTAAATAATTATCTACAGTCCCAACTGTCACCATTTTCTTCAAAGTGTAAAATGAATTGGCAGGTAGACAGGGGGCAGTGGTGAGTTCCTTAGGCAGATATACCTTTAACCCAGGAACCGTACAGAACAACTCATCAATTCTCTAATCTGAGATTATCTTTTATTCTTGGTCTCTAGTTTCTTATATTTACTTTATAAGAAACAGATTGTCGGCAGTAAAGTCATCATGGCTCCTCTGCACAGATTGACGGCAGTAAAGTCATCATGGCTCCTCTGTTAGCGATGTCTGATCTGACAAACAGCAGTCGATCTGTGAGGCCCACTGTCTGTTGTTTTCACCGACTGAACCAAACCAAAGTCCTTCACTGGTGTAAATATCCTGGAGCCAAGTTTGAGCAACACAACAAAAACCAGTCCTGAATTTATGAGATCAGAGAAGTTCTGCTCCTGCTCAGTGGTATTAGAAAGAAGAACCGATGTTCTAACAGTCAGACTTCACTTCATTTCCAGGATGGTAACCTGCCAAAGAGGTCGTTCTTCAACACCATCACGACCGTTAATATTCAATTAGTTGTTGCTCGTGTGGAGTGGTGAAGCTGGAGGAGTTGAGAGGGATTAACATGGATTACTCTGGCAAGAAACGAAAGTCGAAGTGACATCCAAAAATATAATGTTTGGGAAACTCATAACCTGACTGAGCTGCTGCTGTGTTTCCCCGTCAGTCGTTAGGAACTGTTTAGGGAAGACACATGTTTTAACAGGCAGGATTTTAACATACAGTACAATAATAACAATAATGCTAAATGTTCATTGGTCCAAAACATCTTACAATGAAAAGTGGCTAAAAGGGCTAAAATTCCTGCAGCTCTCACATGATTTACAATGAAAAGTGGCTAAAATTCCTGCAGCTCTCACATGAACATTTTTATCTTAAATATCATCCAAATGCTGGAGTTGGTAGTTGAGTACTGTATGATCACTGCCAGGTACAATTTCTCATTACTGCAGTACTTAATATAAAGTACTATTAAAAAATGATCATTTAAAAAAAGCACCTTTTTTCTCCTAAAGTATTTTAAATCAAATATCACTTCACTTTTGATCAGGTAGCAGAATTTTTATAGAATATTTTATAGAATATTAAGATATCAAATGAATTCAGCTCAGAATTCCTATGAATCTTAATCCTGTGATTCAGAAAACTCAAATATGTGAAGGTTTTTTTTTCCACCACTGCACACTAATTTCATTTACAGTTTTTGAAGTGAAAACTGAAACCATTTATCACATCTCTCTACACATGTCATGTCTGCTGTCGTTACATAATGATCTATGGGTTGACATGGTGATGACCCGGTCCAGATGTGCTGCTGACTTGACCCATGCAATCATCTTCCTCAGACCTGCTGGGCTGCATACTAATGTACACCTGCTGCGGTGGTGTAGGCTAAATGGACGTGCTGTGCGTCTCCAGAGGGTTCTGTCTCTCTCCCTCTCCCTCTCACCCCGTTCACGGTACCATCAGAAACCTGAGAAGGTTCCCTATCAGACCTGGATCCACGCTCACCGTGAGAAGCTTTGATTTGAAGATTGTGGCAAACACATGGATGAATTGGAACATCAGGTCTATGCCATGTTACCTATTTTGAACATGTACCTAAGTGTGGGAAACACTTGCCCGTCTTTCTCCCACATCCCCCCATCTCTCACTCTCGTCTCTTTTTCAAGTGAGAAATCCTCCTAAGAGATTTTTTTTCCAAAATAACATTATCTTCAAACAAACATTTCACTTTTAATCATTGCATTTTTCCTCCTTTATATAACTCACTGTGGTATTGCAGGGCCTTTTGAAGCTGTTCTTTTTCTGAGTGTCCACTGGGATTTACTCCCCCGTGGCCCCTCTGCTTCCAACAAAGCTTCTCTTTTCAAACCCAGCTTTGGGTGGAGAGGGAAAGTGGGAGAAAGAGAAAGCTCAGAGGAACATAGGTGTTGAACTGCTGAACAACTCACTGGTGCATACCTGACAGGAATGGAGATTTCCATCACTTGGGTCTGTTCTCCGTTACAGAAGGATGACGTCTCTCTGGACATCTGCATCTGTCAGTCAGGAAGTCTGGGAGATAAAACTCACATAACGCCCCGTTCACACACATACAGACCCAACCAGTCTGTCCATGCATGATGTGACAAAACAGGACAAACTGACAAGGTTCTCACTCAAAATTCTCACTAGAAGATCTATCTGTCGATTGGGGCAGTGGTGGCTTGGTGGTTAAGGAAGTGCGCTTGGGTCCTAAAGGTTTCAGGTTTGATTCCACAAGCTGCCAAGTTACCACTGAGCATGGCACCGTCCCCACACACTGCTCCCCAGCTGCTTATGCTGCCCCCTGCTGACTGTGGTGAGGGGTAAAATGCAGAATGTCATTGCAGGATTTTGGTGGTGTTAACACCTTTGTGGCAGCAGCTTGTTTTTTTAAGTCTGTTATTCAGTGATATGAT
This sequence comes from Cynoglossus semilaevis, assembly GCF_000523025.1. Classification (NCBI taxonomy): domain Eukaryota; kingdom Metazoa; phylum Chordata; class Actinopteri; order Pleuronectiformes; family Cynoglossidae; genus Cynoglossus; species Cynoglossus semilaevis. The sequence continues at coordinate 9,083,042 of NC_024311.1, read as the reverse complement.
GGACCTAAAGCTTCCACCAGGAGGCAGGAACTCAGACAGACAATGTCCAGGGCAGGTGCAGTTTTCAGTGAGCTAACTGCTGTGCTGAGGCAGCAGGAGCTGAGAAAATCCTCCGAGGGCAGTGAGCAAGCATCGACTTTCAGGCCAACGACTTAACATCGACCAGACACATTTTGCACAAAATGAAGATGGAAACTCCTCGGTGCATGGTAAAAACCTGTGGAATACAGGATGAGGCGGATGATGGCCAAGAATTGAAATATCACAGGTTTGTTTTTGCTGCTTTAAATTTACAGGAAAAAAAAACTAGATCCAATAAATCACGAGTCTGAAGCTGCAGCCGTGAGGGCAGTGACCTACCACATTGTTAAAGTAAAGATTTATGAATCAACAAATACAATTCTTTGTTCTATTCAAAGTGCTGATAGCTGATAAGACTAGGCACAATGGCCAGATCACAGGCCCGATTGGTCCAATCCTTCAGACGTATAGTCTTCTCACCACCGGTAACTCTGCTGCTCTTTACCCCCACCCTGTAACAACGGAGTCCTGACAATGTTATTTCTCATGGTTCATGACAAGAGTAGATAAGAGAAATAGGTTTCTTTAAGCCCTGCAAAGGCTTAACCTATGCCTCCGCTTAATGCGAGCATTCCGGCCTCGGACGACCTGCGGGCTGCGATTTTCTGCAACAGCTGAATAGAGTTTTTTGACCGAGTAGAAAAGCCTCAGATCACTGCACGTGCTGTTTGCAGGAATTAAAGCGTTTATCCCTCAAAAGTATGTAAATCCATATCCACTGGAAAATGGACTGATTCACTCTATTGACGCAGAAATGAATGAATTATTATTGTATTAGTAATTTATTGTTTTATGTTGATGACTTGGAGCAGTTAGCTAAACAGAAGCTGGATAACAAGTTAATCTGTATTATGGTTCTTCTGTGCAATATTAGGGTCAGACTAGAGTTACAGCAAAGTAATTACAACACTACCCATTAGCTTTAAGATGCTTTTTGTGATTGAACCACGGAATAAAATGCACACAAAAAATTGCACTTTCCTACATGAATGAAATGGTCAAAATAGCATTGGATATTCAGTATGAAACACTGGCTCAATCACCTGTAGTGACCTGATCTTCGAGTTGATAGCAAATGTGAACTCATGAATCTGCTCTATTTGATGCATCAGTCATGAGCTCATGTGCTTCGAATTCAAAACCACTGTGAGTGTGTGTGTGTGTGTGTCCAAAACCACTGTTGGTGTGTGTGTGTGTATGTGTTTCACATTCTTGCCTTTCTGCATTCGCAGTGACCTTGTGTGAAATAGCATTTTTTTTTTATTCTTGCCTTTCTACATTCGCAGTGACCTTGTGTGAAAGCATTTTTTTTCTTCCTTCTAATTTCAACAGAGTTTATACAAAATATGGTTTAAACCACAGTCTGATAATATGACAGAATTTGTTACGAATACTACTGTATTTTACTTTAATTTAAACACGAGTCTTTGTTCGCACTAGCCACTGTAATAATTGCTGCATATAAGTTAAGAAAGAATTTTAGATTTATTAAAAGCAAAGTGGTCAAATATACGCTATAATGTTTTCAGCAGTAAAAGACGACAAAGATGTCTCATTATAAATCAAGACAAAAAAAAAATCTGTTTAGTTCCCAAGAGTGGGAAAAAGTTATTAAACAAAACCCTCCCCTCATCTTCAGTTGCCTGTGGCTGGAAATGAACAAGTGATAATTTGGAGGCAGTCTTCAAAGTTGTGAGTGAGTTGCAGGCTGAAGGTTAAGTATGATCAGTCAAATTGAATGTGACAAAGCTACATTACAATCCATCTTGGGATATTAAATATTTCAAATTTTCGGAATCAGGGACTAATAGGATGCTGAGATGAGCGTGAGATGGATGGTCCTGGTTAACAATCACAAAACACATCGGATGAGAATAAACGGCATCAGGTCTGGTATTACGTTCGTCTGGGTGAGAAATGAATTCTGAAATTATTTCACTGTCTCCGTCTCTGTCTCTGTCTCGCCACATGTGAGGTAAAAACAGAAACACAGAGGTTTGGGTATTTTTAACCAAATCTGCTGTTTGATCTTTGGTTTGTTAATTAAATGACATTTGAATAATATTTTTGTTAAAAAAAAAATCTAATCTGTCACCTGTAAAAATTAATTTTTGAAGATTACACACCTGACTTTTTTTAATCACATAAAATGTATTAATTGCCAGGGCTTTTTTTATGCCTCGCTTCTTTTGCTGTGTATTTTTGTTCACACAGAAAAACACCTTTTATAACCTGAACATTTCATCAACATCTAAGTGAACTGAACAAACTGAACCCGGCTTCTACAGGTTTATTTATTTAATATATTTTTAAGTGTGGCGTCAAAAAAAAAAAAAAAGAAAAAAAAAAAAAGAAAAGTATGAAAACAAAATTCATAATTAATTATAATAAAAGAAACATGGTATTTTGAGGCCCTTCTCCCTGTACTCAGTTATATCTTTAGCTCTGCTCAGTTTCTGCTACTGCCTACCAGCTCCACCTGTGTGTCGTTGACTCCTGATGCATGGATGTATTCATCATCAGTCGTACGCTCCTGTTGATCTCCACATATTAAGACTAGGGACGTCCAATAACATTCACCAACTGATATTAATGCAATGTAATATCTTTAAGAATCATTATCTGTTTGTCCTCTGATCATGTCCGTTGACTTTTACTGTAAAGGGCTGCATTTATCAGTATTGGTTGATATCGGAATCTGAAATTAAGTGTTCGGACAATCTGCATATCGGAAATTGGCAAAAAGTTAATATCGAACATTTTCAGTTGAGACCCCATCTGTTTCTTTGACTCCTGAGCGCCATCTACTGATTTTTTACCTCAGTTTGTTTGTACTGCCTCCTAGTGTTTCCACCTCTGCTCGATCTTCAGATCTGATTTTGTGAACACCACTCTCCCGCCTTTTTAAAAACTGTTGACTTGCAGCCATCTTCAGGTCCCGTCTTTCAGATTAGATCATCAAATATCTGTGGTCTTAAAACCTAATACTATAAACAACATGTTCGTTGGGAAGTCATGAAGTTCAAGAGAGAACTCTAAAGGAAGAAGGTCCAGAACAAAGGAGGGAAGTCAAGAAGATAAAGGAAGTACACAAAGAGTCCTGTGAAAAATCAGCGTCAAAGGCAGAGAAAGACGTGGACGAGTTGTCTTAGAGGTTGGACCATAAGGACAAAGAAAAGGATTTGTATTGTTTGGCTATCAAAGAGAGAGCGCTTCAAGTACAGCTGATTGGGTTCATAATGGATGGGGGAGGAAGGGAGGAGGCAATGAGTTACTGAGTGAACAGAGCGAGGAAGAACTTGGAGGAACTGATGAATGAGGAAAATGAGAGAGAGATGAGGACAGATAGAGAATGGGGGAGTGAGGGTAATTAGTGAGGAGGAAATGAGGGCAGCTTTGAAGAGGACGTGGAGCAAAAGGCAGAAGAAGACCGATCGTTACATCATCGCTCACATGACAAGTGTCACTTTCAGGCTCAAGTTTTATTTTCTGAACTGGTTTTTATATATTAGCATGGGGACACGACAACAGTAAATGTAGCGTTAGCTATGCAGCTAATGCAGGTGTGGGGAAACTTTGACTCGCAGGCCACAATTGTCCTAAAATTGAACAGGGCCTGCCAGGTCAGGAGCAGATAGATGACATGTAAAGGTCATGCATAAAGGCTAAAATGCTTTCAGCATTTTCTACGCCATCTATTGGGGAAACGTGGGTATTGCAGGGAAATGGCAGAAGTATAATGATAATGTCAAAAAATTGTGTAATTTGGCCAGAACAAAAAGATGAACGGGCTGCATCTGGACCCCGGGCCGTAGTTTGCCCATGCCTGAGCTAATATGTACCGCTGTAGGTACTGCAGTACAAAGACATTAATATATATATAGTGGTTAGTAGTGCAGCGGTTAGCACGCCAGCCTCGGAAGCAGACAGCAGGTAGTTATGGGTTTGAGAACCAACGCTTGGTGTCTGCAAGGGGCAGCCTGTTGCAACGGACCTTCTGATAACACAGCAATTTCCCAAGTGTGGAAATAAAATTCAAATTTATTTTCCCAAGCTGCACCTTTAACAATGCTGAAATAAATAAAAAACCAAAGATAGTGAAATAAAAGACAACAGGCTTTCTCAGAGGTTCAACCACAGGATCAAGGACCATTATTGTATCTAAAAGAGATCCCTGAACCCAACGACAAAACAAACTCCTTCACAGTCAACACAACAAAGTTCAACCGAGTGTTTAATATTTACGTGTGTGTCAGTGTGAGCTGTTGAGGGAATAGCTGTTTGTGCGGGGATTTGGAGGATTTATTCCAGACAGCTGCCTCCTTGACAGGCCGTCATTAGCAGAGTGATTCCTCAGGTTGGTTTTCTCTCCGGTGGCCAAGACAAACTGCACACCAGTGTAATTGCTGGTATGAATAAAAGTTCATTTTCCAAGGTGTGATGTCATTATAAAGGCATTGTGACTGATTACCAAGGAGATGAAAATGTACAGTATAAGTATGGTACTCATATTATTGCAATAAAGAGGCTAATAAACCGCAGCGATGCCGGAAGGATGTTCGGAGACAACGCGGAAGATAAATGCTCTTTATTTCCAATTACAGTAGATTTTTCATGAACGTCTGATTAAAGAAAAGTTTATGAGGATGACGTGAGCGGAGACGAAGAACAGCCAGAGTCCACAGAGACGGGGTGTGTTCACATCATGGGTGAGTTGGTTGGTTATTGTTTCTTTTTTCTTACACATATAGTCAGGAAGTTCAACTGTGAAATCTTTAGTGTTTTGGAAGATTGTGAGATTTTTTTTTCCCTTGAATTATTTTATTATCATCATTTCTTAAATGTTTCAGTTTTACTTCTCTCAGAGGAAAATATTTCCACAGACATGAAATATTTAGAAACACCAAACAGCATTTATACATTTAGAGATGTCAATAAAAAATAAATAAATGTAAGATGAGACATTAAACTCACTCACTCCTGTTCATTATCTTCTGGCTGGCAAACTAATTTTAGTTGCATTACCGCCACGTACCAACCTAGGTGGCGATGTGCTGTGCTAATTTTAACAAAAAAAAATGTGCATTGGTGTTTGGCTGTTAAGAGTTATCAAACATGTACATATTTACACATACATACTTTGTCTGACTTGAAGTACTTTGGTAGAAATACTTAATCAACTTTGGTAATAAAAAACCCTCTAATTGTTAAATATTGATGACAAACATCTGAGAACTGTCCTGTGGAGATTGATTAGAGGACAGACTAATCTGGAGATTTGCCCGGCGTTGCATCACTTTTGTAATTCATCAAATAAGTCGAAGATAATGATGGAGGGAATCAACGTGTCTGCATTTAAAAGTTCCTTTTGGAAAAAAAGAAATAGCACACTGATGTCATGTGACCTCCTAAATGTTAGACACATTCTCCCCTTGAACGATGTTGTAAAGGCAGACCGACGTGAGACAATTTAAAATAACACTTGTCAAACATCATTATTCACAGTGATGTCCACCTGAGGACGAGAACAGTTCAACCCTCACTCTTGTCTTTGTCTTTCCACTCCATCCCACCCCGCCCCAAATCCCAGCTCGGGTTGGGGGTGCAGGGGGGAGGTGTACAGTGAATGATGAGAAATCACTCCAAAGTGCTTCAGAGAACTTTTCATTCACAACCGAGGAATCGATCTTTTCTCCTCTGTGTGCTCTGGGTGTTGGACCAAACGTAGCGGCCCGGCCCAGTCCACTGCCGAGACTGACAAAATGATGATTAATATTGGCTGACATCAGCGTCCAATTACAATATCCTTTTGACTTTGATGTTGCAGACAGCTAACAGAATGAAAAAGACGTGGTTAACTGTGACACCAGTCCTCTGACGATGGAGGGGTAAAAGATAATTTTCCTCCATTTATCACCCCGTCACAGAACAACCCAAAGTCAAGCACTTATGTAACGGCTCTCAAGGGTTTGGAGACCTGAGCAAAGTTCTCCGACAGCTAATATAGGAGTGTTTACACAGCTAATGCTGGAGAGTTATACTGCGTCAAAACACAAACATCACACGTCTCAAAGATAAAAACCACCACAAAAACTATGACCTCAAAGTCCATACACCGGTGGTCTCTGGGCCACCATTAAGCCAATGGTCAAATGTCAGTGATCTTACTGTCATTGACTAAAGTCGACTAAAACTATATCAACACTATAACTAGTCATTCAGAACCAGCTGCTGATCACAGTCTGATCCAATTTTCTTATCATACCTCTTATTAAACCCTGTTGAAGCTCAGCTCCAGTGGGCCATCTTCACCACTGGGCTCAGAGGCAAACAGGCCAGTGATGCCAAATGAAAATGTCACCTTGACAAAAGCTGTACTTCACCAAGAATCAATGTGGAGATGGAGCTGTTTATTTTTCCATTGACAGCACATTCAAAGAGACACAGCAGAGACGTTGTGTCAGTCAGTGATGGCATTGATAAATAACGTCTTAAGATAAACTGCAGTACATTTTACACAGGATTACTTTCAATATTCAGTGTGGTATGTTGTTGGGTCCAAGCATCACTATTTTCTGTTCAAAAGAGAACTAACCTTTGATTCCAACTTTACATCAACTGAAAGAGCTTTTCATAAAATACTAGCAGAACGTAATTCTTCCGTGTGTTTATATGTACCACGGCCACTTGTCCACATCCAGAGTGTCTTTTCCTAAATAGACCAACCCTAAAAACCCTCTAGGGTTGTCTTAGTTAGTTCTTCTGAGTATCCAGGTCATTTAATCTGAAGCAGGTATGTAATTGGCAACTGGACTGTGTTGGTTCCTCAAAGACAGACTCGATAGAGCGCGTGAAGCACTGTGTGTTTATTATAGAGAACCAGAACTCTTATCATGAGGAAATCTGCAGCAGATCCAGACTCTACGACTGAGTGTGATACACCACAATTCTATTAAAGTACTCTTAGGTGGGGTTTTGAAATAAAAACAGTTCCATTACTAGATGTGGATTGGGAAAGGAAGGGCACCAACTAGTGGAGGACAAAATTAATACCCATCTTTAAGTCGATTAAATAACCTTTCACTTTGAATTTTGAACATTTTGATCATAGTACACATACGATAACATGGATTTCCAAACATTCGAAGATCGCGTTTAATGTCCGATGATTACCAATCGACATAAGGAGTGAAGTCTGACTGCAGAGTTCCAGGGATGAGTTCAACAGTAGCAGTAGGACAAGTGTAATTGTTTTAGCTGCCACAGTTGCTGCACAAGCACAGCATCTTGTCAATATATTTCTGGGAGCCTTTTGGGAGGCTCACAGTTTTCTCCCTAAAGAGACATCATGGCCCTGAGCTGGTTTTATATGATATGAGATATATTTCATCAGTCAATCGATGTGGTACAGCCCTTCTGGGAGGCAGGGCCTGCTCTCCGCTCGTCTTCTGTGCCCGCCTCCACCGCTTTGGCGTACGTACCCAGGGAATGGCCATCATGAGAACGCTGAGAGAGGGTATTTGTCAATGTATCAAATATGTTGAGAGGCATCTGAGGGTGAAGTGTAATTACACAGACAGCAGGAAGTTTCAGTGGGAAAGTTACTTTATTTACTACATAACATTTCTTTATATATATATATATATAACAAAGAAGAAAATCCACAGCGTCTTTGTCTCCAGGTTGAAGGATTCTACATTATTTTCTCTTCACTCTTTTATTCATGCCTCCTTTTGCTTATGCAACATGCAGAGCACCAGGTGTTATTTATGGCACACTGTCCACTCACTTGTGTACATTCCTCATTATTACAGTGTGTTTATCA
>NC_024311.1:9073027-9075108 GCF_000523025.1 Cynoglossus semilaevis | reverse complement strand
AAGTACAATTTTCCAGACATAATGCCTTTGCTTTCATATAAGATATTCAGAATCAGAGTCTTTATGTCAGAACCCAAAAGTACAACCCCATTGTATGCAGTCATTCCTCGTACAAAAAGGCAATCCAGTTGTCACAACCCAGTATTATTTGCCATGTGCAAAGATTACATCCCTCGCCTATAACGGACACCTTAATGTCTTATTGCACACCATAAAACTATTGCAGTACTTAGGTTTATCCTCCAGGGCTACGTTTGCATCCATCTTTCCACAGTTTTTATCTTTTTATTCAACAACTCAGTCCCTTGTCCATGTTGCTGCCAAAATATGTTTTAAAAACTTTATCCACATTAACGTGGACATTTTTTAAGATGCTTTGACGTAAAACCAAAAAGGATTGATCTGGATTCTTGACATTTGGTCCTGTGATAACTGAACTAGGGATTGCTTGATCTGATAAGATTGTAAAAAAAAAAAAAAAAAATCACAGTAGTTATCGGTCTGATATTGTTCAACATTTTAGGATCAATAGGTAAAAAGAATTAAAGCAACCCTCTGTCTGGTCCAATAACTAGGTTCAAACACTCAACTTTCCACAACACACCATAAACAGGAACACTATCGCCTCGGCAACGACAGCTCGCAACATAGTGGAGGAGAAAGGAAGCTATCGTATTGATATCAGTATTGGCAGATAGTCCAAGTTGCAGTATCAGTTTCGAACAGGAAACAGTTTTATCGAACCGTTCCGAAAATGAACAACTGTGGTTACATTTTGGGTTCTACATGACAGGAGTTGAGCGGTAGCACTGGTGTGAAGTTAGTTAGACAGGTCGGGGGTGCATGGGTGGAGCATGGGTGGAGCATGGGTGGAGCATGGTGGGTGGTGGAGTATAATCAAATCTAAATCTTGTCTCGTTTCTGGGACCCAAAGGTATTTCTCCCTTCAGTTAACAGTAGAAGTCTGCCGAACCGTTTGTTGCTTTCATGATAAACTGTTTTTTGTGTTGTTATACAATACAACAGCCCCCCGGCCCCCCGCCATGTTCATGTGATTTGACTGTATAATTACAATGCCCACTCAGTGAAACCCTTATCTCTGTTTATACTTGACCACAGTTGGGTCATTTCGTGATCAGCCAGCCGACAGGTAGGAACAACCTCTCCATAGGTGTCTGAACACAACGACACACACACAGTGGTAACAGGAGACGAAAGACAGGAGCGGTTGGAGCATTTGAAGAGCAGAAACAGGTTAGTGTGGATGTAAATGTGTGCCTGCTGTTCAAACCAGACTTTACTTCTTTGTCAACCTGCGGGTTTCATTTAAACCAAACCAGTAGGTAAGATGTGTGTGTGTGTGTCTGTGTGTGTAGAGCTGCACTTATGGGGACATTTCTGTGACAAGAATGCCATGTTTTGTGGACCTTTGTTGTCGTGGGGACATTTTTCAGATCCTGTCTAGGACAGAGTTTTTTTTTATGTTTAATATTTAGTTTATGTTTGTGATGGTGAAGATTGGGGGATCGAGTTTAAAAATGCCCATATATATGTGAAGTCTTCACAACGCATGAAAACCAGACTGTCAAGGTCAAGGTCAGCTTTATTGTCAATACCTTCACATGTACAGAACATACAGAGGTATCGAAATTACGTTCCTCGCCTTCCCGTGCGCTGACAGACATAAACAATACAGAACGACGAACATTAAGGTGCAATAACAATAAGGTGCATGTGTAGCTTTAAGGTGCTGTATGGTCTGTAAAAATATATACATGAGGTACATAATAAATATAGTAATAATATAATTAGCAGCAGATGAGGTGGTAATAGTGCATTGTATTACAAGTCAATAGTGCATTTATGGCATTTCAACAGTGGTACATAATAAATATAGTAATATAATTAGCAGCAGATGAGGTGGTAATAGTGCATTGTATTACAAGTTTTTGGTTAAGGGATGGCGGCACGTGCGGACGCTGCGGCCTCTCGCTCTCCCGATCGCGCTTTGTTTTGTTCGTCAAAATGTGTTTATCCGGGAGTTTTTTTCCGACAAACTACGTCGGAATACACGTACACTC
>NC_024311.1:9017254-9071027 GCF_000523025.1 Cynoglossus semilaevis | reverse complement strand
ACAACTCATCAGCAAACTGGAACAGCTGGGTCTCAGCACCTCCCTCTGTAACTGGGTGCTAGACTTCCTCAGCCAGCGACCGCAAGCAGTACGCGTCGGTAACAACACCTCGAGCACCATCACCCTGAGCACGGGAGCCCCCCAAGGCTGCGTACTCAGTCCTCTGCTCTTCACCCTATTGACACACGACTGCACAGCAACCCACAACTCCAACCACCTGGTGAAGTTTGCGGACGACACAACTCTGGTGGGTTTCATCACCAGGGGCGACGAGACTCACTACAGGAAAGAGGACTGTGTGTGTGTGTGTGTGTGTGTGTCTGACGTGAAGCCACTGTAGCATTTGAAATTATTTGATAATCGTATGCACTCGTGCAGGCTGAGTACGCAGGTCCAGGATGGAAACTGCCCCGAGGAGAAAAGAAAAATACTCAATGATGAAGTAATCCATGTCAAATCATTAAGGTGGGGATCAACAAAACATCAGGTGGATTATGAGTGAAGTACTTTTCTGAACGTGAACTGCAGTGGGAAGTTCACTACAATTTTTGTTTTTAGTGTCAATACTGCTGTAGAAATGGGTGGTGTTATAAATGTGCTGCTTTCCAACTGCATGGATGGACAGTCTATAACTATAGACTAGTGCAGTCACTTTACATTAGAGCGACATGGCGCCTCCCGTGTGGCAGCAGCTGGCACTACTGTGTAGAGTTTTTCTCTAGACATTTTTTTTCTAACTTTATAGCTCTTTGTCGAGTTAAGTGTGCACATTATTTAATCCAGCACTAATTTTTAAACGCTCATTTTTATCACTTTCTGGAGTTTTTGACTATGGTCTTATTACTGCTATAACATATTAGCATCTGTCGCCACGTAAAGGCCTCGCTACAGTACGTTGGGATTTAGTGTTATACAAATGAGAATGTAATTACATTTTAATGTTCTGTAATACATTTGGTTCGACTTTTGCTTTGGGAAGTGAATAATAAACATATCGGATGTTTTGATACATTGCCATTCAATTACGTAGCTTGGCCAAAATTGGATAAGACATTCACCACATAATTACGTACAACCTGCCGTGGTCACCTCTAAGTGCTGAGAATAATCAAAATAAATACTGCTTTGTGACATGATAGACAATAAGCTAATTAGGAATGGTTTATGGGGATAATGAATCCATTCTTTGCTGCCTGTGTAGTGAGAAAGGAGATTAACAAACAATGCAATGCTTTATTCCTACTTTTAATAAGGATGGGAAAATATTTAAGTGTTTATCCATCCGGCAGAGAAGATTATTCTCAGAATCTAATTACAATCATTTATTTATTCTGTGCATTTCCACAGCCGTCTGTGTTTGATGAAGACCTGCCAGCTGCTGCTGTTATCTTCTGGACAGCTGCTTCCAGCCGACTACAGACAGCATTAAAGCTGGACGTCGTAGGTGAACCCACTCCCCAAAGGGCTCTCTGCCCTTTTATTGGAAAGGATTTATTAAAACAGCCAGCTTCTGAAAATTCAATTGAAAATCCACCAGTGTGACTGTTTTCCCTCCAACTGTAGTTGACCCCTTCAGAACAGATGGAGCGATTGGGAGCACAGGAGAGATAAGCAGAAGTTGCAGCCTGTTTTTTTTTTTTTTGACTGCTTCAGATGACTGGCAGGTGGAAGAGGCAAGAAAAAGTCAGTGGTGATAAATTAGTCTGATCTTCAATTGTTAGCTTGGTATATTAAAGGAGTGTTCCAGAGTGTCTGACCAGCTCTTCGTATTTCCTCTGCACCAAAAAAAAAAAAAAAAAAATCTGTCAAATGTTGCCCTTTACCATTTCCACAGCCAGTTTTCATTTGCCTTTGAAGCCGTTCTCACCCACACTTTGGGCCAAGTCTGCTAACATGTGACATTCACAGAGGCTCACAGAGGAAAGCTGCCCACTCTTTGTGTCTGCAGTCTCTATCATAAAGCCTGACTTGAGCCAGGGAGGTTTGGCAGAATCCTTATGAAGCTCCAACGTTATTAACAGCATGGAGACCGAGTGAGCGCTAAAGCTTTGACTGATAGTGAGCTAAACACAAGCACCATGAGGAATTCCATGTGTTGAAGTGAAAGTCTCTGTTAGGTCATGTGGTACACAAGAAAAATATTTCAACCCTAGAGATTTAATCTTAGCAAAACAAAGTATTTTTTCTAGTATTCTAGCTGGTTATTCCTAAAAAGCTCTTTAGTTTTGATGAGTCACCAAAGCAACGTCACAGTTTGTCAACTGCTAGGTTCTTTCCTAGCCAATAACACAAACTTACAATATCAGATCAGAATCTCTTTATTGTCATATGCACCAGGGAAGGTGATACGAAATTTAGTTTGTACGACCCGTTCCAAGAAAAAACATGAATAGACAATAAAAACAATACAAATAATTGACAAGGGGGGACAGGAACAGGAAGTCCAGGACGCAGCCCGTGGTCAGCGCACCCTTATATTAGAGGAAAAACAACTGAAAAACGATAGGGAAGGAGGAGGAGGAAAAAAAGACAACTCCAAACTAGGCCCCGTGGGAAGGGGGGCACAGTGTGGGATTTAGAAAAAAACCTCTCAGCACAAAGCACAATCAAAGACATTATAACAGCACGAGAACATCTGCACATGTGGGAGTGGGGCGGGAGAATGGGGGTGGGGGTTCGGAGCCTCTTGTCTGCAGAAACATCCAGGAGAGTAGAGAGATAACCGTCCTTGAGAAGGCCGGTTATGTCTGGGAGCCAATGAAGATAGTAGATTGTTTTGGGACAGGGCGACGCTGGAATCTTCTGTCTGCCCTTGAATGTCTCTTGAATGTCTCTGAGTCTCCCCTCGAAAACCGCATCCAGTTTGCGGTTGAGCTCGCAAATCGCTTGAGTCTGAGTGTTGACAGCCCTGCCCCATCCGTTAGTCAGGGCGATGAGCTTGTCGATTGCCAATTGTAGCATCATCTTTTTTCCACGATGGAACAGGAAGGTGCCCAGGCCAATCAGCAGAAAACCTGCCATCATAAATCCAAATACCGTAGGTACAAATCTTCCACATCCTCCACGGAAAGCGCGGACAGGCACACGATCTTCCATCTGTCCCAGGAATCCAACGTGTACCCGGCCGGGAAGGTTCGGTCAGTGCAGCCGGGTTCTCCTTTACCCATTTTCATGGTTGGTTGAGAAAATTTGATCAATTGCGTTGAGAGACCAGTTGACCAGATCCATCATTTTGGTTTTGGAGGAAAATGCAAAAAGAGGCTCCGAGATAGTTTGACAGAGACGGTACAAGACATAGAGCAGTAGCAGGGCAGATAAGGGCAGGAAGGGAGGAAGGGAGCAAAGGAAAAAGCGTCCGCCTTCTTTGAGAGCAAGACATCAACTCATAATATTGAGTTGATGTAGGGTTGTGGTTTCATTTGGATTGATAAATCATGTCATTGATGAGTTCTCATCACAGGTCAGTTCATTGTCTCCCCACTCTTTGAATTGTCAGTTAGTCTGGACAAACTGTTTGTTGTATTCCAGAACTAACTAACACTCAACAACAACTAAACATTCCCCAGCAGCTGGTCTAAACTCAGACAGTGAGCCCTGATCAGACAGTTCTGTAGTGTGAGATCACAAGTCTTAAAGTCATCATACAACATTTGCTAAAACCACCCTATAAACATTGCACCATGTAGCACCTTCCCCAGCCAAGCCTCAACAGATCAGCACACAGGAAGGACAGAGGGCTTTATATGCAGTAGGCGGAGCGTGCTCAGGTGGATCTCATCAGGTGATCACAGAGAGTGACGAACAGAGAACAGGTGAGTTCTTTCTCACTGATTGAGGCTGATTGAAAGAGTGACACCAGCAGGAGCCATGTTCCTGCCTTCATGTGTTCCACCTGTGTCTTGTTGGATTCCGTCCCTTGGATTGAGTATGAACCCAGGTCCTCGTAAACTTCTTGGTCTGTATATGTCAACATTATTCTTTTATATCAGTACAATGTAGCCCTGTTATCTGATGAGTATTTTATGAGGATTGGGAACAGTAAAAGAATGAGGCGAGCCAAACGTTGCAGTTCCTTAAAAATAACTAAAGGTTTTAATGGTTGGACTATGAGAATCTGCAGGTCCATCACCACCAGTGTCTCCGGTGTCTCCAACTGCACAAGTCACCTGATCAAATATTTATATCAAATCCTTGATTATACGTGCGAAGATTTGTGGTTTAATAATTGGTGTGTAAAGTTGCAGTAAAGAAAACAGCTCAATTCTTCAATAATTAAAATAGCAACAGGAAATACTACAATACTACACTAGTTAAACTACTGTTTAGGTTTGCTACTGTATACCAGAAGTAGACCATCAAAATGTCATGTTTTTCCGGGGAATATATATTTTGTTTTAGGCCCAACTATCTAGAAGAAGCCTGACATATTTTTGTATTTACTTTCATTATTGCGTATTTTAAACATTTTACTGTCTGTCTGGAAGTTCTTCTCACTGCTGTTCTTCAGAACTGTGTAAAAACGAGGAGAGAAAATTGCTAACATTATTCAAACCTTATGAGCCTAGAAATGAAACCTTACAAAAGCCTATTACATTTTTGAGTTCTTTTGTACATACGGTGGTGTGCTTTAATAAGTAAGAGCGGACATTACTCCACTCCACTCAGTCTTCACATTACATACGTCCAGAAGAATACTCCGAAACATACCAATAAAGGTACTTTATCTGCAAGAGCAATACAAGGATAGGAGCTTATAAAGTAGGGGGAAAAAGTAGGTTGGAGACGCAAAGGACAACGAGTTGTTTGTGTGAGTTCAATATCCGCCAGTCTGTTTGTAATGTTAAAGGATAAAAAGGTCTCCAGGCGGCGGTAGATGACACAGTTAGTCTGTGTTGTTACCTAATGGAAATGCCTCTGTGGGCAGTGATGTTTTATAGGCCATTCTCTCCATTTGACTTGGTTTAAAGAAAAATCCAAATTCTGGAAAATAAGACTTAGGTGGAATGAGAGAACAGAACAGAAACCAAACAAACAATTAATCAGAATTAGAGATTAATTGAAAATCTGTGTTTGTGTTTTCATCCAAAACAGTACTGGTTTCCTCTGTGGTCCCCTGGTAAACTACTACATTTTTACATCTTTTTTTTTTAACCACCACAACTTTTTTTTTGGCCTCTGTCTGATTCATCATCCGTAATCTTTTTTTTTTAACCACCGCAACTTTATTTTTGGCCTCTGTCTGATTCATCATCCATGATGATAAATATTCCTGTGGACCACAATGCACCATTGTTAGTCAGTGTTACCAGGTGTCAAGAGCAAAACAAGAGGATAAAGAAGACTTTTCTCTAACGGAACTCTTTTATTTGGTATATATTTAACCATACCTCAGGGGTGGGGTTAAAGTCCGATGACTACTGGGATTAGCTCCAGACCCCAGAACATGATTATGTGGTGATAGATGAAAGAATGTACAAAATGACCTAATTAGTAACATACCCTGCACAACTGAAATGCAAACTGTTTATATATATATATATATATATATATATATATAAAAAACAGTTGTCAGATGTTTGCAAAGTACTTAGTCAGCAAACTTGACACCAACCGCCTGTAATCTAAGGCTTTAACCAAGAGCTGGTGATGCAAAAGAGCTGATGTTGGAGCTCTGGGACAGTGTGATAGAAGGTGGAGTCAGATGAATATGTCTTCTCCTACTGCTGCAATGTTATGACTTCTCTAATGAGCTCTGTGGAGAGTTGGGCTCTGGTTTCTTCACATCACCCAAAGTCTCCTGTGCAAAAGATTTAGAGTTGAACTGTCGTCAG
This sequence comes from Cynoglossus semilaevis, assembly GCF_000523025.1. Taxonomy (NCBI): domain Eukaryota; kingdom Metazoa; phylum Chordata; class Actinopteri; order Pleuronectiformes; family Cynoglossidae; genus Cynoglossus; species Cynoglossus semilaevis. Next base: position 9,065,196 of record NC_024311.1, on the reverse strand, counting down.
ACACATTAGCTCAGATGGATGAATGCATTTGCTCATGTTCTAGACAACAGCACATTAGTCTGTGAATTTTATTTTATTGTTTACATGAAAAAAACAACCAAATCCTTTTATCACACAACCTATTCCCATATTCCCATCGGTGCTGAAGGAAAAACGTCTCGGAAAAAAGGGAGGTTATATTCATGTAATTGGCTTCGCAGAACGGGTCGAGTACGTTCCAGGGTAAGTCTGAAATTCTTAAACAGACGTAAACAAATACATGAAAATAAAACAATCTCTATCTTCTTCACTGGTGTTCCATTCAGAGAGTCACAACCTGCTGTCTAGTTCAGCTCCACGTTCCTGATCGATCCCAAATTAAGTTATTGGGGGTAAAGCTAAAGAAAAAATACTATGGGCTTCTCTGTGCATGTGCGTGGACATCAACTACAAACTTTCAATCCACATTACAGTACTTTCATCAATACCACAGTCTCACACATGTAATCTCTTACTCAAGGCCGTCGCTTCAGCTCTCCACCTTGCAGATCATTGATATTTTCTGATGTGAATGAATAAGCTACCTGAAGTTAAGCAGAGAAGCCCGGTCCTTTGTAACCGCTGCTACGTTAAATGGGGAAATGAATAAAAGACGAAGAGACATAAGACAAAGTTAGCCAGAGCGTGGGGCTTGTTTGAAGTTGTCTATCGCATTTCAGGATACAGGCGAGTCAAGCGTTTTGTTATCCAAAGAGTTTAGTTGCAAGCAACTGGACCGAGACACTCCAAGAAGAAGTCCAGTTGGTTACGACTAAACTTTTTGGGTAACATGACGCAGGTGAAGGAGAATCTTCACAAACAAGGCTTTTGTTCTTTTGATTTTTTCAGGAAAAGAAAAATGCTACTACATACTACTGTATTACATGATAACATATGTTTAGGGTTCAAGTCTATCTACTACTTAATGAACATTTTTACCATGGATTGGTTTTCGCTTTAAAACTGTCACATTACTTTGCGGACTGCATTTGAACACATTTTCACATTACTTTGCGGACTGCATTTGAACAATCCCTGACGAACAATGTGATTCTAGTTTATTCACGTAAAGATAATTGTTTAAAACTCTGACGCACAGAAATGAGCAAAAACTAAACAAACATTTCTAATTAAAAATAAAAACAATGATTGTCAGTGTGTGTGTGTGTGTCTCCTAGAAAATGTCAAATATGTGCAGTTAATACAAAATGAATAAACGTATTAAAAAATGTCAGTTGTCCAGCCTGAATAGCTGTGTCCACTTAATGTCCCACAAAAGACTGGGACCAAGTCCATTGAAGTTCCTTTCTTTGTGTTTTAATCAACCCATTCTTCAGATGAAAGGAGTTGAGGGGAATAAAAAGAAGCCTTTCATTTTCCGTTCTGATAAAGAACTCAACTAAGAGGTCCCAAAAGGGCCCTTAATGGCTTATGAGGGAAGCAGTGATGAAACAGACAGAGGTTATAAATATTTCAGGTAATTTTGTTTTCTATTCATCTCCTCTTTCATATCTGCTCAGCATTCTGTCTCATTATCTCACAGCCAGATTGTTTTACACGCACACTCTCAAGCATCTGTTATTCCACCAGACAAAGGGCCGTTCCTTCACCATACATTTGCGCTCTCTTTTATTGACATGATTTCAAGAGTTTTTTATTTTTATTGTGTTCTCTTCTTTAATAGATTGATATCTCAAGTATTTGACTTTTACGGTCCATTCCGACAGCAGCCTCCTGCGTACCTGTCCTAATGTAGTAACACAACAATAACAACACAACACCTTCAGATATTCACCGTTGACATGGTCAGAACAATCCAGTCTCTTTTAGTTGAATTTCAGATGATCTATGGTGCGGAATAGTTTTGGACATGCTGAGAAAAGTTGGTGGAGTTATTGGAAATTGTTAGAGATATGAGAGCAAGAAAGATAAAGGGACCTCAGATTCACGGGGATGGTTGGTAATGACGTAGGATGTGGGCAGAAAAAAGAAGAAAATGGAGGAGCGGAAGAGTTAGTATGTAAGAGATGCCAGGAAAAAAAACAACTTCCTTTTTTTTACTTTCTCTCTCCATTTTTTTAATCCACCCTCTGTAGTATTTGCGACAGAACTAACAAGTTAGCTCCAGCTTGATTATTCACAGTGGGCAAAGCAGTGAAGCAAAGGGCAGAGTTTAGATGCTAAAAGAAGAAGCTTGATGAGAGAAAGTCTTCCCTCTGAACACACCTGTTTTACTTTCCTGTTTGATATCTGAAGCAGGTCAAACCACATGGGGACGCAGTCTGGATTAGTTGATATTCTGACTGGCAGAAGAAGAAGTTGCAGCTGAGCCGTCCTCTCAGCAGAATACAAATGGAACTACACAACTTTTTATTTTAACACAGTGCTTTTTCTTTTAGAAATAAACTACTAGTTAACTTACCAACTTTGGTAATTAGATAGAAAGTCACAATACCTCTATTTACTTGCTGTTTGAGTCTCAGTCTTGGGTCGGATCATCCATCCACTTCCCATGTGACGAACGTTTGTTTATCCACTTTTGCCGAAACGCTGCCTCATTATTGTCTTTGTCATCAGGGTTTTTAATAAGAGCAACACAATTATGGCTGTGGCTGCACTAAACTGGAGATGATTAAATCCATTCACTCACAGGAGAAATACATGGGTGTACTGAAGAAAACAAATACTACAACAGCTACTGCAGAGCGGGTTCTGTGTTTCTGTGGACGTTCCTTTTAAAATTTGGTTGTGGGGACGTTTTTCAGGGAACCAGTGATGGAGAGTTAAAGACTTATGCCTTATTGGCACAGGATTAGTATTCTCTAAATTTAGTAGACTGTAAGTATGGTGAACAACCACACCGTTTGGGAAACTATCCACAACGAACTCCAGCACCAGTGCTCGTACAAACAGGACCTCGGAGATTGGATCAAAATGTTGGACTACGGCAGCCTCCATGAGTCAACCAGGGAAGAGGTAAACAAACATGCTATAAAAACAATTAACATACTCCGCAGATTCATATTGACTTGGGACGTCTGTTTTTGGTGAAATATGATAGGCAAGTTGTGGAGGAATTTGTAGAATTTTTACAAATCACAGATATGTGATTGTCCTTAGTTATTACAACTGACCAGAGGTCCCCAGGTTTTATCTTGGAGTTAGGAATAAAATTAGGGTCAGATTAGGATCAGGCATATAACACACAAAAACCAGTGTGTTAGTGTTTGTGTGTTCTCCCACATGTTGGATCTTAGAACTTTACTCGTTACGTCAATGTTTTAAGTCACTTTAAAAAGAGACTTGGTCCTTGGTTCATGGAAAGAAAATATTTTTTTTGTTTTTTGGGATGTTGGGATTTTCCATTTTAGGTTTCAAAAATCAATCTGTGAACCGTAATGTTTTAAAAAGTGAAGCTATGTTAATAATATATTTTTACTAACAAATGAACCCAGTGGAAGTTAATGTTTTAACAGCAGTGACATGATGGGTTTGTTTTAACACTCACTTTTCGTCTCTTCTCTCCCACTGGGAACTCATTCTTTCACTTCCCTGATGAATTCTCTCCTGACATAGATTTTTCTCATCCACAAAGAAGCACATTTTAAAACAACTCCTCAGGTTTCAAACTTCCAAATGTGTGTGACACACACTCGTCACATCCAGAACTTTCTGTGAACTGCGTTCCTATATCGTTCCAACTCCATTTCTGTTACTTTCATAACACGGTGGCACAGCTTCAACCCTAACCACTTCCCCCGACGACGCTGCCGTTCCTTATATTACCTTAAACACACAAAAAGTCTTTGTTCATCACCTCTCCCTGACGCGGCCCCTGCAGTGACAGTCGGAGTGGGTGGAGGAATGTGGAAAAGATACAGTGCACCACAACGGTTCTAAACTAACGGCTCTGATTAAAATGTCCTCTCCTGCATTTCCAAGACTCTGTTTGATGGACCTTTATGTCTGTCTATGCATACTATGTGACATAGAACTGTATTTACTGCTTAATAAAATCACATTGTCTTCATAAAAACAGTGTGGAGGAAATAGAAAGTAATCTACAAAGGCCATGGTGTGTAAAATTGGATTTTCCATAGAAGCCACGGAGAGGAACAGTTGTCGATAGAGGTGGATGCACACTGGTGTGTTTATCACTTCTCCTTTTCAGTGCAGGGAGGGGGAAACAACACTCCTTTGTACTTTTTCATTTGGGATTATAGTTTTTGGGAAACACAGCATCGATACAGGAAAACAATATTTGACATGTTCCCCTGGTTTTACTCGTAACATTTCTTTGTGAAAATGTAATAAAGTCGTGGACCTGTTGCAGCTTAGTTTGTATTTCACAGTACATTACCATTATGTAAATGTAGTGCGATTTCCATTAACGTCTGATCCAAAGACTGACAAAAAAAAAAAAAAAACAGGTGTCTGCGACTGTGGCCAATAGGAAAACCATCATCAATTACATTACAATACAACAACAGTGATCACCATCACTGTGTTCCACAAAGCACCAGCCAGATACTTCCATGAGTTAATTTCCAATAAGTTCTCAGTTCCTTTGTTTCTGGCACACCGGTTGCACTGATACATACACTCCAGCAGGTGGCACTAATACACCTAAATGTCATAAATAAGAAGAAAACACACAATCAGCATTTGTACAGAAAAAGTTTGGTGACTCGATGAGACCATATTTGTTGTTGTTTTTTTCTGATGTCACCCTGTTTAAGATCATGTTTATCTTTAAACTGTACATCCTGTTACTGAAGGAGAGTTTAAATTGTTTTGAAAAAAGTTTTTGCATGTTTTTCTTTTCAAAATTCAATTTTCAAAATGAGATGCTTTACGTAAGGTCTATTAAATATTTATGTATAATAATAATGCAACAGACCTAAAAAACATTAGACTTAACTGATGAAGAAGTTTGACATTAACTTTAACATTTCACATTGTTTTGAATATTTGGAGTTGGAGTAAATGCTTTTGCAGCAACACTAAATTAATTAACAACGATATTCCTTAGCGTTGTATTTTGTTTTCTCTTATGATTTTAAAGGACAAAGACTACCTTCACCAGACTCGTATGCATATGGTGAGTGGGTTTTTGTATTCATAATTTCATATTTTATATTATTTTATATTAGTTGTTTCATTTTCAGGACTTTGTGAGATTTATGTTACACATAGACTGCAGAGAAAGAAAACAATATGTTTATGTACTTGATGTAAAAATATACAACATTCAAATTACTAACACGTTTGTATCGACCATCTAATTCAGCTAAATTACACATTTTTAGCTTTGTAAGTTTCAACAGTACTTCACCACAATTATAGTAATAACAGGATAATAACTTAAATGAAGTAAAATCCTGGCATGTGAAAATATATGTACACACTACACACACATCATCATCACATCGTGTACAAATCCAAAAATGTATATACATGGGAAGTACTCTGAAAGAAGCCTCACTGTTGACAGGTGTCGTATCTCTGCTGCTCTATAATGTGACGGTGAGTTCAATGACCTCAGCTGACACTGCGTTCATTTTGATTTCATTTGATTTCTGCGACAGAAATCAAACATTAATTCCTCCGTCAACCAAATCATTTAATGGCAAAAAATCTGTAATCTGCAATTCTTAGACAACGACGTTTAGCCGCGTGCGTCACGCTCACTTGTTTACCCGAGAAGGAATTCAGTGAACATCACGAGAAGGTTATTTATCTTGGCTGGCTGTGGCCCCGGGCTGGAAACAGCAAAGCACTTAATAGCAAACAAGTGACATCTTTTTTCAAATGATTCAACAGTCATCTAAAAACAGAGCTGACCGGTAGCCTGTGGCAATTGTTAGTGTCAAGTGTGACTTATTGCCTTGTGTCACTGCACCCGCAGTGGGACAAATACGGGCTTAGCATAAATTAACGTCTCCCAAAATAACAACGTCGAACTTCTTGAAAAACAAAGCGGGCCAGACACGGCACGCTGTGACCATAATGAGCCGGTCTGAAGTGATCTGTTTCCCTCTTCTGTGCTCATCGTAGTTGGTTGAAAAAAAAAAAACTATTTTGTTAAAGAACATTAACTTTTCCCTCTTTTAGTTTTTTTAATCTCCTTGGATAATGTGCAATGGGCAGTTTAAATGCTAATAAAAGACAATAAAAGTTGTTTATGCAAAATGATGAAGTGCTGAGAGCACAAAAGACTATAAATATGCAACAGCCGTAAATGTCAAACATCGAGATGCACTTCTTTAATATCCAGACCAGGACTTTTCAGACTTCTTCTGTGAACGCTGAGCTCGTTTCAGAGAGATCGATGTTGGGTTCTAACGCTGCAGAACCTCATTTAGAATGGGTTTAGAGTGAGGTTAGGGTTCAGGATAAGACTAAAGCTAAATCATGATTCTGACTCTTCCTCTCAAATTAGTATTCAAATATAATATGTCAGTCAAAAAGTCCTCAGACATATGTAGTACTGTGTTTTACTGAGGTTTCATCGTCAGCACTGTAACAAATTTAGAAATCGTCTCCAACAGATTTGACCAGTTTCATCAGCATATCGAACAGGTGTTTATCTGTGTTTACCTTTCATCAGCATCAGAACAGGTGTTTATCTGTGTTTACCTTTGATTTCATCAGATTTTTTATTCATCCAAAGCAAACATTACATTTTTCCCAAACTTGAATAAAATCCTCTGTAAAATATTTTTGTCCCTTTTCTGTAACTGAAAGAACAATTAAAACATTTCAGAGGATGAAAAAGAAGTACCAAGTGACCTGGTGTCTCCTTCGAGGGAAAGTCTGTCCTGGTTGTTTTGCTTTTTTTTTTTTATCAATCTTAGAACCTTTTAATCTTTTTTTTTTTACCAGGACATTAAAAACATAAACAGTATATTTATGGTCAGTTGGTGCAACATTTCTGATGAGGTCCACCACTGGGTTGTGGCTGTCTTTGACCCACTGTTAGTTGTTTTCCTAATAAAAAATCTGTAATATAAAAAACAACAGTCGTCCACATACACATGGATTTAAAAATGATTAAAGACACAAAATAAAAAAATAAATAAAAAATTGAAAGACATTGTTTTTTCGGTAAAATACAGTAAATAAATCTAACTAATAACAGGACCTCAATACTTTGACAGTAACATTCAAAAGCAGGTTTTTCATTAGTAAAAGATATAAATTCAAAATCAGGTTTTTCATTAGTAAAAGATATAAAAGACAGCCTGTGTGATGAATCCACTCCTGCAGGAGAGCCCTTCATCATCATCCGGTGCCAAATCACCTGGTAGACCATGTTAGGGGGTCTCTGTTTGTTAGCCAAAAAATTCATGAAGACAGATTTTTCTTTAACTCTGTTGTAATCCTCCAGCGAGAGGATAACAGACATAAAAAAGTCCGTGTTGCACAAAGGTGGGCCACAAAGTGGGTTTCACACAGCGCTACTGAAGGAATTATGCATTAAGGCGCAGAGTGACTGCGTAAGAAGTTCTCTGCGTGATACCCACGCTGCAACAACCTGCACTTCTATTTTTATGTCTGCCATGCATATTTCATGGTCATCCTTCTGTGTTCATCCATATTTGCCTTTGTCTAATCTAATTTTTTAATCCTTCAATAACGACAACTCTGCAAATTGAGTTTGATCAGGTTTACAACCGTCCAGTAAAATACCAACATTAGAAGATCATTTAGAATAATAAATATTATACTTTGGAAACACTGAATATGCAAAAATACATTCAATTTATTCATTTTATTTAATGTAATGTATTTAGAAAAACACAATTTAGTCTCGCATAAAATAATTAATGATTTAAATAGTCATTTAAAATGATGTCAGTAAAATCTTTTTATTTTATATTTTTTTGTGTTATTTTGCAGTTTAAACGGTAAATCTTAAATTACGAAGTAAATTCAACTCATATTTAAAACTCCAATGAGTAACTGTTGTGAAAAATAGCCTGTCCTTCAGTTCTGTTGGTTTGATTTTTTTTTTATTTGTCATTTCCCTGTGACAGCACACTGTGTCCTCCGTGTTGATCACCTAACCATCCTCACCTGTGTCTCATTAGCTCCGCCCCCTAGGTCTCTATATAAGCCTCACTCTTCACCAGGCTTCTGTTTGACGCTTGTGTGTGTGTGAGTGTGAGTGAGTGAGTGAATCAATCAATCAATCAGATGTGTGTTGTTGTTGCTAGCTGTTGTGCCATGTGTTTGGTTTCTGCCTGTCTAATGGTTTTTTGTTTGTTTGTTTGTTTGTTTTTTGAACCTTGCCTTGCAGACACAGACTGCATTTTTTACAGCAACCTTGATGCTAGTACAAGGTGGGGGTCTTGGTGAGGGGCAGGCATGTACTTCAACTCCTTTCTGCTGCCTTTGTTCAGAGTGGATTGGTCAGTGGCAGGAACTAAGGGAGGGATGGGAGGCGCATGCATCCCTACATGTCTTTCTAGCGTGCTACACTAGATGCATCCCTACACCCTGTGAGCAATCTGTCAACACGAAATACGGTGGTACACGCATACAAGAAATTAGGGAGTAGGGAGCCTCAGCGTGTTTCCACTCCACCATATTATGTTTATTTTGAGCCACTGACCTGTATCCTGGAACCAACCCCCAACACCTTACGTCAGCAGGGCTAATTGCCAAAAGCCTACCCTGTAGCCTGGTACTCAGATTTACTCTGAGTAACAGACAACCTAAAATGTGATTTCTGTATTTCAAAGTTCTTCTGGTTTACTTCATAAACTTTTACACTTGAAGACAAAGTCTGTGAACAGTAAGCACTAGAAAGGAGAAAATGTCACCACGTTGGGGAAAAAAGTTAAAAACAAAGCAGGTTAAAAAAAAAACCCAAACAGATCAGTAATGTTCTGTGTGTCTCAGTCTGAAGGATGATTCTTTCACCCACTCACTCATCATTACCTTTTATGTGAGCGTTAGCAGCAGACCCACTGCTGACCCCTGCTGCTGGGGTTGATTGTCCACACATGCTTTATAACGCTGAGCTGCCGTGGTAATTTATGTCATCATTTTACACTTTGATCATTTACAACTCTGCTCACCGTGATGCATAGGTTGACACATGACCTGCCTCACACTGACACGTCCTGTTAGCAGCCACATCACGATTCAGTTGAGAAGATTTTGGGTACTCACGATTGAGTTTTTTTTTTTCCAGTGTTCAAGGTGTTGGGAAAATATTTAACCACCAAAGGGGTTGGTGGGTGAAAAAAAAAATCTGCCTCACCCAAATGTGACTTACAATGAAAAGACACTTAGACTGCTAAGGTGACCTGGATCAATGGTTCTCAAATGAGGCACCCGTAACCTTGGGGGTACATAAAGGCAAGCTCAGGAAATACATTAAAACCTAGCATCATTTTAAAAGGTTCAATGAGCCAATCCTTCTGTAGGGCATCACCGCTGTCCTAACCACTCAGTGGAGTCATGAGTGAATCATAGCAACAACACAACAGAGGGAAGAGTGAAAATGTCGGTTGAAACCAGGAGTCGGAAAAACAACAGAAAATTCTGAATAATTTTAATTGGACCAATGTCCAGGACCCTATTACTCACTGCCTGGTGCAAAGACAAGAGGTGGTTAATAAAAGATTACCAAGGTGAACGATTCCAAAAAAAAAAACAAAATGCGGTGGTTTAAGATGCAAGACCTCAGTTTTCAAACTAGGAATTGACTGGACACCAGAATGTTTATCGATAATGTTTAGGGGCATCTGAAGAAAAACACAAACTCCTGATCACCAGCAGTGATGATGTCAACATGTTGTTGATGAGTACGAGCTGTAAACACCTCTTCACTTACCGTTCTAAATCACAGGCTCTTATGTGCTTTTTTTTTTTTTTTTTTTTAACTGGGGAAGTGTTTTTCCATTAGATAACCATTAGATAACTGTGCAAACACTGCCGACAGGAAGTATGGATGATGGTTTGTTAGCCTTGTATAAGCCAGTGAGTTTCTGCTGACTGTGGGTGGCTGGTTTTAACAACCCCAAAAATCTGCTGTGCTCAGTACACACCACAGAGACTTATGGGAACTACTTTTTTTTTTTTTTTTCCCGCCTCACAGACAGATACCGTACACATGTATGCATTCGCTATATAGAGTTCACACTGATTAATTCAACTAACTGTGGATTTAATGGCCGTATCCTGAAGGGCATTCATTTATATTCAGAGCACACATTTAGAGCAAAGTAAAAAATACTAGATTATTAAAAATGCATCTTTAAAAGTAAATGTGATCGTGGTGATGAATGTGAGTGTTATATCAGCTCCTATTCACTTACATTTCTTCCTCATCCACACAGTACGACTCCAGTGTTGTCTTACTCTGACGTGGTACATCATATCAGTACCAGTATTGTCTTTGTCAGGTTCTGCACAAATCTAAAACATTTTTTTTTTAGACTGGAGATTCAGAACGACTGTATAACTTGGTCTGTTAGTTTCATAAATAAACTTAGTTTATTTTGTTTTTTCATCTTAACCCATTAGTCAAACAGATGTGATGTTCTACACTGAGAACAGATTCGTGGTGAATCTTTTACAAAACAGATTTTTATCTTAAACGTCTCCTTTTATCATCTTTTTAGCTTCGTCTCTGCTGCTGGAATTAGGGGAAAAAAAAGTCTAAATAAGTACACAAACCGAATTAGGGGAAAAAAAGTCTAAATAAGTACACAAACCATGCCATGTTATTACACACTGTTTATTTAAATGCTGCTGGGAGGCTGTGGTGACCCCAGGTTCATATCAACATCTTTTGGGATGAATGGAAACATTTACTATTGTTTTTTTGTTTGTCTGAAGTCTCTAGTGTCTGCATCGTTTTAACGTCTCTGTCCCTGTTGTTTTTTAGCTCTTTGGATAATTTGAAATTTTAAAGCTGGACAGAATAGAACATCAGTTCCCAAAGTGTGGGATGTGGCCTTTTCCTCTGATCAAAGCTAACACTGGGGTCCAATAACAGATCCCCTCCTAAACCCACCGCCCCTTTGGTTTTGTCTACTGTGATTCTCTCCATCATTGGCTAGGTGGCTAAACCTCCATCTGATGAAAAACCTCACACAAGCATGTCAACAACAATGGTAGAACGCAGTGATATACTGCAGTAACCTTGTAAATCACTGGTTATTTACTTTTCTTTAACTTGGAACATTTCTCAGACCCTCTGAACGTGTTCTTCCTCCGTCAGGACTTCCTTCCGTTCCCTGCAGCTCCATTTCCATCTTATGTCTGCATTATTCACTCTCCAACAGATTGCGTGGAGACAGAGGGGCTGCAGGCTACACGGTTGCACTGATTACGCCTTGCCTTCCACTTTCAAATCACCAGCTCCTGCTCTAACAATGTGGAACAATCACCGTGAGTGTGAGATTGAAGACGCCGACATTTGACCTAATTTTGCACAGATCTATGACCGTTAGCTGCATGCCTGGTTTTTACGCACCGTGTGTAACTTAAAGTGACACTTGCCTGGAGCTCGCTCAGAGGCACAGAGCTCACTTGGTGCTGAGAAACCGCATATGACAAAAAGTGTAGACCAAAGCAGCAACAGAGTGAGAGCCTGAAAGGCTGTCGTGGAACAATATCATGAAAAGATGTAACGGGGATTTAGAATTTTCTTTCTAAACAAGTTCCTCCATTTTGTGGTTTTGGTTTCTCTGGGTCTTGGTTTTGTTTGTCCTGATGTCATCACCTCTACTCAACTATCCACTGATTGACCTTCAGCCATTTTCTCCTCATTTTTTCACCCTGATTACCTGAAACTTTCTTTACTCCAGTTCACCATGATTACCTGAAACTTTCTTTACTCCAGTTGCACCACCTACAGAAGAGGTGGGCGGAGCCTGTGTTAAAAGGTAAAGGCAGAGAAACCAGCCGTTGAGAACAGGACTGTGTTGAACAGGACAAAGAATCCATCTGTGATCAATCTGTCTGTCACTCCACCCAATCATGTTACTAACATTGCATTACAGAACTTTATTAGTTTTGTGTTTGTGCGTATGTATATACATATATGTATGTGTATATGTCTATATATATATGTATATATGTATGTGTATATGTCTATATATGCTGTATATGTATGAAAGTGGAGCAGTGAGTAATGGCGGAGAAACAGCTCAGGGAGCAGTCGACTCAGGTGTATGGTAGATGTGATTGCAGTACAACGGAATAACATGATATGAAATGTTATTATGTTTATTGCCGCCACTGAGTGACTTCATCATCTGTCACAGCGAGTGGCAGAGCCTGAGCTGGATTATGCAGCCGCGCTCCACTGGCTCTCCACAACTTCAGATATCAATAATGATTCCTGCAGACGGCCGTGATGAACAGCATATGAAGGATATTAAAATGCACAGGTTTCCCTGCCGCAGCACTCACACTGAAAGTGTTGTGTGACAGAACAAATGACTGCACTCTGTGTAGTGAAAACTACAGTAATTACTGCACTTTATCATCATTTTTGGGACCGACCGTAGTTCAGTAGGTGTTGAGCACAAGAGCAGGCATGCAGATCTGCTTTGAAGGTTAAAGTAAAGAGGGGGAGATTCTCTCTCCCGCTCCGTCTCACACACGCACACACTTTTTAATTCCCTGGTAATTGAGGAACAGTAAAAAGCCTGCACGTCTTATTGATCTACAAGGACAATGCGGTTGTTTGCTCCTGGTTTTTCTCAAATTGCTAAAGTGTCAGACTAATATCATTAGCCAGCATGTATCATTAGCTGCTCTTGTGTATAGTTAATTTCCTGCATGGCCTTACCTTTGATGCTGTTCCAGTACGTTGTCCTTATTGGACATGCCTGTCTCTGGGAGGACAGTAAATGATATTCATGCAGTGAAGTAACGACGGCGGCTGCTCTGATCTTTTTCTTTCAACATCACATGACTCTGGTCATTCACCAGGACCACCCAATGATTAATACATAGATTTAAACTGATAGAAAATATACAATGGATTTCATTAGTTTGTCTGAGAGTTTGACTACTGTCAACCAACAGCAAGGTATCGTATTCAAATGTTAGCCAAAACAAATCATAAACTAGAAAATGAAGACTACTACTGAAAGGTATATCAAATATTTTTTTGACAAATTGCCTAAACAGACGGTGTAGAACCTCCATCCAGTACTCATGACTCGGTATTCGTCTGATATTGGTCAAAATCTCAGGCTTGAACTTTAAAAATCTATTTGATCTGATACTTAACCCAAATGCAAAACTTAACTTTGCGGGACTTGCGTTAACACGGACGCCATCGTCCACGGCAACAGCAGCCTGTGGCATGGTGGAGAAGAAAAGAAGGTATCGGATTGGTATCAGTAACAAAGATGTATTTGATCCCTCGTAGAAAATGTTTTAATTTGAAAAATGATACATTTAAGAATGTCTGAAATTAGCACAGAAAGTAACCAGTAATAAAAAAAGAAATGTTGATACTTGTCACTTTTTCTTGTTAATCTTTGTCTGTTTATTAATCTGCTCACACATGGACATCTGTTTGAGCCTGTTTACATTTCTGATCCCGTGACCACAGACAGATTGACAGAGAACTCATGTTTGATAAGATTTCAGAAGTTAGTATGAGTCTGTGCATGAATCAGTAACCTCAAATATTGACGCGTGTATAATCCTGATTCATATTCACACATTTCTTTGTAGCTGATTATTTTCAGCTTTGGAGAAAACTTTTGTCCATGTGAGATTTATTTGTCTACATCACACTGGGTAGGGTTCTAAGACAAATGGAAAAACAATCTGTATTGTTATGTTTTCTCGTAACTAATCCGTGGTTCTGTCTAAACTGTTCTTGGTCTTTGGACCGCCTTCCAACCCGACCTCTTTGTTTGGTCTAAGGACTGAAATCCAGGTCCTTTCAGCATCAGGCAAATGCTTCAAGGATTGCCAGTTTGAATCCTGGTCCCAGCAGGACTTGTGTTGAGTGAGAACTTGGAAAAAAAAAATCCCCCGCTCCCTGGTCGCATTACCAAAGTGCAGCCTCTGCTCCTGTGTGTGTGTCTGGTGTGTTGGTCACTGGAGTGTTTCACACATGGTTAAATTCATAAAATTCCCTGATGGAATTAAGAGCACTAAAAAATGTCCACTTTCATTTTTGCCTCTCTTTATTGGAGAAATGTCTTAAAAATGTATTTTTAATGCTGCAAAGACCAAAATCAAATACATACATGCAACAATATATTTACAATGAGTTTCTGCCTGGCCTCACACTGCTCTGTTTTCCTCCAGTAATTTGATCATAAATGGTCAGATGATCAATAAAGTGTCATATACATGTAGATTCGACTTGGGAATTGTATTTATCTTTGGATTTGTCCACCCACCGTTTGCAGGTGTGGATCAACATCTGGTGCCAGTGGAATGATTATCATTTTGTTTGTCCAGCCTCGGTTCGATTCCCCGCTGGAATGTTTCCTCTGACACTGCAGGAAGAAACGGCAACTGAAATTCATCTTAATCTGCAGAAGTTTCTCTGGCAGCCTGGCTCATCCCAGGCGCGGGGGGGGGGGTTAATCAATCCAACATTAAGTAGGTGGGGGTGCAGGGTAATAGATCAATTGACAGGCAACGATAAGAATCGATGGAGGAGATAACCTTAGATAATGTGTCGGGGCAGGAAAATAGGAATGTGAAGGTGAGGGATGGAGGGGGGTCGAAGGGAGGGAGGTGAGGAGGGGCTGAAATACCATTATTCTGCTCTTACTCGTGTCTGCCAAAAATGTGTTAGACCTTTAGAAACTGAAGCCAACACCTTACAGCCAGGAATGTTAATCCCTGAGTGGAACACACACAAACTCCTCCTTATTTACCTGGCAGTGATCAATGTGGGGCAGAGATGTTCGGTTCCAGCAGTTAGGGGTAAAAACACACTTTGAGTTTAGAGTTTACCTGAAGCGAAGATGAAACGTGACGTGTGTAAGACAAATCCAATGAAGTGTGACATCATTGTGTAAAGGAAAACACCGAAAACCTTCAAAGCGTAGTACTTTGGTCCTTTAAGGCTTTTCCTTTGTGTAACAGTACTGGAGTTTTTTTTTTGTATTTTTTTTTTCAAGCCTTTTCTTTGCGACAATATTATGGATATAAAGTTTATCTGTGATACAATAGTGTGCTTTAAGGTTTGTTCGTTTATGAAATGACTGTAGTTTCCTCTGTGAATCACCCCTGGACTTCCACTGCAGTACAATAATGTACTGTGAAGATTTCCCTCATGGACACACTGGGTATTTGAGGTGTTTGTTTTTTTTTTTTTTTGTACTCATGTACTGTAAAGCAGGGGTCTCTAGGCTGGTCCGTAGGTCATTTGGTACTGGGCTGCAGTGGAACACAGTGGAAAAAACTGAATTTACGTCATTAAAAAAATCCAGTCATATCCTTTTACTGTATTTATTTAAAGTTAATGTTTCAAGACAACAGGTTCAGAGGTCATTCAAACTCTGATACTGACAGAATAAAGTCTGAAATATGTTTTATTTTGAAAATGCAATGATCCTTCAGCAATGCCGCGTTATTACTGGTCCGCAGTAACGGCTGAACAATGGCGCGTTATTACCGGTCCGCAGTAACGGCTGAAACCGGCCGACTTTCTTGGTATAAAAAAGGTTAGGGACCGCCGTTCTAAAGGTTTTCCTTTACATCGATACTATACTTTAAAGGTCTTTCTCTGTGATATTGCTCTGCTTTAAAGGTTTCTCTCAGCAACAACCCTATCTATTAAAGGATTATCTTTTGTGACAAATACTGAGCTTAAAGGTTTTCCTCTGCAACATTTCCAGGTCTTTTAAGGTTTTCCTTTTGTGGTGTGTTCATGTGCCTGAGTTTTTCCTCTGCGTGGCGTCCCAGCCTGACCAGCTGAGTGGATTTTAAAGCGTTCTTGAGTGGGAGATTTATTATGTGGTAACACCGGACCCATATTTCATTCGGTTTGACGTCTTAACTAGAGCTGTGGATTGTCTGGCCCAGTCACAAAGTCACTTAATCTGTGAGGACATGCAAATTAATAATCACAAATCCTAAGGCTATATTATTCATTTTGTTCAGACATTTTGTCAGTTTCCATTTTATATTTTTTTAAATCATTTGAAAGAGTAATTCCCTGAATCTGTGGACGTAGAACGGACCAGTGGTGTAACTGGGTTGGACAGGTATAAATCCAACACCTAACCTGAACCCCTGCCCCAGCTCAGTTTGACTCCACCACACCAGATGGACCTGAGCAGATGCCCACCCTTGGTCCACGGGGTCTTTTTCCACCTGGGTGAGAGTGATGGGAGTCATGTGATCAGCTTCACACAAGGCTTTGAATTCGTGCGACTCCTCTGGCTGGGAGAGCAGCTGTTGAGTTGGTCCAGACCTGGTGGTTCTGAACACAGGTCTGTGTAGAGATGCACAAAGGCATAAGGTTTCCACACATTCAGGTGCTGGAGTGTCACCACACACCTTCATGAACAGCACAGTTTACGGTAGCTGTCACAGGGCTACGCGGTGGTGAAGCGGTCAGTGTATCTGCCTTATTGCAAGGAAGTGGTTGGTTCCCTGGTTATTGAAACAACTGCTTATTTAAAATATAAATGTTTTATGTTTATGCATACATTTACCTCAGTTTTGGGGTCAAAATAATGTTTTATGTTCATGTATACATTTACCTCAGTTTTGGGGTCAAACAGCTGCATATATCAGTATTGGTTGATGTCGGAATGGGGAGTTCAGTGTTTGGACAATATCGGCATACCAGATATGGGCTAAAGGTTAGTATCAGACAACCCTGTTGTTAATAGAATCACCTGCGGCAATGCTGTATTATTAAATCAATTATTCAGACCTCAGAATCTTACCTGGCAAAACAGCAAAAATATTTCTTAAATGTGCTTCTTATTTCTCATCCGTTTCACATTTTCCTGTTGTGAAGACAAAATGTTGTTTAAAAACTGTGCTCTGCAAAAAAAAGGGACATCGATCAAAAGTTCGCAGAAATACGCTGCGTATTCAAGACTAAATAATGAAGATGCAGTTACACCCGTAGGTGGATTTTTGTTTGCGCCCCCCTCCTCCCCCCCCATGTGGCCCTCACACCACAGGTGTTTAGTCTTAGAAACAATAGTTTGTTTTCACCGTTAGGTCGATTAGAGCTGTGTAAGAGAGAGAAACGAGGACAAAGCTGTGTTGTTGTTGTCAAACACTAATTAAAACGCCGTGTGTTTCCTTATGAGAGACAAAAAAAAAAAAAGACTTGTCAGACTTTAATTGTTTTCACTGTGAAGTGTTGGAGACTGAGAGGAGGTAAAGAGTAGGAAGCGGAGGGACACCAGGAGGATTTGTGTCAGTGTTACAAATGTGCTAGCTTGAAGAAGTCAGGGAGGAGATGTCAGGAATCCATCACTGTACGACTGGATCCTCACTCCTCCTGTTTATTTGCATAATTAGCTCCGCGAGCCACAATGTGTCACTGGTTCAATTTGTCTTTTGTCCCGATTTTATTCAAACACTCTTCGCACATTTGTACTGAGTTTGGTGGAATGCTAGGCCACAGGCTAGCAAAGGAAAAGAAAGTTTTTACTTGAGGGATTTTTTTTTAAATCCTGCTGTTGACTAAAAGTTTTATTTTATATTATTCAAATTATAACAGGGAAGTTGAGGAGTGTCGTTAAGTCTTCACTGTTTCTACCAACACATTTGTTGAGTCTTCACTGTTTCTACCAACACATTTGCTCATTCAGTTTGCTGTTAGTCATGGAAAAAAAATGATACAAAGTTTGACTTTAAATTTTATTTTAGAGTTTTGATGGAGAGTTATAATGTGACACTGACGTCCAAACTGTCTCTTTGCCACAAGAGGTGGCTATAACTTGTTCAAGTACTTTAGTAAAAACGACTAATTACTAGTAATAAATTTCTAGTAATTGATTATGGTCAACATCTGCAGTTCAAGATTCAACTGTTCTTTGTCACTGAGCGTTGGCTAACTAAATTATTTATACCAATTTTAACGTCCAGAAATTAATAAATAGATAATCTAAATCTAAAAACGACCTACACTATACTGCAGAAAAGCTTTGTCTGTTGAAGACCTTTCACATAAGTCTCATCAGCTGGAGGACAAGACGAGGAATTGGACACATTTTCAATCCTCAAACTGCCTGTAATTACTCCAGATCAGACCTTATCAGTGGCAGACATCGGCCTTGGGATTTCACTCAGATCAAAGACATAGACAGAAGAATCAGAGAAGGACGGAAAACAAACAAACAAACAAAAAAAACCCTCTGGTTTAAGTTGAGTCAGGGAATATAACGAGGACGTCAAAAATCCTGCTTTAGACGACACAGAGAGCAAACTGAGAGATGTCTGCATCGTCTGTATAATCTCAATCTCTATTTCTTAATCAACACATTATAACTGAAATGGTCTTTGTCAGTGTTGTCATTTTTTGAACTTGTCCTCGGGATGTACCCACCGTTTGGATTCATACGTGAGCACTGGATTGCTATCACGCATCACAGTTTGTGACCAATAACCTGCCGGTTTACCATACCTGTCAAAATGGCATACACTACGTTACTGTGCATTATTAGAAGAATCTGCTGATTCACTGACAGCAATTCTTGTCTCACTGATCCACTGTAAATATGGTTACACAAAGCTGTCCTCAGGTCTTGCCCCTTCTGAAGAGGTGGGCGGAGTCTGTGTTGTTATTACAGTTTAAATGTAGACACAGGAATCCAGTCGTCCGAGCCAATCATTCGGTTCTTTTTCCACCAAAGTTTACTGACATTTAGACTTAAAAAAGACGGATTAAATTGTATGACAGTAGCAGAATATTTCGCATGTGCTCCAGTACAAAAGTACAGTCATTGTACTCGAGCAGCAACAGCTTATCACGTTTCACAATGGTCTGATTTAAAGCAGCAGAATTCAAATAGACTTGCTGCATTTCTAGCTTTTATCAACCCTTCCATTGAAACTAATTGGTTGTTTAAATTCTGTAGGGCCACTAAGTGGCAGGGGTATAGTGGGGAGAAGAGGGGCAGCCATGGATTTTATAATGAAGCAATGAAAAGCCTTTTCACAGCACTAAATCAGCACATTGTCTCCGAGTGTCACTAATCACCATTCTCCCCTGAGCAAACAAAGCCACGGGGCTGGAGTTTTTCACAGCAGATAGACAAATGCATTAATTAATTATTTAATGCTTCTTTGTACTGGAGGTTGTTCTGCCTGTTCTACAAGGATACTTGTGGTAACATGTCTAGGAAGGTTGTCCTTGACTGTGGCACAATGAAGCTTATGAATTTTAATCCAAAGCAGACTCTGAAACTGCCCGTGATAAAATGCAGAGGGTCCCAACTACTGGGTCCTGGACCTATATCGAGCCGTGAGACTGTCCACAGAAGAGATGACATCAGCTTCATGATTGTCACCAATCACAAACCCTCTCTGGAGAATATGTTCGGTTGTTGATGACCTTTACATTCGTTGTGATATTCATACCGTCATTTTCTCTGTGGTCTGTGTTGCACCTTAACCACTGGTCTAAACTCGGTCAGAGAACCTAAGGTCTCAGTCTTGGGTCACACTGTGATGGCAGACAGAGATAAAATAGATTCCACACCTCTGGCTCTGAGGTTGAGGGCTAGAGCTGTAGGACAGAGTGATGACACCTCATCAAGAACACAAACATAAAGGTCAGATCGATATCTATTTTTAATGACTTTCTGTTCCTATCGCTGTCTTCTGGAATTCATCGGCTACAATTCCTTGAGTGGTTCGTACCACATGGGTTTGGAATCACAGGTTGGGCTTCATATGTGGAAAAGGCATAAAATATGGTTAATGGGACTAATGTAAAACCAACATTTACACCAAATTGTAGCTTTTGTTATAATATAAAATAATCATCTGTGACATCTCCATTAAAGCCCAATTAAATTTTTACAGTGTGCACCACGCACCTGGGCTGTGTACAAATTCCCAGCTCTTTTGAAAAATGCTGATATTTGCATCATCTTTATTTCCCTCTTCAGCTGCACCTGCTTTGTTTCTGTAAGAAAAATACACTCCAGAAGCTACTCTGCATGTCTGCCAGTGACAAATGGAGACCCCCGGTCTTCAGGGGGATGAGGCATCAGGTGCGCTACGGCTGCAGGCCTGTGATCTCCGACGACTTAAAACCCAGGGGCCACACCAGCAGAGGAGAGAGGCGATAAGTCTGGACCGTGCAATGAATTCGCACACATGGGACGATTGGCTGCATTGTTTTCTCCAGTCTGCTGTTGTGTTACAGTACACATATTCATTGCACACTTCATGGTAATGGGTTTAGCAGAGGAAAATGACACTTGGTGTCTCAGGTGTCCCTGAAGGCCTCATTTACAATAGAAATATATGGAGAGACCAGTGTTTGTTGGTCTGAATCAGCCGGAGCTCATTTTAGAAACAGTTATTTAAAAATATAAACTCCTGTACACTCGCGCTGCCGCAGAATACTCCAATACTGTGGGTTTTAATGTAAAACTGTTGGTGCGGAACTGATTTTTCCTGCTTAAGGAAGAAATGAGACAAAGTCTAAGAGAAGGTTCTGGAACTCTTTATTCGTAAATGTATGAAGCAAGTACAGCCTTTTTTTTTTCCTTCAAGGATGTTTCTGCGAATACTGAGATTGTGTGCTATTGAGTCATCGTCTTGTCCTTGGACAACATTGTTTACTAATTACAGGGTAGCTTAGTCTCAGCACAAGAGCTCATGCTCATTTAGTACATTTATTACAGTCCTCACCGCCTTCGTCATCTATCTTTAGTTCTTCCCTTTGTTCAAGCCATTCACTGGTGAACTTTAGTCCAAAGTCTCTTTGGCCTCGAAAGTTTGTACCTTTAAATGTTAACAGTAAAGGCTAGATTGGAAACTATTATACATAGCACACAAGTTAATTTGAATTAGTTACAGAAAAAAACTACCAAATGAATGTGGTAAAAAAAAATCAATAATATTGATGTACACCCCAGCCCTGTAGGTGGCAGTAGTATTCCTAATGTTTGTCTGCCAATGTGAGTTAAACAAGTTGTTCAACAAAGAATTTTCTTATCACTGAACATCGTCAGGTCTATAATATCACTTCAATGTAAAACAGGTTGCTGTGAACGCAGAACTAAAGTTAGCTACAACAGTCCTGGTACAGACACCAGAGCTAACGTTAGCTACTACAGTGAACTACGCCACATTCCACTTCTAATTTATGTACATTTCAAGTATTTTATATGGCTTAACACGACAAACACAGTGAGACTAAAAAGTAATTTCAGTAAAGTCCAAACATCTGTTTTTTGTCTTCAGTGTTTTTGTTTTTTTATCTTAAATCAATCGAATTACGACACATTCCACTTCTAATTTATGTACATTTCAAATATTTTATATGGCTTAACACGACAAACACAGTGAGACTAAAAAGTAATTTCAGTAAAGTCCAAACATCTGTTTTTTTGTCTTCAGTGTTTTTTTTTTTTATCTTAAATCAATCCACTGTATGTGAGTTACATGTACTTCCTGTAACTCTGACCACTTCCACCAACAGATAACCTGTCCTTCCAAGTTTATGAATTGATAATGGATGACCTTGTCTAATGCAAATCAGTGACTCCTTTATTAGGCCTAATCTAATTAACTTCCCCCTTCACACATTATTAAAGTGAGCTAATAAACGATTGCAAGCTAAAAGAGTCTTGGCATGGGAGTGTGTTCATAAACACGTATTTAATTTCTCAGCCACGTGTTGATTGGTGCCATGCTGTCGCTCGTACGTCCTTGAAGTGACGCTAGCAGAGCAATGGTTTCACCTAGTACTTTAATATTAACGAGGTTTCTGCAACACAATTACATCGTCGTTTCAAGTCCGACACGGATCAGCTTTACCTGTTGTTGTTGTTTGACACTGGCCTAAAACAGGAAATTGTGCCGTCCTTTCTAGAAGATTCCTTCGTCCGACCGCGCCTCCTTCCCCGTCTCACTATGACTGCAGCACCTCCTCGATGATTGCACCTGTAACAAAGTGACGGTGCCGGGGATGCAGGGATTTACATTTTCATATATGAAGCTGGTGATAGATGAGGCCACAGTCCCAGATGAAGGAGAAAGAACACCAGGCTCCAACTGTCACCCATCCACGGTGTCTCCCCCCGGACCAATAACACCCATACATATTCAAAATGCACAGCAGTGACAGCAGCCCCCCCCCCACCCCCCCCCTCATGGGCCCCGGGACAGATGCTAAAGCTTTACTTTACACTTTCAAAGCAGCTTGAATCAGGACACGGTTAGCTCAGTTTCACTGGTTTAGTCGTGTGAAAACACAGATCTGCATAAAGCTTAAATAAAAAATTTAAATATTTACAGCTCTGGTTTTACTTGGAAAAAAAATCTCTACATTCACCAGTAGAAGAATATACATGATGACAGAGTGATGTTTAAGATGCTGATGATGTGTGAGGCCTGTGAGAGTCGTATAAACCTGGAACCAATCACCGCTCAGAGTTCTACAGTCCACACACATTCACACTTACAGTCAGTCTAGTGTGAACAGTAAATCTCACCCCCAGTCTGGGTGCTTTTGGACTTTTGTACATAAAAAAAAATACTAAGTGTTTATTTATAATTTATAATGCTGTATTATTATCACACAAACCCATAATTTTTTTTTAAAGCCGAAAAACGGATGAATTGGATGGATGGATGGATTTACATTATTTAAATGGAAAACATTGATTGGGGTCACAAACTTTACGGGTTGCCAACAGAGTCAAAGTAGAAATAAGTTTGTAACCCAATAAAAGAATACGAGCGATTGTCAATGAATGCACTCATGTAAACGGTGTTCTCTGTGGTCCAGTAGCACAAAGGTGTCTGTGATTATGGGTTTGGTCTTTTTGAAATACGACAGGTGAACATTCGTAGCAGACTACTTCCTGTTTCCTTTTTTCTTGAAAACACAACACGCTTCTGGGCACTCTGTCTTCTTCTACCGCAACACTGACTGAGAATGAACACTTTGTCAATTACAGCCTCAATATAATACATATTTGTTCACAAAGAAATGTGTTTCTTCATTTGTAGTCTGATTGTTAACAACCCAGAGCAGCGGTGTTTGGAATGGAAAACACAGGAAGAGGAAAAAAACAACCTCATTTATCCTGAGAGAAAAAACTCACTCACTTCAGCAAACGTAACCTTAATTCAAAGAGTTGTAAGACTAATTATGAGATGAATTAAAGTTAAAGGCAGGATATAACAAAATAAAATGTCTTTTTGTTTATTGTGACCAGGGATGACCGATATTAGCATAATTATGTAATATCTGTAAACAAAATCGCTATCAGTTTTTCCTCCGTTAATGACACAGGCATTGCGTTAATGAAAACCTGATAATGCAGTGCCTGGGTTTGCCAAAAATGCTGGAATCGATTGTAGGGTTCTGAGATGTTTGCCTGAGTTTTGGGGGCAAACAACAACATATATCTGAACTGGTTGATATCGGAAATTAAGTGTTAAGTGGACAATATTGTCTTATCGGATATCGGCAAAAAGTTAATATAATATTTTCTTATCGGATATCGGCAAAAAGTTACCATACAAGTTTTAATGTTCTCTGTTATATTGTGACCATACAAGTTTTAATGTTCTCTGTTATTGTTCACAGCTGTCGATTCAATAGTTTTGTGCTCCCAAAGAGTGGCCGCCCCCCAGTTTGGGAACCACCTCAGTGTCTAAGGACCAGTGAAGGACATCAGGTGTTAATGTTCTCTTTTCTAATTAGACTGGTATTAAAAGTTAAACTAACATCACAGAATGCTCACCTACTCCTAATGCATCCATTGATTCAACTATGCAAAAATGCATTAGTGAAATCACAGTTATGCTGAAGTCATGCAACATGCTGAGAATGATTATTTTGAAATGTAATTATTCCAGTCAGTTTATCTCAGTATTCTCTCCAAACAATCCCATAATCACATTCAGAACATTTTAGACCCTCTTTGAATTTGTTCCTGTCTGTCTGAGAACCGGAGCATAAAATTGGAATATTATTTCATGATAGCAGGAAAAAAAACCGCCGTGGCTTCAATTCAATTGTACATTTTGTAATTACTATAAAAGGCAGTGGGTAAGAACCAAAGTGTTTAAGGTAGCTGCTTTGTTCCATTTCCTGGTTTTCTCTATACACGTCTGTCAAAGACGGCACTAAAAGGAACCCAGTGCCAGGAACTGAACTGAACTGAACTGAACTGAACTGAACTGGAACACACAGGCAGTGTGTGTTCTTTATGAAGACGAGTCGTCTTCAAAATGCAAAACTAGGACGGTGGAAGATGGTTTTAAAGCCTCTGAAATTATGTTTTCACTGAGGTTCCACCAGAACGACAACAAAGACCTAGAAGAACGCTGACTTCAGAGATGAGGAGTTGAACTTTTCTCTCTTTTTAAGTGATCGTCTCTCTTTTGAAGTCAATGAGGACGTCCCTGTCGTTGTGGTCTAGACTATGTCAGGTTTGGACTCCTCTAGTCTTTCTGTCTACGTTAGTGTTGAAGCTGAGACACTCATTTACATATACGTAAATATAAAACATGGGGAAGGCCCTTTAAGTGAGCAGGTTAGTAAATTTAGCTTCCACTGACTTGGCATTTTAGGGAAAGTAAAATGTCACTCTCAGCCAATTTAAAGTTTGGTTGAAGACGCTGTGTTTTTACTCAGCATCTTTGTCCCATGTTCTATTTCCAGTCTCTGATCCCAGTTAGGACAAATGTGTGGGAATGTCAGACACAGCCGAAGCACAGGGCACTCGCACACCAACATGTTGGAGACACAACTCAGCAGCCATCCAACAGTGTGATATTTTTAAGCCGTTCTGGTCTTACATAAAAATGACACTTTACTCATCCGCACTGCCACAGCAGCGGTGTGAGCCAAATGGTCCGGGGGAAAAAAAAAACAGTCCCTCAGATTGGGTTGGTAAATGTCCAAGTACCGTCAAAAAGCACAGAACATGAAAATTAGCATAAAGAATGTGCACCATTACAACAAAGAGGACATCTGTCTGTATTGAAGTGTAAATGTCCTTGGAGTGATAAGAGTGACAATGCACGTGGCAAAGACCCAGGTTGGGGGTGGGGGGGGTGGTAATGATGCGAGATCAAGAGCAAAGCGGGGATTTTCTGTTCTAATCTCAGAGAAGAAGTAGTTTGGGTCATAAATTATTTGTGAAACGTGCGATTTTTATATGTACAAATGTTTGAAAGTTAAAATAAAACTACTAAATAATAAGCACAACTAACACAACTTGGGATGTCCAATAATATTAGACAATATTAGCATAATTACGTAATATCCTTAAGAACCGTTTTCGGTTTTTCCTCCGATAAACCCTGGTTTTGCCCGGATCATGTGACCTAAAAATAGTTAAAGAAAAAAAGTGAATTATCGTCATTGTGACATGCTACACAGCTGTGCATATCGGTATCAGTTGATATCGCAACACAACTATCTAAACACAACTAACAAGATTTTCGATCGTTGGAGTTTCTTAACTTGCTTCAGTCAAACATGAACTCACGGTCATTACTGGATTCCTTTCATGTCTTTTTAACAACCTTGTTCTGAACGGCTGCTTTTGCTGCATTTACCTTTAAATGGTAATGAGCCACAGCAGGCTCCGCCTACCTCTTTAAAGACTGAGACCAGAAGCGTCACATAACCATAGCAGCATTTAAGCAGTGATAGATAAGTAAAACACTTCATTGATCAACCCCCAGACTCCTCACCGAGGGCAGGGGGCATTGACCTTGTCAGTTTTAATTAAGAAACTGAGAAACTTTGGAGGAAGTAGAATTGGCACTAATAAGGATAAAGTCATTTTACCTGATGGATGAGAACCATGACTGGACTTCCATTAGGCAGTGGGGGAGGTAGGAGAGTGGGGGAGTGGAGTGGAGGTTCAAATGGTCGTCATCCACAGTGGCAGTAATTGTTGTATTTACAAAAGATATTGACAGGAGGAAGGGGTAGATAATGGAAAGAAGGGGCTCCAGGACTGTGCCCTGAGGTACACCTGTGGAGGTTAGACGTTAGAGTTGTTCCTTTGATGATCATATGAAGACAAACCAAAGTTGTACAACCTCACTCACTGTCTCCCCCATGTGGTTATGGATGATTCACACTACTGGGTTGTCAGTACTCCCAAAAGATGATTCGCACTACTGGGTTGTCAGTACTCCCAAAAAAAACGTTTTTCGTTTTTACAAAGCGTTTTTACACAGTCTTTGGAAAATGTATTTTTTACTCGTCAGACATCAGCTCTGAACATCAGTGACCACCGGCAGTGAGACCCTCTCATGTGTTTGACTACTGTACCGTTCGTCAGGACTTCTGCTGACATTACTTACCTTAATGAGTCCACACTAATTGCTTGGAATTACCCATGTGTTTGGTACATTAGTGCAGCCTCAGTGCTCACACTGGGCGTTCCGATTAGATGATCGCCCCAGAGGAATTCAAGAGCAAAGTTAGCAGTGATTTTTTATCATACTGGTGTGAAGGAGAAATGTGATCATTATTATCTGCTGCAAAAAAAAAATTGGTTTCACTTTATTTGCACTTTGAGAAGTTGGTAGTACCTTTGCTACTCCTGAATTATTGACCGACAAAAAGGTGAAAAACTCCTGATCCAAGAAGAGTTCACATTGTATCGGTGTGACAAAAACATGCTGAGCTTATATTTACTACACTTTAACTTCATATTGTAGTTACCTAAAAGTTTTGCAACTCTGAAATTACAACACCAGATCAGACCTGTGACTTCCAGTGATGTTTTGTCCTCTGAAGACCACAGCGGATTTCCGGAGTGCCTGGGGAGCAGCATGTGGAGACAGTGCCTTGCTCATGCGGTTAGTAGATTTGAAAGTGCGACCTTTTGGACACAAGCCCACTTCCTAAACCACTCGGCCTCCACGGCCCCTGGAATTTCGAAGTTGGCATGTAGTGGTACGGTTCGTGTTAGTGTCAGACCTAAAACCACAGCAGAATTCTGTCCAGGTAACAGCAACATAAACGGCGTCATCATCGTCGTAGTGGAGACAGCAGAATAGAGAAGAGTCAACAGTAACAGGGTTGGAGTAATAAGCTCCAGTGTGACATATGAACAAATGTGTTGAGCCTCAGGGCACAGAGCCTCCTCTCTGGTACTTGTTAGAGAACCGGCTGCAGTTAGACCTGGACAAAAACAGCTGCGGGCATAAAGATGCTGTCCACGAGTGTCAAAAGAAGAAGAGGAGGAGGATAGAGGAGAGGAGAGGAGAGTCTGGGGCTCACGGGTTTGTACATATTTATCTAAGGCAGTGCCAGGGTTTAGTAACAGCTAAATGAAGAGTAGGTGGAGGAGAATGAAGGCTCTTATCAGTGTCAGACGTGAAGAGCGGCCTCGTGGGTATTTTCTGGAGACAGATCAAAGCGGCATAAACGTGTTTAATTTGATGTTGTCGCCCGTGAATACAGTGATAACGGGAGAAGAAGAATCACTTCTACCTTCATCAGGGATCGTGGTAACCTTCCTGACAGAATACATACCAGCGGTCACCAACCTTTCTAAAACTGAGATACTTCAAGCGTACTTAGTAATGCGAAGAGCTACTTGTGTGATACGGACTTCTCGAACAATGTAATAATAATTAGTTTTTTTTTTTCCATTATCATTGGACCCATTTGAATATCACTGCAAGGGGAACTGATTCAAAAAGCACAATAACAGCACCATTTTTGACTCTCTTGTTGACTAGTCTTATTTTTAGAACATACCCCTGCGGGTACCTTAGGTAGTCCACGGGGGCTACCAGGTGACCCTGCTTTATATGTTTTCCTTATTGACAACCTCAAATTTCCAAACCATCATCATTAAAAACCAAACCCTAACTCAGAGCTGAAGTGTCCGAGTCTTTACAGCCAGAGAGCTGTACTCAAGGCTGAACCCTTCTTTAACTCTGCCAGCAGCAGAAAATTGAAGTCAAAGGTTCAATGCATCTTCTGCCACTAAATGATCTGCTGAGGACCAGTGTGAAGAGAAGAGAGGGCGAATGAACCTGCACACACAGGGCTGAGGGGAATTTAAAAAATGCATGAAACACAGTGAATTGGTGCTAAAGTGGCTTCAAGTGGGACGAATATATTAAAAGTCACTGATTTTCCAGGTGTGGCGTACTTTGCCACGTTCATGTGTTTTTCTGCTCTTCTCTGGTGCAGCTCACTCAGCTGTCAACCTCTGCTCCCCCGAGGACCGCCTCTACAGCAGAGGTATGACGAATCGCTCCCTTCTCTCTTTTTTTTTTTTTTTACCAAACAAAACTCTCTCAACGAGACAAATCATCAGAGGGAATTGTTAGACAAACACGTCATGTGTGATGTGTTTTGTTTGTAAGATGTTGTTTACACTCCGGAATGAATGCCGCTAATGAAAAGGCTTCAGTATGAAGAGCAGGAGAGACGGAGCTTCTGATTGGCTGCTCCGTTCCTCCTCAGGCGCCGACACGGCTGACAGCGTTACGGAGTGTGTGTGTTTAACACAATCCAACAATGGCTGCGAGCAGTCGCACTATGAGCAAAAACACGAGCCGGAGTCGAAAAGTTGTGAGACAAATTAAAACGAAGGTTCCTAAAGGTGACAGAGTTGAGAGAAGGTGGAGAATCTGCCGTCACTGTTGGACTCAGGACTGAGACCAGACGTCAGTGGAACTCACTGGTTATTGTGCAAATCTGTCGCTCCTTCACGACTGTCTACTCTTTGGTGATCTTTCTGGAGGATGACCTTTGACACCAGGTCACGATCTGCTCCTCTGACTGGACTGAACTACACTTCCTTTAAATGTTCTTTCAGTTTTTGCTAGTTCTAGATCAGATCTTGTTTGAACGACTAACTCGTGGTCTGAGGTCAGTCGTGTTTATCGTAAATATTTCATGGTCACTGGTTTTCTCATCAATTTTTGTCAACGGGAACTGATGTAGCGAACGGTGTACGCAGGTCTGCACGACAGGGTACGGCAGCTAGCAGTGCTAACAGTCCAGTCGTCAGTTGGCATGCCTTTGTGTCTGTTCTTTAACGGCACCACGCGTGTCTCAATCTCCTGTTTGTGCGTTCAGCTGACAGCTGCTTTTCCCATGAGGCTCCTCTTTCCGAAGCTTTCGTGAAGCATTACCGCGCCCTGTGAAAACTCTGACCCGCCGACCCGGGCTGTCAGTCGGCAGCACACACTGCTGGAAACTTCTCTACCTGGCTGCTCACTGACTCTGGGCTGTCAGTCTGGACTCAAACGTTCAGCTTTTCATTTGGACTCATCTTGGGGAGAACGCTCCTCCGTCCTCTCATGTGTACAACTGCGTTCGCTTAAAATAACGGGTCTTTTTTTTCCCGATTGGATTTAATTGATTGACGTATTGGAGCAACAAAAGGAAAACAATGGGATAGACTGCACAGTAAAATACACATTAAAACAAGATCTTTAAAGTCTAAAAATAATAATTTTTCGACAGATTATATATATTGATTTTAAAAATTTATACAAAACTTTAATTTGTGAACTCAAATATACCAAGTACCAAAAATATGCTAAGAACTGGAGGGTGTGTGCATGTGTGTTTGTATAACTTGTGGGATAAATAAAATAATGTATCTTTATTCAAATGTATTTTGTTTAATTGCAAAGTTTTATAATCCGGTTTTCAGCATGTTTCACGGTGAGGTGATACTGTAGTACTGCAGTGATACTATAGTACTGCAATGATCTTTGTCAACTATGGCTGATGGAATTAACTCCAGTTAATAAAATATACATGAGAATTAGTTTCCCTTCAACATCGATTCCTATAATAAATGCTTCTGACGTTGATAATAAACCTCTGTGTGACATCGGTGACGCAAAATGTTTTACTGGACACCGACGTCGTTCTCCTACAGGAACCAAAGGAGAGTTCTTGATAGCATAAAAGCTCAGTGTGTGGTGGGATCGATAAATGGGCTCTTACCAGACTATTATTACCTAAATGTGAAAATTGTAATATTATCAGCTCTTCTTTAAGAAAGTTCTATTGATTGTCTGGTCAATATCAAAGAGCAAGTATCAAAGGGTTCTGACTCCCTGATGATGGACTATCCTGTTTTTAACCAACCGTCTTAAAAGGAGAAAATTCAATAACAATCTCAGGCCGGGATCGTTTTCCAGCAGTTTCTGTGTTTTTGTTGGTGCTGCACAAACGTGCACTCGCTCGGGTCTAAGGTTTCGTCCGCACTTAACTTTCAAGTGTAATCAAAGACGGCTATGTTTTAACTACAAAGTATTCTTTGTGTCGAGAATACAGATGAAGAGGCAGAGGGCCCCACACCGGAGGGTGGTGGGCGCTCACCCCCACCCAACAATGAGAATGGGTTATAGAGGGTTTTTTTTTCCCATTGACTGCCGGTGCTGCCGCATGACTAGACCCATATAGAGAGGAAGAAAAAAGGGCTGCTGCCCACATGTCGTCACCCAGCCGATGTGAACGTTCCTCGGTCGTCGTCTTCTGAACAGATGTCCTTACTAAGAAAGGATTACTGCAGTACAAATCCTCATACCTGCAGAACCATTTACTGTCCATTACTCGCTCCACTGTAAAGGGTTTATCCGATCAGTCTTGTGAGAATATGAGGAGAGTCACTAAGACACCATTGTGCAGGTGATGTGTGTGGGGTGGAGGGGGTGGGGGGGGTGCAGTGTGAGCAGCACAAATGACCTCACTGTGGTCGTAAGCAATAAAGGTGAAGTATCAAACTGTAAAATGATTTACCCTTGACTGGGGTTGTCAAATATATCTATATTATATTTGTACTTTTTGCATAAAAACAAAGGGGGAAAATGACTCTTTATAGTTAATTAGGTTATGATTGTATTGGTCCGGCCCACTTGACATCTAATTAGGTTGTGTGCGGTCCGTGAACCAAAATGAGTTTGACTGCATACAGACAAACCAACAATTACCACCAGCCATCAAACCATTGACATTGTTGCTGTCATGCATGCAGACTAACCACTTAACCCCAGTGTGTCCCACATGTGGAGCAAAAGTTCTTTTCACTATTGTATCCAGCTGATAAAAAGCAAACACTTCTGATGTTTGCTTTTTTTTTTTTTTTTTTTCAACTGCAGTGTTAAGTGCACTGTGAAGACAGTGGTTACTGATTTCCCCTGTGACCAACATGATGAGACCAAACACTGGGTCATTTCACTTCACTGTGGTAGTTGTTAAGTTGTCAAAAAGAGATTCCAAAACAAGCTTTAATACAGTGGAACATAATGAAAACATTTGGACGGCTGGCTGTGGGAACAGAGCGTGCAGTCGCGTTCACTGGCTCTCAGTCGGATCACACTCGCAGATAAAAACACTAATTGGACCGTAATTAGACAGCGTCCTCTCACTGAAGCCACAGGAATCAGGCATCAGCAGCTAATGTCAATAACTGCATCCAAGGTTCTGTCTTGCCAAATTACATAACATTAATAACATGTAATTACAGCCAAAAGACTGAAGTGTCACTGTGCAGAAAGGAGAAATTAAATGCTTTCCAGTGAAGGGTGTGTAATCTTGGGAAGCGTTCCCAGTGAGGGACAGCTTATCCTGAACTCACTCATTTGCATAATGGAGCTTTTCTTCCTCAGTCTTCACAGTGTGTCGTTGTTCGGCTGACAGAACTCTGGATTGTTTGTGTGACTGATGCTGCTTCACTGGTGCTGTTAACAAAACATACATTAGGCCACGACATTTAGAATGAAGCACAGGGTTTGTTAGAGCTGCCAGAGATGATGACAGACTCTCAATGATCCAATCAATGATTTCATTTTAATTAGCATGTTAGCATGCTTGACATGGGATATGAAAGAAAAAAACAACTACACCGAAGTACATGTTTGGCTGTTGAAGACATTAGCATAGAGCTGAAAAGGACAGCCTTCTCCTGCAGTGACTTTTTTTTTTAAATATTTAAATGTATCTTCCTAAATATATATCTATATATGCATGTGCGTATATAGATATATATACATCTGTATTTTGAAGTATTTTCTTAAATATGTATATATGCAGTATATGCATATGTATGTGTAGTACTCATACTTTTGGCTTTTGTTTTCGTTCTGAGCTTTAATTTTAAGACATTTGCAGATGCAGCAGTACCACTGGGGGCAGTATTGTGCAGTATAGCTCATATGCATCCCTGAAAGGAACAAGTATAAGACCATGACAAAAACATTTGAGAAACTGACAAGTTGACTCAGCACTGCCCCTAGAGGATGCTATAATTTGCCATTCCGGGAATAATAAAGTTTACCTATCTATGTATTACTTACAAATCACGCTAAACATCGGACACACATGGAAGTATGCGGGGAGTGAAATGAACCTACTGGTTTACTTCGTTACAGAATAAACTAAACTTAAGTTTAAGAATTATTTTTCTACATCGGCTTTAAATTTGTAAAATTGGAACTTTCACATACCTGCGCCGTAGACATCGCTAATTGTCTAAAGTATCGTTTGATTAGCGGCGAGCTTTTTAATGGTAGGTGCCGTTCTCCAGGATCTATTTATAACCCAGCCCATCTCTCTTTTGTCTAGTTTTCTATCTCCTGCTCTGTGTTTTTGACAATGCTATCAAAGACATAATTCAAAACAAAGACGCACCTGCTCCCTGGGAAGGAGCGGCACAGCAGCCTCCTCAAAGAGCGGCTCCGCCACAAAGAAAGCTCCTGAGAGGGCCAACGCTGATAAATCTCACAAATTTTCAGTGTGATGTGAGAGAGAGCTGAGAGGAAGGCTCTTCATCACTCTGAGAGGATCTGTCCAATCCACCTTCAGCACATCTCACCTCAATACAGGAGGAGGAGGAGGAGACGATGATAATGTTTGTTTTCACATCATCTGTTTCACTGGAGGTGAGGATGAGGAGCTGATGATGAAGGAGCGGAGTCACATCAGTGCATTATTAGATTGATGGACGGTTTTTATAGGTGGTGTTAACATTAAAATTGAGATGTAACTAATGAGAGGCTCCATCACTGATGACAATAACCACATTCTTCACCAGCTCTGTTATTTGACACAGAAAACAAAGTGTTCCCAATTTAAACTACATTCGTTCCAAGACTGAATCAGTGAAGTTATAGAACCAAACTCCCCAGTCCGGCCCTGTTCAGTATAGGTTGGATGTAGAATGTTTGGCGAAATAATATAAATAAAATATATAAATCAGGCAGGCTGGATTAGAAAGTCCAGCTGGCCCTATCTGGCCCCTGGGCCATAGTTTGTATCATCATAGCTCTGATCTCTGTTGTCTGGTATATTGTGGGCCATATAAACTGATTGTCTCTACCAGGACTGTCGTAGCTAATGTTGCCTCTGGCGTCTGTGGCTAACGTTAGCTCTGGTTGCTTTAGCGAATAGTAGATCTGGTTTTGGTAGCTAATGGTAGCTCTAGGGGTTGTAGCTAATGTTATCTCTGGTTTCTCTAGCAAATGGTAGATCTGGTTTTGGTAGCTAATGTTAGCTGTAGGGGCTATAGCTAATGCTAGTTCTGGTTTCTGTATTCATGGCACCCTGTCTTACACTGAGGTGAAACTGTAGACTAAAGGCTGGCGAATACTTAAATATTTTCTTTATAAAAACATGTTTTGTTTGTATTTAAATAACATAAATGAACTCCCTGCCTCGATCCTAAAAACGTTTCTATGTCCAATCTGAAGTTTTTGACATTTAAACTTTTAAGTCCGTCATTAAAAGGTTTTGTCCGCTCTGAAACAGACATTTCCTGTCATTGTCGGCCCCACGTTGATTTGCCAAATTCAAATGAGACTTTTGGTCGTCCTCAGATTCATCAGTTTGTGAAGTCTGATCTTTCTTCTTACATTTTGTCACTGATCTTTGCTGCAGCAAATCCAGGAGGGGAAATCTTTGTCAGGAGTTTTCTTTCCCCTTTCCCTCAGGGCTCGGCCGTTCCATTTTCCTCTTGCAGCAACTCTCTAGGTTATGCCAGTCTTATCACTTCACTGCCCCCCTCCCCCCAATCCTCCCTCTTTCCCCAATAAAATACGTCAATGGCATTGATTAAGGTGCACTAAGAAGCTGCCTGTGCGTTGAAATTATCTGTGCCTGATGCTCAGGGCTAGTGTTTGCAGGGCTGCCCTGGGACGGTATTATCCCTGTGATGGAAATTCTTTGAGGATCACAGCTTTGCATCCCATTTGGTTGCATGGCCTTAAGAGACGCCACAGGGCTGGAAGGCCATTATGAATACAGTGATCAGTTCTTAAGTTGTTAGATGGGCTCAGACTGAGGGAGATGAAGAGAAACAGAAGAACTTCTGCAGACATGGCTGGCTTAGTTCAGACACCAGCCCCTCAATCTAATCACAGTGTACGTCAGTACTGTTGATGGAACCAAGAGTTCTGAACAAAGGTGTCACGTAATTAGGAGTAGTGGAAAAAGAACATCCTGGTTCTCCTCCTATTGAAGTGAAAGTTTGAGGTTTTTAAAAAAGACAAGATTTAACAGTACCTTAAGTATCACGTATGTCTTAAAATGTTTGTAGTCAGTTATCAGCTGATGCCGCATGACGATAAACGAGCGCTTAATGTGATTAATCTCAGGCTTCACTCTGTTTATTCAGTTTGGCAATTTATTCTTCCAACAGCGCTTGTATTACTGGACCATATTTTTGGTTTTTGCAAATATCAACAAATGTCTCGTAGTCGAATTCTCTGGATTTTCTCTGAATGCTACAACATTCATTGAAAAAGTACATTTTGTCACACACACAAAAAAATCAAAGAAGATAATTCACACTTTATTTTCCTGAACCCCAGAGGAAGTATCATTTATTATTTGCAGTGCGACAAACCCTGTTCTCATGAGTATTTGTGAGGCTTCATTTCTAAGGAAAAGAAGAAGAAGAAGAAGAAAAAAAATCAACAACCACCAAGAGCAGGAAGTGAACACAGTTGTTTGATGGAATGCCCTTATTTGCTGCAGGTGCATTGCATCAGCTTATTAGCTTTCCCTCTGCTTCACTGTTAGAGTCACAGTGCCTGTGCAGTAATCCCACAAGACCTTTGCAGTATTTCCCAGATTCTAATAAAGCAAACGTGTACACAAATTGTAGCATCAACAACTATAAATAAATAAGTAAGTGGGCGAGTAAAAAAAAAATCAAATAAATTATATCAGAACGGTGTAGTTGGGCTCTGCTGCGTTATTTCCCCACAGCATACAACCTGTTATTCACTCTGTCATCTCCACACTTTGATACAACGCTGTGAGATTCCAAACCAAAGTCAAACACTGATGTCAAACATGTTGTCATGTCATGTTGCTGTTTCACAGAGCTAAAACTGTGGCTGACGTTGAGTTAAAGACACTCAAACGTAGTCCATACCACAAAGATCAGATGTGTAGCTTACATTAGCTCTGGTGTCTGTTGTAGTTCATACCACAAAGATCAGATGTGTAGCTGACATTAGCTCTGGTGTTTGTACTGCGACTGTTGTAGCTCATTTTAATTTGCGTCTGTGTTAACTTACATCACTTATTCCCAGACCATTAGCTGCAAAAATAAAACCAAACTAAAAACAACTGTTGTGTTGAGAAGCAAACACTGATCATCAACAATTGATATTTTTAAACTGGAATACAAATGTATTTTCTTTCCATGTCTAAATCTATTTTTAAATGATTATTAAGCACAATTTAATAATCCGATTAACCCAAACCCACAGGACAAGATTAAATCAATTAGCCGCCTTTGACTTATTTTCACACTTCACCTCTCAGGACAAATGATGTGCCATAATTGGCAACAGTAAGACAGTCAGACAAAATGATGCTTGAAGAGTACAGCTGTGTCTTCTCAGTGAGGCTGCCTCGTGTGGAAACATCCAGATATCTTCAGGATGATGAGACTGGATCACTTCAAGTGTTTTTCCACTGAAGGAAGAGAACGTCAGTTCCATTATTCTCTCTCATGATACTTAAGATCAGTAGGACACAGACAGAAGACCAGAGCTACCACGGCATCTCATCACTGGTACAGGACATAACTCACCATATTTGAATGGATCGTTGTGGAGCAGAACCACCTGGTTCAGACCAAGGACAGACTGTACTTTGCCTGAATCGGACATTGTTGGTGAAATTGGTCCTTGAGACCAATATTCTTATTAAGCTATAAAATAAATGAATAAATATAGTCTGCTTGCCTTTTGGCCCAGCTGCTATTAACATGATTTTCAACCTGTCGCTCTTGGTGATGCCTCAAAAAGATCGAAGTGCAACGTCAACATAATACATAAGCTCCAGGAAAACCAGAAACCACAAGGGCGAAGTAAACGGCCAAGGCCACGGCAAAGACAGGAGGAGAGAGAGACGTCTTCCAGGACATCATCTGTATGCAAAGCAGCTGATCCAGGATTCAGCAGCGACACGTTTTCGCACATTTATTCACATTTATGGTCAAATCAGTAGCATTTGCATCCAAATTAGACACAGAGGTTGGTGGAGGGGCAATTAGAGCCGAGCATTTTGTGCACTACTAACTAACAATCACAGATGAGGAGGCCAAGGGTAGAAATCAAATAAATTGCTTCGGGAAGAAAAGTTTGTTCAAATTAAAAGTGCACAGGAATAAAAGTACAGGGAGAAAATGTCCTAAAAGTCAGGACCGTGACGCAGTTGTTGTAACCCAGTGGTTCTCAAAATGTGGGACACCCCTCGTGGGGGATGTCAGAAAAACACAGGAAGTATGACAACAGTCATTCAAGGTGTGATTTTTGTGGATAGATGTGGAGAATGTGGATCTTCTTTTTTGGAGAAGAAGGAAAACGTCACCCCCAGACCACCACTACTAAATTCATATTTTTGGGTCAAACAGGAAAAGGAAAATAAAAACGCTGCCGTGGTGATTTTTCCCGTTGGATGTGACAGCGGCTAACATCACCTCAGGCCTTTAGCTGCTGTTGGCAGTTGTTATGAGATGTGCTGCTAAAATCTGTCAACACTTCCCCAGTCCGTCCATTAATGTGCGATGGCCAGTGGAGTGGAACATGCTATTTTAGTCTCGCCCATGAAATTTGTTTACATAGCAAATCAATGTCCACATACCCAAACAAACATGATCACCAAGCAAATATTTAAGGACGCAGAGCGAATGCTGCACAGGTCTGCTGCACTGAGGACACGATCCCTAACACTCAGGAATAATTAGCTTACTGTGCTGTTTGCTGTTCCACTCATTGTGGGCTTGAACCCTCCACCTGTCAGAGAGGGATGACTGATGGACTGATTTATGCAGGAAATTCTGGCACATAATCAAAAACAGACAACTCAACACAGTCTCTGATATTTTCATGATTTTCATTTAATGACCAGTCCATGTTTTTCCTGGTAACACATTAAAAAAATACTGTTCCAGGTTGTGTGTATTTGGGTTCTCTCCAGTCATGGCATGATGTTAATCATTCATCCAAAACTGAGTCACATCTATCTATCTATCTATCTATCTAGCTAATCTATCTAGTTAGCTAGTTAGATTGTTACATATCTAGAGAGACAAATGTCTATGTATCTACCTACTTGGTTGGCTAGCTAGCAAGTTTGCTAAATATCTATCTATCTATCGATCTATGTGATGGAGAA
Source organism: Cynoglossus semilaevis (assembly GCF_000523025.1). Taxonomy (NCBI): domain Eukaryota; kingdom Metazoa; phylum Chordata; class Actinopteri; order Pleuronectiformes; family Cynoglossidae; genus Cynoglossus; species Cynoglossus semilaevis. Next base: position 9,027,368 of record NC_024311.1, on the reverse strand, counting down.
GTGTCTAAGATGTAACTCCACCCTCCCTCAATATCAGCTGCGTTGGTTTCGCATCTCACTAAAATCCTCAGAAGTAATAACTAGTAAAAGATGAAAATCCCTGTCTCTTAACAGTCCACAGAGAACTACAACCGAGGTCTGTAGATGTAAAAAAACGACGTTTTAAAAATATACACTGACCTTTAACATCGTCCGTGTACGAAGTCATGGAGGGAAACAAGATGAGTTCTCGGATGTCAAGCCAATTAAAGAAGTCAATGCATGTGTCGACTGCACAGAAGGAATTTAATCTCTGTTTATTGCACCCCACACTCTCACCATCAGATGTCACTAATTAGCACACAGAGGACCTGTAAAGGTCTTGCTACAAAGTTATATTAGGCAGATACAGCAATTAAAGCTGAAAACAAAAGTATTAATCCCAACGTGACCTAAATGACCTAAACAAAAAAAGGTAAAGATTTCTTTCTGTTCTGCTTCTGGTTGTATTTGAAAAAACAATATTGAAAATAACAGTGTTTACCAAATATTAATGGAAATTGCTTTCATACCATCCCCACATCAGAACAGCTGGTGTCACTAAAGTGGATTGTAACCCAACTGGGTCTAAAAAGAATCCACCCAGGAAATGAATTTTCATTCTTGGTAAAGTCATTAAGTTCATTTGGTTCCTAATGATTCTGAAATCGCACACGCTGCAGCGACAGGTGTCTGTTAGCGCCCCCTCCTTGTGCCATATGTTTTTCCTGGCACATCTCCCACCTCCCCTGGACTCGCCCAACATGAACTCACTCACCAAACCAAAAAACTGGTCAAGGTCTCAGAAGCATCCGACTATAATAAAAAGCTGAAAAAAAATATTTTTTTTGGTTGCACACAAATGTATGGAGAGGGAAGGGAGCAGGGCTCAGAGCAGAGAACCTGCTGTGGGCTCAGGTGGGCTCGCTGCATCTGGGAGTCATTAAAAATAAGGACTATGTGATTGAATGGTTCCCTGAGGTTTGGACGGGGATAGTAATGGAAAGACTGGTGGTGGGGGGGCAGTAACAGGCTGCTGTGGGGGTCAAGCATGTGCTGGTGGGGTTGAGAGGGTCACACGGTGCCTTGAACTCATGACACGGGCAGGTGCAGCTGTTATGGAGAGCACTGATTTGCTCAGCTGGTGCATCATGGTACACACCACAGATGTGGTAGAGTGTTGGTAGAGACTATAAGACATAATCTATCAATCTACCTATTGATCAATCAATCAATCCTTTCACCTGAGTGAGGATCCACCCTTTATTTAGCACAGCGCTAAATGAACAGCATTCTGACCTGAGTGAGGATCCACCGTTTATTTAGCACAGCGCTAAATGAACAGCTGCTATTTTGTAAACTATTCAGGCGCTAGACGTGTGTTGTCGTGTGTAACAACACTACAGGCAATGTTGTTACACATGACAACCACTTTGGTGAGTCTCCATCGTAAGTTTGAAGTAACAAAGTACTGACCACTGACAGACAGCTAGGTTCACTCTTAACTCCTCATTGTCTTCTGGGTGTCCTGACGGTTTACCATACCATCCAAATGGCACACACTTCTTTACAGAGCATACTTGATTGGGCTTGAACATGACAGAATCTTTCGATTTCACTGCTTAAATAATGGTGGGCGGGGCCTACAATGGCTCATTACCATTTAAAGGTAAATTGGTGGGCGGGGCCTACCATTGCTCATTACCATTTAAAGGTAAAGACAGAACACATCTGTTAATCCCTCATATTTTTTTTTCAACCAAATCTTGTTACTAAAATGTAATTTCAACATCAAGGAAGCCGATACATTAGCATAAGAGTATCATAATATTTCCCCTTTGATGTAGTACTCTGCTCATTGTGCTGTTTGTGCTTCTTTCTATTGTGGCTGAAAGTTTTACTGTGCAGCCCCCGAGTGACAGACAGACAAAATATAGTGGGAAAAACAGAACAAAAAAAAGAACGAATGACAGAGAGACAAATCAAAAAGAGCACATATCAAAAGAGAAAAAAATTAGTTAGGCAATACAGGAAAAACATCTATAAAGTTGTTCTCAAACTCTTTATTGAGGTTATATTAGTGCAATCTATCAGTGATGTAGTGGAAAATCCATAACCCTACAGTGGAATTTCACCCCTGTGTGCTGTTCCCCTTTATGAAGTGCAATCTCATGGCAGGGCTGTGTGCCTCTACAGAGGTCATTTGTCAAGCAGTGTGACGTGAAACGGCCATGTCAGAAACACAGAGGCGTTGGCCGGGAGGGGAGGGGCAGTCTTTCACCATTTATCCATTAGAGCGCCTTGTGGCACAGTCAAATCACGCCAGAACCGTTGAACGATCCTCTGTGGTGTAGCAAAGTCCACGCGTGATTGATTAGATGGGTCTGCTCGGAGGCAGAGGTTGTTTTTTTTTTACTCACAACTGCAAGAGCAGGACAAGGCTTTGATCTGTCCATTAATTAAATGAAATACTACTAGTACTCCGAATACTACTATTACTACTAACAGTAATTATAATTAGGGCTGTCAACACCCTGTGATTGGCTTAATAACGGTTTATCTTTGAAATAATTGTAATCAGTTTTGGGTAGTAATGAGTTACATTTACTCTGTTACATTTATTTGAGTAAGTATTTCAAAATAAAATACTTCTAGGAGTAGTTTTAAATCACCAGTATTCTTACTCCGCTACTTTTATCAGTGATACTGGATAAAGATTTAGCTAGCTAGTATCCAGTATCTTTACTTTTATTTTGTCAGAGAGAGACTTCCACTCAAGGCTCTACCCCTCTACCGACTTCAACTAAGAATACTCCCTCGACCCCTTCCTTTACCTACGCACTAATGAAAACTCAAGTCCATGTCCATTCATATAGAGTCTATATGAATGATGTTTACATCTGTGATGTTTACATCTGTGGGTCTATATTATAGACCCACAGATGTAAACAGGTGTTACGATTATTAATGTTCAAAACCATTAGTTAGAAAAACAAACATTTCATTCTTCTCTTAAAAACAATGACAAATTCAAGTCCAAACTCCAAACTTTAAATATTCATGGCTGTACTTCCTCTGATTTACTGCACTAGTGCAGTTATACTTCGTCCCCATTGTACCTGGAACAAATCCATCCTTTCATCCTCATCTCAGTTGTTGGGTTTTACACCTCGTCTCACGCCCACACGTGGCCGTCCTCGCTTCAGGCCTCCAGGCTAAATGGTCAAAAGTCTCCTCTAAGATGGAGCTCATCTTCAGGGGACACGCCTTTAATCACCCATATGAGACAAAAAAGCCATGTGGAAAAAAACGAATGGTTGTTTATATGGACTGTGATGTGAGCCGCCGTCAGCCTCCTGCCTTTGAAATGATTTGCAGGAGCGTCATGAGAGAGTGGGAGACTCATGGATTGTCAGAAATCAATTCTCCAGGCTGCTCTCCGGGGAGTGCTCCAGTCATCATCAACAATGGCCCGGATGAATAAACCAAATCTTCTGCAGAGCATGTAGTAATCTCCAGCACAATGACATTGCCATACGACATAATTCAATCTGGGTTGGAAAAGAGGAAACTGTTGATCAGTTGTAAATTTAATATTTCAGAGTTGTGCGTTTGGGGAGAATCTCAGAATCCTCCCGTAACCTGATTTTCCTTCTTGTTTCTCAGGCAACAAGCCGCTGACGCTGACGGTCCGATACGATCTGCTCCACCTTTTCTTTGTCTTTGTCACTTCACACTATTGGACCTCAGTCTGGTCTGACCGCCTGAGGTCCAGAGGATCACTCAGATGGTTTTCATTCTTATTTGCTTTACAGTTACTCCAGCCTCACTCTTGTGCCAGTGCCCCCCCACTCTCCCTCACTCTCCCCCACTCCCACCCCCCAGCAGCTGGTTGGCAGTAGAAGCTGTTTCCTTTTGTGCTTCTCATAAGCAGCTCCGTGTCAACAAGCTGAGACGCTGAGGACTTGAAACAATGCAAGTTTAATAATCAACAGAGCAGCTCAGCACCGGGGGCCATGTTGACTGCTCTTCATCGTTCTTCACTCCACTGCTGCTCATAAAGTGCCGGCTGACGCTTGTTTGTCTTCTGCTCTGCATCAGTGTCATGTGACATCACATGACACGTGGTCGTATGTGGATCCTGTTACTGTGTTCAATATTTGGTACTGAAAACCAGTGTTAGCCGATAAATAATATGCCGATATTGTCTAAACACCTAATTTCTGATTCCAATATCACCTGATACTGATATCTGTGGCCATTCGCCCCCAAACCTGAGGTTAACGTCTAAGAACCCAACAAGCGATTCCAGCATATTTGGCAAAACCCAGGCAGGAATGAAAAACCGATAATGATCTTTACAGATATTACATTATTATTATGCTAATATGGGGCCGATAATATTGGTCGACCAATATTATCAGCGGCCTTAATATATATTTTCCAAGTTCATACAAATATTTTAGTTTTTATATCATTGTATTAGTGAAGATTTTTATCATTTTGGATATCATACGAAAAATATACATTCGATATGGATATCATATGCAAAAATATATCTTCTAATGTAAAAAATATGGATAAGATATGGATTTCATATGCAAAAATATATCTTCTAATGTAATACCACATTTATTGTTTTATGGCAACACAAACAAAGACTTCATACTGTCTTCTGATTGGCTCTCGGCCTCTTCAGTTCCTCCAACTAACGTGGCCAAATCAAGGATAGTTTTACATTTTTTTGTTTTGTTTTTAACTAGCGCACTAATCCACCAGTAGATGTCATCAGTGTCATCATTTGACTCCACAGTACGTTCTGTTCTGTTTTTGTCCTGGTTTCATCTCATGAAGGTCTTTGAGGAAATCAGGTGGCGACCAAATAAACACTAGTGTAAAACCGTCCTCAGTGTCGGCAGGATGGCTGCTTCCAGCTGTAAATATTACACTTCACTGCTGTCCTGTAGCATGGTAGGGAGCTAGCTTCCAATGCCGACGGTCACGACCCCCCTCCCAGCTTGGAAAGATTGCAATTGATGAGATTCCAGAGCTGGAGGACAAAAGCCACACAATAAAAGCCCAGTCTCCAGTTTCATCTTTTCTCTGACTCTTGACTCCACACAGTCAACAGGAGGAGGCCTGCTGTTAATGAGAGTGTGTGAGGACTTCACCACGCTGGAGCGCAGAACACAACAATAAACAGAGGACGACGCCTCGCCGTTCCTGGAACAAACCAGGAGGAGCCGCTACAGAGTGTGTTACAGTGGTAGGAGCCACGGCTTTGGTACCAGCTTCATTCACCGCCTTTGATCACCAACCGGTGTCATTCATCACCTACAGTGCTGCTGACGGCTGACAACGCTGAGAGTGTGGAGGAGAGACGGAGAAGGAGACAGAAGGAGTGTGTGTGTGTGTGTGTGTACTTTTAAAACTGGCAGTATTTTTCATTTCAACTTCACTTTTTCTGACGTCCACACAGTAACTGCAGCTCAACTGAGGTGAAAGAGGAGGAAAAAGAAGAAGACACAGAAAGGCGGGAGGTTTCGTTTGAGCAGGTTTTTCTTTCGGCTGAAAGTAAAAATGTAATTTTGTGACCGAATCAATATTCTGAAGCCTTGACCGATTTTTAACGTGACACCGAACACCGAGTGTTTTAATCACATCATAAAGGATGTGAGATGAACGAGGAGGAGGAACGCACGTCTTTTTATCTTTTTATGTCCCTCCACGTTTCGGGGGCAGGTCAGAAAATTTAACACCAGTATTTCTTACACTGACTGATGTCACAAATACGACTCACTGTACCGCATCGTTTTTGTGCAGTGAAACAGTGTTCAGTAGAGTCATAACACATTAATGCGACACCACTCAAGTCCTGCTTTTACAGAATAGTGGTTCTCAACCTATGGGTCACATACTACTGCTTGTACAGGTTATGGTTTTAAGTACTAAAATCTTTGATTTGTGATGGTGAAGGCTAGGGAGACAAACACTTCTCGTCCCGGTGTAGTCGAGTCAGGTGACGTCTGACTGGCCTTCTGGACAGCTGAAAAACGGAATTTCTTCAAAATTCCTTGTAGCGAAAAATATTATTTTTTGAGCAGGATGAAGAATAATTCAAGTAAACTTGTGATGTGTCATAAATATTGAAGCTGTGTTTATTAATGTGGTATATTTATTTAATTTATTTATCTAAATAAGACTTTTCAGCGACATCTCATCTAAAACTCTCTGACCTTGAAACCCAGACTCTCACCTTGATTCCGACTCTTTCTTTTCGACCTAGCGGTCCGGTTTGTGTTTACCAGTTTTCCCCCTCATTAGTTTTTCCAAACGTTGCATCATTGCCCTTTACTAAAACGCAGTGAACGTCTGAACACCGAGCATCTCTGGGGTTTGTCTCTTTTTACATATTTAAAGAGGAGAACGCTCTGATGCCGTTGGTACGAGGCTCTGACTGCTGCGCCTTCAGTCTCCATCTGTCTCTTCTCTTTCCAAGGTTCATTTTTAATGTCCATTAAATCAGGTTAAATTCCACCTACAATTTATCAACAACGACAGAGGCTCAGAGATGTTTTTTTTTTTTACTTTTAGCCACCGTGTTTTCTGATCAACTTCAAATCTGTGTCGGGAATACGGCTATTCCTGGAATAGGCTTTAATGAATGAAGCAGGTGAATGGAGAAATGTAAGAGGAGCCGGGCGGACGGAGTAATCGTGCAGTGAAAAGTACCCCATAACCTAATTAACACTGATCTGTGGCCTTGGCAGCGTCCAGATCCTGCTCTGATTTCATGATGCATCCTGACACTGCAGTTAGAAGAATCACTTCCCAGTGTACGGCGGTGCGAAGAATGTAATTACATTTTAGGCTTCAGAGTTTTTTTTTTTTGAATAATGCGAATGTGTCCAAAGTCATGTGGAAAGAACTTCCTGTTGTCCCTGACCAGCAGTACTGAACGTGACAAGAACATATTTTAACTGATACGGTAGGCTAGGTCACTGGTTAAACGCTACACAAGTCCATTAGGGATGTTAGATATGAACATTTTTACCGATACGTTAATACGATTTGAACATTTAATTTCTGATCCTGATATCAACGGACACCGATATATGCAGCCATTTGGGTTCACTTTCACTTCAAAACTATTTTTAGGTCATCATTTGTGTCATACATCACTTGGCAAAACCCAGGCATGGCGTTATTGATTGACTAATATTATCGGACATCCCTAGTGTGTTCGATGACTTAAATAAAATAATTTTAAGAATAATCTTGGTTTCGCTTTCTGTGGAAAAGTCTTTAAACTGTCTGAGGAAGACTGGAAAAATGTAGAATATAAATACATTTATCAGTTCTATATTTTGCGTTAGGCTCAGATCGCAGTGGGAAAAAAAATCCTACATTTACATTTTACATTTTATTTTCCAAAAGTCACAAACGTTCTGGGGAAAAATCTGCAAAAAGTTTGAACAGATTAAATCAGATTTTTTTTTCATATCCTGCTAAGGTGACAGAACATTCATCTTAAAAATGATGCATATTTCATAACACTGGCTTGACTCCTTCTATCCACGCTGGTGTGCAGCCTAGCAGAGGAAGGCTGATGATCTATGGCACTTCACACAGACCAGAGAGGAACACTGAGCCTCACTCACGATCCTGAAGCCCGGCCACAACAGCTGCTTCCTGGCAGACGCTCGCTCCACATTTGCATCAAAATCTTTGTGATCAGAGGAGCTGCTCTCAGCGATGGTCAATTCCAGGTTTTGTGCACTCGCTGGGTCCTTATGCTGGATGGCAGATGTTCATTAGCCGGCTAGCCTTTCATCTTGGAGCGGAGAACAATGGTGTGGCACTGTGTGTCTTGCTCTTTCATGAGCTAATAAGGTATGGTATCTGACCTCAATCAGGGCAATAAAGCAGTTGGTGCTGAACACCTGGACTCAGGATGAAGTTCAACCTTCAGTCTGGTAATGTAAAAAAAAACCCAAAAAACTAGTGTGGACAAACGCACTTCTGCCTGCTAGGATTTCCTGTTTTCTTTTAAATGTCTCTCGGTGTGATTCATGCTCCACTTGCCTCTGGCGAGGCATCTGTTGGAGCGGTTTTCTGCCCCGTGCCGTGGTAGTTGGGACATATGTTCAGTTTATTACTGCTGTTTGGTGAGTGATAACAACAGGTTCGGTTCAGTTTATATTCCTGAGGTTTGAGCTGAACTCCTACAGGTGGCAATGAAGTTCTGTCACAACGAAACAAAGAAGACATTTAGGTCCCCGGTCAGGGATGGGGTCGACAACCACGTGTTGATCCACATGGGAACCAGGAAAACCACAGGACTTCTGCCCTAGAGCATATCCACCGCCGGCAGGTGTGAGTCTCTGCTTCGAGAGCAGCTCTCTGATCAGATTTTTCTGGGTCCTTTATTTATTGGGTGTTGTTTGAATGTGAAAACATTATGGTGTGAATGTAATTTTTCCTGTTTGTTTGTTTTTCCTGTGATTCTTTGGAGACATGCCTATGAACATTCTTGACCCATGAGGTTCGTAAATATTTCCGGTGGATTTCGTCCTCCTCTCCTGACTGACAGCTCAGTCTCCAACAAGGTTTGGTGAAAATATCCACTATCTCCCACACACACATGTCCAACCCACTCCCCCCTGCCCCCCTAATATTACCTCTCTAACTGCATCTCCAAACTGCCCAACCTAAGCTGCTCCTCTGATCTGCTCACTCCTCGGTCTGTTTATCCTCTTCACTTCCTGCATCCTGCCAACTCCACCTCCTCCACCTCCTCCACCTCTACTCTTTGCTTCCTGCAGAAGATGTTCAAAGTTTTTGGTGCTTTTAGTTCCAAACTCCCAGGAAACTTTGGTTCCGCTCGAGAGCTTTAACCTGTGCATGTACCAGTAGGAAACAGTTCCGGAAGACTCTTAAGATACCTGTCAGGTGAAAATTTACCTGAAGATGTTTCATTCAGAGAGCACTGATGGGACCTGATTGGACGGTGAATTGTTTTGGTGGATGTTGTTGATGTTCAGCTGTCGACATTAGGTTTTTGGGGGTTTTTTTTTACCAGGAAACTTTATTTTAAGACTTTTTAAAGTCATACTGTGGTATCGTACTCATTCAGGTTTGTGAATTCACCAACTCCTACCTCTACTTCTATTTACATTTGAATTCTGTCAGTATGTTAATCTCCAAACAAACAAATAATTTGACAAAATAACAGAGTTACAGAGTTCCAGAGCTACGGAGCTGTTGTTCCGTATTGTCAACTAAACCAGTGTTAATGCAGTTACTGTTGATATTAATGTGATGAAATCAGCACTGATTTAATTTCACCAACGTGTTTATCTAATTTTAACTCATTGATTCAAAAATGCCGATATATTTTCTATCATCGTCATCACTTCGTGCTCGCACCACTTTTTATTATAATTTGTTACATTTTCATCAAGGAACAATGTTTCGAATGATGAAAATATTCATCAACAACATCAACATTGATTCTTCAGTCGTAAGTAAAAAAAAAAACTAAAAAGATTTCATGGTTGGACAATTTTTCTTTCTTTAATATTCTATCCATGATCACAGGCCTCGTTTTTCCATTTTAATGAAATCCAGAGGCCGATCATTTCAAATGCCAACGTATCAAATCCCTGGTGTCTGCAGCCTCAGGTGACGACAGTGTCCAATCAAAAGGCCCAGATTGCTCTTAACGCCACTGAAGGCTGTTGCCTCGCAGATCTATACAAAGCCACGAGCTGATTGATTCCAGATATTACAAAGGCGTTCACTGGGGTCAGATCGGATTGATTTTTCGGAGACAGTTTGCTGAACAACATTTAAACGGCGCAGCCACGTGGCCGTGACGACAGTCAGAACGCGGATTCTCGGATCTCCAGAACATGCCACAATTTTTGATTTTACGAGACCAAATCCTCGGGGAATTGATCATTCACTGCGTTGTTTAAAGAGTGTATTACTGTTTCAATTTTTAATGGTAATATTTGAACTTTATAACAAAAACTGATTTAGTTTAAATACACTTTCCAATTTTACCTTTTTTTTTTCTTTCTAAAGCAAAGAA
>NC_024311.1:9003439-9017168 GCF_000523025.1 Cynoglossus semilaevis | reverse complement strand
CCTCTTCTATATTTAAATCCTGAGATGTGAAGATTCGGCTGCGCGGCCCTTTGCAGCGTGTCGTCAGCAGACGCTGTGAAAGTGTTCCTGCATACATCCATGGGGAGAGGCTCAGATGTGATTACATAGGATGACAATCTTCAATGGAACCTTGAATGACAGCCGAGCGTCTGTTTGGAGACGGAGACAACAACCGGCTGCCACTCGACGGAGGTTTTCACATTTTTCACCCACCTTCACGTTTGAACACAGAACGTCACGGAGCGGAGAGAGAGACGCCACAGAACGTCCGTGATTGATGCACTGCGGACACACTGCCTTAGTGTTGACAAATGGTCACATGACCCAGACACAACCGTGTGGCGTTCATTTTAAACAACCTTAACTCAAGGTTGAAGAGTTCTGTTAGGCAACTGGACGTGAACTTTTCGCAAAGAAGACGTTTCACCTCTCATCCAAGAGGCTTCTTCAGTTCTACCTGGTGGTGGGGAGTACAGCAGAAATGTACTCTAGGTGCGACAAAGACTAAAGCTACTTCAGGTCCCTCCTGTTGGGTGGGCCGTTGGGGTCAACAGATGTTAAAGGTCTGATGGGTCGTCATCAGAATGGTTTCGGTCACCTGTGTCTCTGATGTGAGAAACTGAGGTGAATCTTTTGGGTATTGTTCCTAAAAGTGCTTTGTATGTGGGTGATAGGTTGTGTCACATACTTGTTGTCCTCAAAGGAGTGTGTTTTGTCCTTGAGGTGTATGTAAACAGCTGAGTCCACACACACCTCAAGGACTTCTTTGAGAAAAGTTCACGTCCAGTTGTCTATCGGAAAGTCAGTGGGTCAATGCAGAGGCACAGCTAGGGATTTGGGGGCGTTCTGTAGGTGGGCAGCTCACGCCCCCTGTCTGTCATCTGGGTGATGTGAAAGAACATCATGGTCCTGAACCACTTTTCATTTCATCAACCAGTGAAGACCAGGAAAAAACACTCAGTTACTTCAGTTAGCGAGAAGCTCTGACCCAGTTACCAACCTTTTACAAACTGGCACCAAAACTAAGATTTTGTTTTCCTATTTTTGGAACACGATGACAGAATGTTCACTTGCTGCCTTATCTTCCGCCCAACAGAAGATGTCGTGATGAAAAGATGACCGTTGTCATTCACTTCAGCTGTCAGTGGTTCTCATGTTATGGTTGATGGCCATTTGGGCTGTATGGAATCAGACATTTGTGAAAGTAGATCTGAGGAAAAGAGGATCAGATGAAGAACTGTTAGATCTTCACCAACATCGGTGACAAACAAATACACTTTCAAGAGTATTTCTGGACACGTTAATTAATCTCTCTGACCGACTTCCAGTCCCCAGAGTTTGTCTCTCTGTGTTTGTGTGTGGGAGAGGGGTGGTGTGGGTGGAGGGAGAGGGGGGTGAGACTATTACTGTGTTGCTATTTTAAATGCTATAAAAACCTTTTAGAGGAAAATCACTGAGGTTTAATTACTCCAATGAGCACAACGATCAATCTTTGCTCCTTTTGTTTTTTTAACTTCCGTCCGACTGGAGAGTTCGTTTCACTTTGTTACAACTCACAGATAAAAACCCCATATTGGGTAACACAGACGGATTTAGAAGCAATTTAGGGGGCAGTACAGGCCAGTGATGGAGTGTCACCTCTTAATTGTACTGTATCACTGTGGCAGAGGAACTCTCACGTATCACTTGTTGCCCCTCCTGCTGGTAGTACAGGATACTCAGAGGTAAAGTGCTGACATTTTAGAAGTACTGACATACAGTACTGGCTTTGTTCAAGTTGTAAGAAGTTCCTCATCATAAATACAGACAGAACTTCAGTCGTGGTGAGAAACGATGGATACAATGAAACAAAATGATAGGCTGCAAAACCTGTGATTCATGTGATGATTGGCCGTTATCGAACGGTGCCAGTCACGAAGTGAAACGAAACGATTACGATCACTAGCCAGTCAGTGGTTTAGGAAAGTGACAATAATTTACTTTCACTTTTATATACAGTCGTTATTTTTCCCAATTACCCATAACGATTCTTACAGATATTACATGGTAATGCTAATGTCGAGCCAATAATATCAGTCGGCCAATACTAATTGATATCCCTAAATATATCTTTGACTTGTCCTTGAAGTTATACATTTGTTCAAAAAAATAAATAAAAATTAAATAAACTGCAGTTCGTTACTGACCACAAACAGAAAACAAATGCGTTTGGTTGATTTCACTAAATACTTTAACTGTCTTTGATCGATGACCGGCTGCTTTTTGGTTGATTTCACTAAATACTTTAACGCTAATTTGAATAAAGGTTAGCGTTAATTCAGCTGCGGTGTTGTATCATCAGACCCTCAACACAGTAAAATGTATCTATACAGTCATAAAACACAGGCAGCCCACTGATGTAACAACTTGTTGGACACATCCAGGCTGTATTTGCGGTTTCATTTACGTGACTGACACTGACATTTATTTTCTCAGATTATTAAAATGTAACAAATGTTGAAATCAAACTTTCACAGCTTTTTTTTTTTTTTTTTTTCCGACACATCAATCAGTGTGTCGGAACACATCCCCTTGAAAGGAAGCATTTCCGAAAATGAGGTGATTCACCAGCCTCCCACCAGGAGAACATATCGTACCCTCAATCTGCTTTAGTTCTATCACAGAATTTAATTTTAATTAAATGGTTAATGAGCCATGAGATTAATGCCAATGACTTTTTAAAGCAAACATCTATAAATCATTAAGGCCCCATTTGAATAGGAGAGCGAGCGGGGCTAACGAGTGTACGTGCCTCCAGCTGCCCACTGCACCCCCTCCCACCGCCCCCCTCCATCCCTTCTGTTCTCTCTCCCGTCTTGCTTTGGCCACATCAGTAATAAAAAAGAGAACACAAACACATTGATGTTTGTGGTCAATAAACAACTTTTTTTTCACCAGGAGTAAAGCATCGCCGACAGAGGCAGCTGGTGACAAACGGGGGAGAGGGAGAGGGTGAGGGTGGGGGGGGGGAGCGGAGGGAAGACTTTAAATTGTCGGGTTGTTGTTATTGGTGTATAACTGATACTGATGTCACAGTCATTAGCTGTTCAAGGTTTGAATCCTGCCGTCCAACTGTCTGCCGGGCTCCATGTTGACGATCGGTGTTTGTCGTTGACCGGCGTGCGGCTAACGTCTGGTATCAACCATGGGATCAGGGTGAATGGATCGGTGTCAGGAATGGGTCAAACCACTGAGTCAGAACCGAAATCTGACGTCACCATCAGATCAGTGGAGTCAGAGTGAAGACCTGTTCCGACCTGGAGCTAATGGTTGAATCATCTGATGATTTCATTTTGGCACGTCTAGAAATTCACCAACAACGAACTCATTTTGGTTCAAGGACCACATACGGCCTGATTAGTCGCAAATGGGCCGGACCAGCACAATCATGGGTACTGAGTTTTTCTTCTTTATTTTCATGCAAATTAGTACAAGATTTGACAAAACATCATAAACAAGTGTTTGTGCATTTTTTTATCACTTTCAAAATGTATCAGGCGGGCCAGATTGAACCCCCCAGTGGGCCAGTTTTGGTCCGTCGGCCGTATGTTTGACACCCCTGGTCTATTGTGTATGTGGGAAACAAAGAGAGAGAGAATGGAATCGGTAAATCCCTTGTGGTGTGTGCTAAATTTGCTTTAAACCAAATCTCCAAAGCCTGCTGGTGCTTGACAGTCTGGGCAGGTGAACACACTCCTCAGCAATATCCAAGGGAGACCCGCGAGCGGCGCTCACCCTTTATGCATTCTTATTTATTAATCTGCCTCACTCGCCCCACGGCTGATGGCGTGATGTGATGAAAGTCCAACAATGCTCTGCCAAAATACCCTCTTGTTGCATATCTGCCGCCGCGGAGCCCGTGGTACAAAGAGAGCAACGTGGTGCAGCTGGATGTGAAGCTCTGAGTGAAGTGGAATCTTTGAAAACAGCCTGGGAGTCTGTGTCTATAAATACACATTTATGAACACGACGTACAAACTTTACATTAAAGGAAAATAAATAAATAAAAACTCAACGTTGCGAGGCTGCAGTCCTGCTTTATTTATTTATTTATTTTATTGGTGACAGTGACGCACGAGGCGACTGCACTAACACACGCTCACCTGTGGTGATGTAACTGACTCGTTAACTGCTCTGACACTTCAAGTCTACGCACGTCTTTCTGCGAGTCACTAGTCTGACAAACGTTTGTTTGTTTGTTTTGCTTTCTGTTAGTTAACTGAAAAGCCCGAGTGTTGAAAAACCACACGATCTAAATTGAAGCTGACAGCGGCGTCCGTTCAGAGATGGAAGGTTCAGTGAAGTATTGTTTTTTTTTTACTTATTTATTTATTTATTTTACTGACAATTGCAGACAGTATAGATGGAAGAAAATATTTATATATATACTGTATATATATATATACATATATATATATATATATATATTCATTCATAGCGTTGTTTTCTAACCACTGAGACACGGCCCGTTCCCTTGAGGTTATTAAAATGCTAATTAAATGTCAGCATAAAGACAACAAGGCAGTCATCCAGACAGGACATGGGCAGCACCGACAACAGACAGGAGTTTAACAGTAGAGATGGAGGTATTTCAAGGATTTTTTTTTTTTTAATAATAATGTAGAGGCCGAGGTTACTGTTGTTCTGTTGCACTGCAGCATTTTGAGCTGCAGCGGCGCTCTCTCCGGAGGGAATAATACTCTGTTTGTATACCGAATTGTTGTTCCCTCTTTATCTATTATAGCTGATGTGGTGAAAATGTTGGTGCGCAGCACAAATGGGAGGCTGCGAGTCGTCCCGCAGAATCACAGTTGCCGAGTGAACACATGGAAAAAACAGCAGCCAGAGCCTGGGGAACAGATGGAGGTTTTTAGCAGTGATTTTTACATCTAAGAGACAAAACCACAGCAGTGTGGTTTCACTCAGCTGTCACGTAACTGAGTGGCACCGCATTACATGGATGATTACCAATAATTCCCTCGACTGGAGTCGACTGAAAAGTAGACAAGTATATAATTATAGCCCCCACCGGCACAAATGGTTTGTCATACAACACAATAATGAACCGTCTTCTCACATCGATACAGAATCTTCTAGATTCTCACAAATACTGCGAAAAGCAATGCAACTCTTTTTGTAACAGCGTCACACCTTCATCAGACGTGCGAGCCACTCAGGGAACCCTGCAGATAAAAAGAGCAGGAAATAATGCTTCCACTCTCAGACTGTGGGTTCTGTAATATGAACTATAAGGTCGTTGGCAGCTTCCAGGCAGTAAAAAAGACACTCAAAACCTAATAGTGTGAAATGCGACACATTGGCTGTAGCAGTTAATTGCTACAAAGTACATTCTCCAAAAGCAATTAGGAAGAAAGTCCGCTGGCCTGTAACATAAATTAGTACACAGCCGCCGCTAAAGAGGTTTGGCTGCAGACGGAGAGTTAAAGTAAAAAAAAAAAAAAAAGCTTTTACTCTTATGATGTGTACTATCCTCATAACATTCTCCTGTGGGAAAAAAAATACAACAAAATTAATATTTTCAGATTAGAACATAAATTACTCAAAAGAGAGAGGGGTGCCTCCTCTAGAGGGCGCCAGACCACTTCAAGCGAGGCAGAAATAACTAAAAAAAGACCAGAAAATAACATTGTTGGAGATGGACTTTTTGTACACGCCTGTGTGTATACACAGTTCAAATGTTTAAATGTGTACAGTTGTGTACTTTTGCTCTCTGAAGTTAATAAATGAAAACCGGGTCCAGACTGAAACCCAAACTCGAACCACGGCTGCAGGAACTGCACAGTAAATACTGTGTACTACTGCATGTACACACAGCTGTTCTCACAGTGAAATTCTAAACAAAAGAGAGGAGTGAGGAGCAGACTGCGTGGAGAATCCCTGAACTGAGTGGGCAGAGCGTCTGACATTAATTGTTTACTTCCCGTGGACCTGTCAAAACATCTTCATCCTCGGAGTTAACATTAATTTCCACCACGTCTGGAGACAACAAAGAAACACACGTCTGCGCTTTGAGAAAATTCAAACCTTTTCATGTTTCAAACATTTGGACGTCATTTCAGTGTAGTTTGGTTTCTGAATGAGTCGCTGAAGGACGAGTGGTGGGTTCAATGACCGGAGTTTTTTTCTGTAATCTCTCTGAACTGTTTTGGTTGAATTCGTGTTCAATGTTTTCTGACCTTATTTGACCTCTGTGTTCACTTCCTGTTTCACTGTCAACTGTCAAATCTACAATAGTAGATTTGTAGTTCAGGGGTCCCCAACTTCTAGGGCGGGGACCGGTGATGGTCCAAAGGTCATTAGATAATGGGCCACAGTGGGATACAGTAAAAAACTGTACTTCAGTTTTACTAATTGACTTCATTCTAAAGGAATCCAGTCATATACCGTTACTGTTTTCATTCAAAGTTAATCTGTTTATGTTTCAGATAAACAGGTCATTCAGACTCTAATAATAACAGAAGAAAGTCTGAAAATTTAAGACTCTGATAATAACGGAAGAAAGTCTGAAAATTTATTGATCCTTCAACTTCAACGATGGTGTGGTATTACTGGTCCACAATAACAGCTGATACCAGCTGACTGGTCCGTGGTACAAAAACCGGTTAGGGACCACTGGTGTCGATGTAAACGACCACTGTCATGTTTCTACAGCACAAATTTAATTGTGTCTCAATTAGATATTTTTAGTTTAAAGCCCCTCCATCTATTTGCCCCCCTTCCCTCTGTCTTCACATGGACAGCAGCACCAGAATAGTTCACCGCGGTACCATCTATTGTATGGAGATAATTGCCCCAGAGTAGAAGCTCATCAAGAGGAGAAATTGAAATTATTTCCTCGTACTGAGGGACGGCGAAGCGTGCAGTATAAAGAGATGATGAATCTCTATATTTCCATGGGGAGGTGTACGACAGAGGCAGACTTGATTAGTTTGAACGCCAACAAAATTATATGCAAGGAAATGTTCCCATGTGTCTCTTCCTGCAGCTGGGCCGTCGGATTTTACCTTCAAAAAAAAAAAAAAAATCATACTGGTCTCCGTCTTTGTCACTGCGTCTTCCATTTCAGAGAAAAAACTGATTTCATTTTTAGAAATGTCTTCCAGTCAAACGAACGACCTCGTCGAGTCTTCTTTTTCTCTTTCATTTCTTTGAAACGTCAACATGTAAAATTCTGTCAGTAAACTTTGAGGTTAAGGTTAGCACCTGAGACGTGTTTGTGGCGAGGAGCAGCTGACTCCGCCCACTGGCCATTTGGGTGATTTTACTAAAAGTTCCCAGCGCCTCAGGACTCAGGGTTCCAGTACTATTGTTGGGATTACTCCTGTATTTCATGACTTCTGTTCCCTGAACACACACTAACACCTAGGATTGCGAAATACCCCCAAAAATATTTCTAATTATAATATAAGGATTTGTGTGTAAAGAACCGAGGGCATCGACCAATGAGACGTCAGATTCACCGTGTGGGTGAAGTCTTTTACTCTCTCCTTCGTGCCCCCCCCTCACTCTTCGTTATGACATTATGTCTGTCAGAACACGTCTGATGCTCCCCCAGCTGCTGCCTGCAGGAGTTACATCATGGAGGAGGTGACACCATTGAAAACACAGAACAAAGTTTCTGCTGTTTTTCCTCCTCCTCCTTCATCTCCTCCTCCTTCACCTCCAGCGTAAACTCAACTCACGCTGACTAATTTTCTGTTCTTTTAACTTTGAGCAGAAAGTTGGTCTAATGAAATATTGATAGTGTTCATCCACAGCAGCCGAGTGTAGTGTAAAAATAAATGATGGAGTCATTCCAGGGCGTATTTACCATCAGTACAGCTGGAGTCGGAAAACTGGTAAAAAAAAAAAAAAAAAAAAATCATTCGATGTGTTCTTTTGTTCGCGTCGTGACAGTGGTAGAAATATCTATTACATGTTAAATAATGGATTACGCTGAGAAAGTTGATTTACCTGCTGTCAACAGGCAGAAAGAACAGTCGCTCAGCTCAACCAAAACAAAACAACAAATTTAGAGAGGAAGATGAAGCGACAGACACACAGGACGGCTTTGGTCAGTGATGTAATTAGTCCTACAAAACTGCATTGCTTTAATTGAATTTGAACAACTAAAACGTCCGACCAATATTGTCAACACCATGTTAGCATAATTATGTAATGTCTGTGAGAATCATTATCGTTTTTTTTCCTCCGACAATAAACGAAAATAGTAGTAATAATTAGTCCTACAAAACTGCACTGGTGCTGGTTTGTGAGGTTTGGGATCTGGGGGACTGGATACGGCCCGCAAACTTATCTAAATTACGTTATCAATTTACATTGTCATTAGGGATGTCCCATAATATCGGGACCAATATTGTCAACACCATGTTAGCATAATTATGTAATGTCTGTGAGAATCATTATCGTTTTTTTTCCTCCGACAATAAACGAAAATAGTAGTAATAATTAGTCCTACAAAACTGCACTGCTTTAATTGAATTTGAACAACTAAAAATAATAATAATATTGTTACACATACCACATGTCAGTGTCAGAACCAAAGATTTTCTAGACACGTCCACTCACACACCTTTAGCATGCACTGCTTCAAAAACACACAGCTTCCCAGAAACACCTTTAAGTTCCGGTCATTTCTTCAGCAACAATAAATCTGTGAAGTGAACAGGTTCTTTGTTTGGATTCCAAAAATCCCTTCTTGTCGTCCTGCTGTTTCCAGACATTTCTAAGATCCAGCATCAGCGAACGTCAGCTCCAAATGAAGATCTGCTGTAATTTTCAAAGAGGTTTTTAACACGATTTTTTTTTCATTTTGTTCCCTGCCAATAAATACTTGTAAGTTGTCAACAAGAAAACTTGCAAGAGACGAATAGACAAAAGGGGACGTGACACACATGTGGAGGCAGCAACCCCATGATTATTTTAAGATGCACATGGAAGAGAGCTGAAAGTACTTTCTGACAGTTTCGTCATGTATTACTAGGCAGCGGTTCCTCCCAAAGTTGACACTCTGGGCTTTGATCTGAGCCCAAACACAACTGTGACATTTTGAAAGACGTGATTCAAATGATTCCTGTGACAGAGCGCGTGTTTCAAGGCTGACGCCGCTTCAAAGGATGTGCTGCCTGCGTGACTGTGTGTAGGTGAACGCAGAATAAAAGCCCACCCTGACAAACGCTGCTTAGAGTCGGATTTTCAAGTCTAATACCAAGACCAAATAAATCTATTTGTAGAAAATACATGGATGTTTTCAACCTCCTCCGTCCCCCGTCCCCCGTCCCGCCCCCCCAGCCCAAAGTACCGGGTTCTGTAACACATTAACGGGGGATGACTCCCAGTCTTGAGATCCACATTTCCTCCTGCCTCGTGTTGTTCTTTCCACTCTATGATGAATCTGAGCGATGCCCTTGTTGAGGCGGCGTCTGCTGTTTGTGCAGAGAGTCTGACTGATGGATGGCAGACAGTGGCTGTCACCCCTGGAGAGTAAGCATCCCTTTGTCGTCTCCCCACTGAAGGTCTTGTTGAGCTTGTTAAAGTAAAAACGCTTTTTTGTTTATAGCCACTTTGATGCTTCGCCTCCTTTCCTTTGCCCTTTCTTCTGACTTTCTCACTCTGTTTCCCTTCATTAGAGGTCGTCGCAGTAGTAATTCTCAGCGACGTGGTGGAGTCTCACACCAGATGCTCTTTCTGATTTACACACGTATCTGGAAGTCTACTAAATGCGAATCGAAATTATAATCCAGGTCGCCCAGAAAACTAAGATCAAGATCCAGAAATGGATTGAAACCTTTGGTTTTCAACTGATTCTCAGACAGATTTGGACTGAATTGGGTTTAAACCATTGGTCACAACACTGTATTTGATTAATAACTCATAGTAACTCTAAATACTTGAACTCTCAGCAAAATGACACAGATTTTATTCATCAAAATTTGACCTAAAATTTGACTTTGTTCTAGAGGGCAATACATTTTTTTTCAGTGTCACATTAGCTGATGTATGTTATATATTTTTATATATTATATTCTATGTTTTATATGCATATAACTTTTCTGTATATTTTTTCAATTATATTCTATGTTTTATATGCATATATTCCTTTTCCTAGTCTCCTTCTCTGACTGGCTCTGTGAACCGCGGCAGTCAAATGAAATTATCCCACAACATCTCAGACACTGCGGAAAAAATGCTAAAATGGACCCAGACAATGAGCTCTCTTCTGGGGGAGCTTAAATGCGGGGAACAAACAACATCTAAAATTAACAAGAGTCAACGAGTCCACGGGTTTTTTTCTTTGACACCTTCCCAGGGTCGGCCTTCTGTTCTCCAACTATTTATGTAGTCACCTCAACTAGGAGGCACTTACAGCACGACTTGTCTCCCCAGATGAGTTTACCAGTGAGAGCTGAGTGTGTGTCTTTGTCTGCACTTGTGTTCAGTTGTGTTTTTCTGACAGCGTACATGTGCTAGCCCAAAGGATGTGGCTGTGATCCGAGCCTCTGCGCTCTGTGAAATTGTAGAGCTAAGAGTCTACGCGCAGAGCAACATCAAGGTCACTATTTCTTTTTTTTTTTTTTATCTCTGTGCACCTAAAGTGAAATTCAACTCTCCCTTCTAAGTGTCAAGGAAGCACCGAGGTTAGGACCCAAATGCACAGAAACCAAAATGTCAGAGAAACTGATTTGACGACCTTTAAAGAGGACTCTGGGGTTTCACATTATTGTTCACAGTCAATAGAATACACTCAGTGGATGGAGGTGAAAAATGCAGATTGTCTCTTTAATGGGACCACTGGCTGCACAGGGAGGGGAGGGGCCAGACACTCCTAAAAAGCCACACTAACCCAGTGTCTAGAAATAAAACACTTAGATGAGCTTTTGGACATTAGGAGTGTTCGATATCTGATTCACCGATATTGTCGAAACACTTCATTTCTGATTCCAATATCATCTGATACCGATATATGCAGCCGTTTGCAGCAAACCACTGCACACATTTCATTGTGTACAGCCCTCCTTTTTGGGAAGAGTTCAACAAGTAAAGATTTGCTTTCACGAGAAATCAGATAAAATACCTCTGATACACTGAGGAGCCTGGAAGGAGCAGGGTCTCAGTTGTTGTTGAGGACCAAACCTTCATTTCCTGAAGGGAACTCCTGAGGAATTAATAAAGACCTATCTATGTATCTGTGAAACAGACAATGATAACGTGTACTTCGACAAGACACAAGTCCTGCATGGTGTTGGTTCAACATGGACCGTTGTACAAGTGGAACACGTGCAGAGCGTTCCGACTGAAGGCCCTGAAGACCAACATCTATCGAGAGCTCTTTCCTCTCTGCCCACCCTGGTGTTCTGTCCCGTAGTTGCAGGAAGACGTTTGTTTTTCAGAGCAGCCTTTGTTGTGCAGCAGGGAGGTTTCCACTGAAATGGAAGCCCCCACTGAGCTGTGAGCATGAGACGCCTTTAGATTCTTGGTGTTCTGCAAACATGGCTTTTAAAGTGAAAGGGATTTTTTTTTCTCTCATTGTGACACAGCACACAACAGAATGTCACCTCTGCATTTAGCCCATCACCTTAGTGAGCGGTGGGCAGCTCCTGCTCCTGCTCCTGCTCCTGCTCCTGCTCCGGGGCCGTCGTCAGGGAGCAGTGTGTGGGGACAGAAGCCACTAAGCCTCCACTAACCATGAGAAAGGAGGTATATTTTTTAATATGAAAGCCACATGAAAGGCCTTTTGATGTTCAAGGGTTTGTACCTCGCTCACTGTAGTAACCAAATACAAAATAGAAGCACAGGTGAAGTTTTGTGGATAGGCTTACCTAAAAAATGATGGAAGGACGTGAGCTGATTTCAGATCAGATTTTCCTTTCGAAATTAAAAGTCACGTGGTATTTAGGGAAGTCCAATAAGTTGTATAGTTGTATTTATAATGATATAACAATAAAGAATGGTATAGATTCAATACAGAAAAATCTTGGCTTTACTAATATCAGCTGTGAAGACAGTTTGTGGCCTGTAATCCCAGGGATTATCTTCCTAATTCCACATCCTTGTTGCGAGAAAACAGAAATATCAATTTGTCCTCAAAAACAAAAAAAAAGAAGAAAAAGAAAAAAGTGTATTGACAAAAAATATGTTAAAAAGTATGTGTGAAATATGTTCATCATAAGGATTGATTTTTTTTTTTTTTTTTATCCCAGCAGGGTCCACTGGTCTCCAGTTCCGTCTGTTGTCAACACTTTAAAAATGAACAATAAGGTTTGATGTTTATGAAAAACGACAGCTGCTGGGACAGTGCATTTTAGGTGAGTGTATCATCACAGTTTAGCACACAGTTAATAAACCTTCTGTCAGCCGAGGACAGCTGTGCAGCTGAAGTAATACCATAATAATGGTAATAACATGCTAATGGTAATAATAAAATGGTCATCCGTGACGTCTTTAATGTTGAGTCAAAGCGCTGATCTGACAGTGACAGTCATTGGTGTTCCACACTGACACACTGACTCACGAGAGGAGACGGTGTTTGTGCTGAGTACATTAGAACCGGATGAAATTGTCAAACATACGGTCTGCAGGGCAAAATCGACCCGCTTGGGGTTTCAATCCAGCCCGCTTGGTGAATTTGGAAAAAACCAAAAACAAACACGGACACATATTTATCTAATGTACTTTTTGTACAAAAACAAAGCAGAAAAATATTTACTTTTTGACACCTCTGTTTCATGACATTACAGTTTTCCTTCAAAAAGTAAATTGTTTGAACAAATTTGAGTTTGAACCTTTTAGAAGATAAAATCTTTTTAGCCTTTTTTACACCATCTATGAGGTAAATGCAGACATTGCAGCAAAAAGGCAGACGTATAATGATAATATAAATGAATAATGTAATTTGGACAGGTTTAGCTAGCCAGATAAAGAGCCATCGTTTGTCCATGCCTGGTCTAAAGTGTGTACAGGTTGGTCCACTGGACCACAGGTTCTTCTCTTACACGTATGACATCATAAGGAGCTGAAACTGCATTCGCCGATATAAGCTGCAGCTGCACTGACTGTCATAATCTCCGACGTTGAATTTACCGCCCACCACCAGAGACCACCCAGTAATGAGCGGTCTGACAGAAGCACCTTAACATTCGTACTAAAACGCAGTGATTGTAGTGTTATATACCACTATGTTTATAGTGTGGATGACAGCGTAGACCGAGGAGAGTTGTAAAACTGGGTCTGCTGACAGACAGGCAGCAGGGTTTAGGGTGGAGAGGTGGGGGGAGCGAGGGGGGGCGTCTATACACGTCTGACAAGCGTAGGAATTTAAGGTGAGGAAGAGCTGAGGACGCCAGAAATTCAGCCTGAAATAAAGCATTTTAATCCCCTTCTCTGTTCTCCACTTGTCTGGCGTCACTAAAAAGTGCACAAGAGAAAATGTCAGCAAGTATGTATTTTGGGAGTGGGTCTGTGTGGGTGTGAAAATAAGATGGCAGACGCCCGGCCACCGCGGCAGCGTCGTGGCAGACATGATTACCTGCCTTGATCTTTCCCGTGGCTAGAACAAGACCTCAATCTCTGACTATCTCCCCTTTAATCAAATCTCCACCTTATCCTTTCTGCCTCGCTGCCACGGACCTGTCACGGGCTGAGGGTCAGC
>NC_024311.1:8974431-9002514 GCF_000523025.1 Cynoglossus semilaevis | reverse complement strand
TCGCCAGAAATTTGTGATGTCGAAATAGGGTCAGAAGCCGAGGTTGAGAACCAGTGGGTTAACCTAAGTCCTATTATTTTGCACTCAAGTTTATAGTGTAAGTCTTTGCAATCAACACAGGTTGCCACAGGAGGCGCCATTATGGATATGTGGTTTCATCTGGGGCTCAAACCCTTCCCCATGTACATGTATGGCAGGTGTGCTACCCGCTACACCACTAAAATTTACAGAGTTCTTGCAACCAACACACCTTGTCAAAGGAGGCACTATAAGGTTTATGTAGTTCCTCTGGGAATCGAACCTTGTCAGGTAGGTTTGATAACCACTACACTATGTGACCATCGGAAACAACTTAAAGGCAGATTTTACTCAAATTTACCTGCAGCAAACCTGCAGTACAGTGGACCGGGAGATGATTTGTGACACATAACTCATGTGACAGTGAATTGGAATCCTGTTTGGACCAACCAGTCTGGCATATGAATGAAGACGAGCTTGTCCTCAGTGTCCCTGGCTTAAAGATCAAGTTTTATCTCCCACCACCTAATGAAGCTCTCCGCAAGGAGATTAAGTGGCAAAGGGGGAGCAAACAATAACCATTACAAGTCACCTTCACTGTGCTGCAGCCTCGACTCACCCAGGAAGACGCTGCTGTGGAACAGCCACAAACAGAACCCAGTACAAATGAGTGCAAACACGGGTGGGAGGAGAACATGTTGCTGCTGTCATGGAAATAACAAATCTGAGGTGATGAAGCTGGATGTTCTGGTGATGCAGACACAGAGTTGTTCTCCAAAAAACACAACTGCTGACATTTGAAATGCAAAACCAAAGAGTGTGATTTATTTGACGGTGACGTCTACGATGTGGTGCCGTGAAGGATGTCAGTGCGTAATGAAATTTTAATCTGAGAGACGAGAGCGTCGGTTCTGAGACGTCCAGGTCGTTTGATCTGAACTGGTTTAGAAGCAGGCGACGGAACAGCCCGGTTTCTAGAAGCTGCTTCTGCTCTCATCCGACCGGCTGTGCAGTGGAGTGAGGACGGCCCTGACCTGTGCACCAGAGACCCTGCTGTCCAGGCCTGTACTCAGCTGGTCATCTGGACTTGGAGGACAGAGGACACTCACCTGAGGATGAAAAGGTACGACTCCCTGGCAGTGTTGACAGATGGTGTAGAGGAGGAGAGAAGGAAACCATGGACACCAACCTGGAAAGAATCACTTAGGAGAGGAGGTGGTCTGAGACAAGCTACCCCCCCCTCCCTCCCTCCAGTGTTGCCCCCAATCCTCTCACTCACAAAACTCAAGCCTCAAGCACCAAACAACACAGACAGATCACCATCAGTCCACTGCGTCCCAGGGTTGGACACCACATCTTACCAGTGGATCGGGGACTAGTACTAAGTAGAAATCAAACTATTTATTTACTTATTGAACAATTGTAACTGTGTATATATTTAAACTATTTATATACCTTGTTTACATTACGTTTTTACAATTTTCCCATACCTCGTTTATACATATATTTACCATAGAGATAATGTGGTATACTTAGTATAATGGGCACCTATTAACCCACTACTACTACTAATACTAGTGCTGCTACATCTAATACTACTCATACTAATTTACTGTTTACTACTACTGATTAAATTACAGTTTGTCTCGTGCTATACAGTATATACATCAAAAGTACTAGTGGTATCGGTACTCGGTGTGGGTGAGTCCTTGCTGTCATGTCTGTCTGTTTCTGTGTTTTCCTGTTGTCTTTGTGGGGTAATCATGGGATCACACTCACCTGTTGTTAATTAGCTTCACTGGTGTCACCTGGTGTTCCCTGTGTATATACACCCCTCTCCCTCACGCTGTCTGGGGGTTAGATCTTCGTGTTCGTGAGTTTCCTACTCTGTGTTTCCTCGTGTTCCAAAGAGAATTCCATGCCTGCCTGTTCTCAGTGTTTTGTTAATTTGGACTTTGTAAATAAAACTTCCTGCACCAGAAAGAGTCTCAGCAGTACTGCATTTGGGTCCTGCCTGCTCCCTGCGATGCACTCACGTGACACTTGCACTCGTTTTTGGTATGAAGAAAAAGTATCAACCCTCCATAATTAGAATCCTCTCAGCTGAAGCGTCCTTGGATCCTTCTAAGACCTGTCCTGGTTTTAGGGAAGGAGCTGAATTTGTCTCCTCAAACGTCTTCCTCACTGGTGTGAAAATTAAACTCTAACCTTTTCTACCTGCACGCGTTCCTGTTCTGCAGCAGCACACGGCCGGTCGTCCCTCACCTCACACAGACTTTAACCTTGTGTGAAGACAAACTCACGTCCAACAGCCAAGTGACATCCCGTTTCAATCAATTGGCTCTTTTTACTAAGAGGTCTCAACAGCTTTTAACTGGGTTCCAAATAGAACACAGTGACACTGGATCCAGTCTGCTGGCAAAACTGGCCCTGAAACCCAAGATGTTAAGAACCCTACTGCAAATGTGTGAACTCATCAGACTCTCAATGGTTTTCTTCCGCTCCTTTGAATATGGTGGTCTGGGATCGATCATCCATTATTCTTGAATTTCATTATGTGGGGAGAGCAGTATCAGTAAATGGCTGAATATCACTTTCAGAACAACAGGATCGAGCATGAATGCTACTTGAATGCTACAAATGATGGTCTTCTGTGGTCGCTTTGTATTTATTTTAGTGGCTAATCCACTTCTTTTTCTGCCCGGACACGTGATCCGTCCTTTTTACTCTCCCAAAAGAGAACGCAATTCAATGCTAATAAATTAAACAAACGTATTATGCTAACCAAATAGAGTCATGTGATATTAGCCTATCACTGCTTAAAGATTGTCTTAAAGACATCTCATCACAATTACACTACAGTCCGGCATATGGTTAAAGCTGGAGTCACAAAATACAAAGACAGAACTAGTTTGGCTTTACTAATCTGAACAGTACTAAAACAGTACTAACAGGAACAGTACTGAACAGTACTAAAACAGTACTAACAGTGGAGACGCAGACACCGGTTCATGTAGAACCAGACACCAGCCAGTGTCCTTTATCAAGAGTTTTTAAAGTCTCCTCCAAGGACATTCCATCAAATGCTACACTCCCCCCCCTCCCCTAACCCAAATACTTCATCCATGTTTTTACTTTCTCGCAGTACTCAACATTATCTAATGTAGGGGTGTCAATACAACCCAATTAGATGTCAAGTGGACCGGAGCAGTACCACCAAATCAAAGTTTTTATGTATTTGGTTATTAACAAAATTCATCAAATGGGCCAGATTGAACACCCTATTGTGCCGGTTTTGGTCCACCAGCCGTATGTTTGACACTTCTGCTCAAATGATTCAAAATGTTCATTTTTTTGTTCTGGTGAAAATCCAGCTCTAGCGACAGCAGCCATCACTCGACAGTCAGAGTACCGCAGTAATTACACCCTATGTCGACTCGATGTACTCCAGTACATGTTAAATGTAGTATTACACCGATGGGACTGTGTGTTTTTCTACATTACTAAAGACATCATGAGACGCCATGTAACAGAGCTGCCGTGTTTCATATAGATCCAGGGTTTAATCCCCCGCTGACTTCCCCTTCCATCTCACTCTTATTTTTTTTGTTTTTGTTTTTTTTCTCGCGCTGTCTCTTTGTCACTCGCCGGCTCTGGTTCTTGTTCTCTGTGTGCGTCTGTGATGTTTTTGTTTTTCTTTCTGTCAGAAGTGGTCTCTGGGGCTCGGAGATGGAGAGAGTATCAGGGGTTTATGTCTCATTACTGACAGCAGATGAAAGCTAAAACAGCCAGACCAAAACATCTGTTAATTGCATAAAAGGAAGACAAACAATGGTATTTATTAGAGGCAGTAGCAGGTAGCAGCCCCTCATGTATTTATTCCCCCTCACCTTGCTGTCAACCACATGCTGCACTTCTCTTTTCACCTCTGTTGTTTACTCATTATTTTTTTCTTTTTTTTTTTTCTTTCATCCCTGTGAGTGTAGTGGAATTCATTTCTCTAAAGCTCCTCTGTGGAAACAAGGAATGGGTTTTGTTGTGAATATATCTATTTTTTTTAATTTATTTATTTATTTTTGTTACATGTATAAATTAAAAAATGTTTTCATTCAAATGAGTTGGACTGGACTTGGAGCTGCTGGGCCGTGCAACAGACAGAAGCAGTTTCATCATGTGATTCACTTTTTTTCTGTCTGAATTTCTTTTAAAACTTCAGGCCCATAATATTTATTTATGAATAAAGACTGTGGATTTAAAATTCTTAATTTCATCTCATACAGACAGAGCCTTCCTTCTTAAACAGTTCTGGAGAAACAAACCAAAACAGGATTCATGTTGATGTTCAGATAAACTTCTCTCCTGTTCTTGTTTATTTCTATTTTCTCTCAAATTTGTCCTAAAAACTAAATAATCCGTACACTGTAGGATTGTTGTGGCGACCCCTGATGGAGAGAAAAGGCTAAATAAGTTCTTTTCATTCTCCGTCTTTACTTCTGCTTTATATTATATCATCTATGTTAAATTAAAAACATTATTTAAATGTTTATTTTTTTTCTTTTGTTGAGATGCGACGACTTTTGAAAACCAATGTCTTCAGTTACGTTCTGCGAATTTCATTCCTTTAATATACACATATTTGTGAATTTGCTGTGACCTTAGTGAAATTTACAAACGCTGCACATGAACCAAATAACCTAGAGGTAAGTGATTGCAATTTCATTCCAAGGCTCTATTCCTCTTTTTGTTCTGGTGCCTGTGTTTGAAATGCACAAACGCTTCAGTCGTCTGTGAGAACACTCACACTTTAAACCCTGTTTCATGGTCACAGCATTCAACAAGCCAGAACTTCTTCATTTTCTTTTCAGATCGAAGTCTGAGATAAACCTCTCTGCAGATCTGAGTTGGAGTTTTGAAACTTTTCTGTTGTGTCGTTAGCGTCTGTCTCAGCGTATTGCAGGTGGAGTGAAGTCTTTAAAGTGTTCACATTATGAGAGGGTCAAAAAATTCAGAGAAAAGACAAACATAAAAAAAATATAGTATTTGATTCGCGAGTAGGAATTTCCAATCGTTATCGGTTTTTCCTCTGATAATGAAAACTCGATAACGCAATGTCTGGGTTTCCCCCAGATGATGTGACCTAAAAAAAGGGTTCTGAAGTCAAGGTGAATTATTGCCGTTGTGACACTGCAACCACTGCACACAATAGCATGTGTGACCCAAACTACTGCGTATATCGATATCGGTTGATATCGGGATTAGAAAAAGTGTTTGGTCAATATCGACAAAAGGTTAATATTGGACATCCCTACCCATGAGTCATGAGCAGCCACGGTTGCTGCCAGGCTCTGTTTCACTGACACAGAGTCACGCAGTAAAAAGTGTTATATATTCATAACAGTCTCTGCTATGCAGTACATACAGAACACACCAACACGTGGAGGTCAAAGGTCAGAGAGCTCATTTTCTCAGGCCACATCGTGGAGTTGTTTATCTTTTCAGCCCGGTTGTAAACATGGCTGAACCTTTTCTCTAACTCTTGACCTCGATGCACAATGAAACCCGAGCTGGACTTCAGAGATGAGACTGGATGAAGAACGCTCGTCGAGAGACGGTAAGACATTTTAACCACAAACGCGAAGGCTCCGCGTGGTTGATGACCACAGTTCAGATATTTAACATCCTGTCGTGGATGGACGGCTCAGCCGGTGGTTTCACTTCATATAATAATACCTATACCACTCACATACTAATACTATTTACTAATATCCAATAATATCCTCTGTTCAGGTTTCCCTATTACTTGAGGGATCGATGCTGTTTCTCTTGTTGTATTGTGTAGACTCAAACTCTTTTCATGTGTTATTGTTGTTGTACTGCTGCTGGAACCTTAATTTACTGAACAGAACTCCTGAGAGATCGATCCATCCAATCATCTATCTATCTATCATTTTGTCCTAAAATCTGTCTCTACGTCACTAGTCTGACTGAAAACAGGAATGTGAGGAGATTCAACTAAATATTTATTTCTTCATCACCGACTCCTGCAGCAATTTGACTTCAGAACAAATTCTTCAGCTTTTCTTTTCGTTTATCCCCGTTCTGTTGTGGTCTTTTTTATGGAGGACTGGGGCAGCAGGACTGTCTGCCTGTCTGTGGAGCTGCTGGTAAATGTTGCCTGATTCCCTTTTTGATGCTCTACCCTTTCTTCTCTAAATAACAGCCATCTGTCCATGCTGCAGGACCAGTTGTCACACCAGAACTACATCTGGTACAAAACTTTACTTCTTTACTGCTCCGTATTAAACCTATCATGGGGTAGAATTCTCTTTAAATGTCAGCGCGCTCTCTTTTTAATATATTACGCTCTGGGCTTCGCAGGTGTGAATCCTCTCTGCCAGACTGAGCAGGAGGAACCTGCAGTGTGGTATTTAATGCTGCGATGCCGCTGTCATTTCAAATGCGCACGTGCACGTGCGGTAGCCAACCCTCTCAGAACCCCAGCCCAGGTGCACGTGCACGTGCGGTATCCAACCCTCTCAGAACCCCAGCCCAGGTGGATCATCTCACTCTCCACTGAGGCCCAGACCTACTTCCTCTGTCAACCCACCACAGAAAGTCCTGCATCAAAAGCTCAGGTCTATAAATTTCACTCGCTTCTCAAAACCAGTAATTCATGACGTTGTGTTTTCTACAGAGGGTTTTACTTTCACATCGTGAGTGGGGGTTTATCAGGCTGAGGGGGGCTGGGGGGTCAGATAAAAGACAAAAGCAGGGAAAGTCAGTGGAAAAGTAAAAGTGGATTTGATGTGTAGGGGTCAGAGGTCGAGCTTGAAACACGTTTGATGGTGCACCATGGGATTTTTCTCATGTAAATCATGAGCTATGGCTCCAACAAGGTTGAGAAACACGGGTCTCTGTCATCGACCTAACATCATCATGTCATTGATCTGACCGTTTTCTAGTCATCGCATCAGAGGCTAAAGCCGTTCTTTAGGACGTTCCTGCCTCCTAGTCCACCAGATGCAGGTTGGCTTTTGTCAAGAGGGGCATCCGACGTCCACACCTGACCTGAGGAGAAGACCCCGGTGCTGCCCCCAGTGAAACCCAATGTAGCTGAGCTTCAACAGGGTTTAATACCCTCCACGTCGACAGGAAGGTCTGTGATGAAACTGTGGTCAGACGGTGATCTGTGACCAACAGCTGGTTCTGAATGAACCAGTCCTGGAGTTGATCAGGTTCTAAATCAATCACACGTCAATAGAACTGTAGCCATTTAACACTCGATTTCATTTCTGACCAAGCTGAGCTTCACTGCGTCTCACAGCCGGCATCACTCGTGTGTGTGTGTGTGTGTGTGTGTGTGCACACATGTGCGTGTGTGTGGTTGGCAACAGGGAGAAACAGATTGGCTCCTTCTTTACCAGGACAGGTAATACTCTAAAAAGGGCCATCTGCCTAATTGAATTCTGACAACCTGAATAAACACAGCATATGCACATGTCAGCCCCGAGCACAGTCGTGTCAAACAACCCCACCCCCACCCCCCTCCACTCACCACCACCTCCACCCACACACACTAACGTTCATATGCTGAAGGGCTACTGTCCAGCTGCGTCTGTGCTGTTGGCTCAGTACACAGTACTTCACTTTTGAGTATAAATTGTCAGAAACTGACGTTTTAACTGCTTCAACTAAAACAATGTACACGTTTTATTACTCCTCCTCTGGAAGTACAGGACCGTTATATTTCACAATGTGATGTTGAAAAAATGCTTTCTTTACCATTTGCACGTTTTTATGACTTCCACACGGTCACAGCTCAGCACTTTCACAAATGAACCCAAGGTTTGAAATCGGACCTGATTCATCTTCGTCTTTGTCGAATCAGGGAAAATCAGCAGCCAGGTTTCTAGTGGACAGAATCAGCTGTCAATCACACACGTTGTTCTGACTGACACTAATGAAGATCAGGTGTAATGACCGTGTGGTTCCACTGAGGAAGAGCAAAGGTTTAAAAGTTGTTGTTTTTTGTTTTGTTTTTTTCAAATCTAAAACTAGGATCTTCAAGACATGAAGCCATTTCTGTTTTGTTAATTTTATTTTTTTAAGAAGTAAATGGAAATGATTTTGTAAATACTACAGTAGCTCCAGTGTATTGTGCAGCGTCTGACTAACTTCTCAGTTCTCAGATGACTGCACTTCGCCGCCGGCTGTTTATGATTTTATTTATTTATTTTTTATTTCTTTTGTTGCTCTTTATTTTTCAGTTTACAAATATATATTTCATCAATGAGACCAAACTTTTGAATGAAGTGGTTTTATCTTAGAACAGTGTATTTCCAGTGACACCATAACAGAGCAGCTGCAGTTCCATCCCGGTGTCGTCTTTTCGTTTCCTGGCAGATTAGGAGATTTTGTTTCAATTAATTTGGAGTCGTTAGAGCTGGAAACCAAAGATGTGAAACATTTTTAATCAGGAAGATTTGACTTTTAATTTATTATGTTTTTTTGTTTGTTTGTTTGTTAACAGAATGGGGGAAAGGGAGTTTATGTGTGATGTCACACGGCAGACAACAGTGCGACTCTGCTGCTGTCAGAACAACTTTCTTTGACAAAGTGCGTTGGAAACATCCGTCTGTGACATTTGGTAATCATCGGGGAAATCATGGGATAATTGGATTCTTGCCTATTTTATTACTGTAAATGTGTGGACGTATAAAGTTTCAGTGTTGGTACTTCATAAACCTCATTTGGAGATTGAGTTTAATTTGTGTTGTGGCAAATACTGCAGTAAATTAAAAGTAAAAAACTTAATTTTGTGCATTGATGAAGCAGCTCATATTTGGTTTAGTTCAAACACACACTTGAATTTTTTAGGCACTAAACATTAATGGGAAAACTGCAATATATTAAATATATACATGTAATATTAGGACTGACGAGGGCTGACGGCTAGTCCTGTTACCAGAACTACCTAAAATACTAAGATTACGTTTAAATATTCTCAAAACCAGTACTGTCAAACGATTAATGATTGATGGCAGGGTGGCCGTGTTTCTGTCATTATGACTCAGGAATAATTATGATACTAATTATTCCTAATTAATGTTGATTAATCAATGTTGATTTATCTGGAACAAACAGGCCAATATCAGCAGGTAGGGGTATACATATTTATATATTTTCAGTTTTACCTTATTGAATATTTATACACATATACGTATATATGTGTGTATGACTATTTATACACATATACATATATATGTGTGTGTATGTATTTATATATTTGTGTATATATATATATACTGTATATGTCAACTAAAAATGTGTCTTCAGAGAATCTTTTGTTTACCTGAAACATTAATCCACTAAGGTACTGGTTTTGTGATGGTGTTCCTGAACATCCAGCTTTAGAGACAAATGTCTGTTCACTGCTGAAGGCTGAGGACATGCTATTAATAATCTGTGCATTACGGCTGTGGTTGACGTATCCTGTGTCCTTAAGTGATGGACGTAGGAGTTGTTCAGGACGGTCGATTGAAAAGAGGTTCAACTTTCACGTGGAACAGCCTGATGGTGATGTTTGAGCTCAGATCAACACAGACTGGAACTGTGTAACGGTCAGTAAATACTGCCGGAATAATTACCACCACCAACGCAGTAGGAGTACACGGCCAGATCTTTTTTGTTTTATCATAATATTATCGAGACTCACAGGGTTAAGAAGACAGTTCAGAGTTCTTGACACGTATCAGTCAGCGATATGTGTGTGAGTGTGTGTGTGTGTGTGTGTGTGTGGGCACCAGTGTCCATTTTTGGCAGTGAAGGAGAGAGAGGGGCCAATCAGGTCAAATGTACTGCATGTGTGTGTGTGATAGAATAATTAATAAAGAGCAAAAAATATATATATACTGTATTATATAATCCTTACATATGTAACACAAATATATATGCCAGTGGTGTAGCATGCATTTCTCACCCAGGCCTTTATAGAAACCATTAATTATTATTATTTTTATGCAGAAATTACATCCAGAAATCCAAACTCACGAAGCACAACTCGGCCACAGCTGAGACCTGACGTTCATCCTGAATGTTGTCATTCATGTCAGACTCCCAGTGCCAACAGTACTGACTCTGAAGGCCTGAGGGCAGATTTCCTCCACCCTGGCAACACATGAGGCTCAAATATGATTGGATAAAAAAAAACACTGATAAATATATAAAAAGTTCTGATACTCTTTAGGCCAGAAGAGAAGGCTTTGTCGGCCGCTGTATTAGAGTATTCACATGGTACCTGAAAAAACTGCAACTGATTCCAGCTCTGAAAAATGACGTAAATAAATCCTCTAATTCCTTCTGTGTGGCCCTGAAACAAATGACCCACGGCCTGGAACTGGTCCCCAGCCCCCTGGTTGGGGACCAGTGAAATACACGAAGCTACTGCACACAACACCAGGTGTAGAGTGAAGGCGAGGCCCAGCACCAGGAAACCTATTTGTTATCTACCGACGAACCGCTCCGCAGCAAAGTACCTGACAAAAACAGTAGTGTTTCCTGGAAATGGAACAGAGAGGGAACTGGCCAATCAGAGCGCTGACGTCGTTTTTGTAACAACTCTGTGGCACATTTAACGTATTAACAGTTAGCAGTTTAACAATATAACAGTGTATCTGTGAGATCAACTGACGTACTCTGGTCGGACTGTCTGTGGTGGAGTGGCCTCCTCCGCAACAAACAACACTAAAATGAAATTCATTTATTCCCAAGGGGGAGTGAAGGGGGAGGTGGGGTGGGAGGGCTCCAGTCACAGCTAAATGTTGGAGAACATTTTAAAAGAAAAACAAAAAATCCATCATAAAATCAATAATATTAAATCTGTGTTGGAATTACTTTGACAAGGAGCAGGTCAAGAAGCAGACACCGCCGACCAACCGCGGCCTGAGAGCAGGCTTAGAAATCAATTTCAGAAGATTAGCGCGCCAGTCAAATACAATCAAATCAAATCATATAAGGTTTGCCTGAATTGAATGAATCTCAGATCGGCATCAAGGAGTTGGTGCACTAATAAAATCGAGAGATTCTTTCACGTTTGTCGGCTCAAATGTCCAGATGAATTGAAATGTGGAGACGCCGTTCCTCCGGCATCGGTTTGTGTTTTTATACCAGGCGGCGGGGGGTTGAAGGGGGGGCTACAACCTCACCCTGACAGGACAGGGTCAGCTTTAATCGTATGCATCTTATTTACATGCAGGATGAGCCTGAGCTGAGTTGAGGATTTTGTTTATATTTCCAGTCCAGTGGGTTTATGGTGCAATTCCACGTCCACAGCTCTGGGCCATGTCTTCCTTGTTGTTCAAATGACTTGAATCAGCCTGGGATTTCCCCCCGTTTGACTGTTGGCAGGGAGCAACAGTGTTAAATGATGTGTTTTGTTTTTTTCTCTGCATCACAAGCTGTTCTCATATATTTATTCATATAAGAAACAGCTCAGACCTGGAGGCAGTTACTAATTGATGCTAATTTGTGTACAGCCATTGAATTGTGTTTTTTAAGTAAAAATGTTTAAGTAAAAATTATTTTGACATAAAAAATTACATAAATAAATTACATTATGTAAGTAAAATTACTCGAAAATATCAATATAGAGTACTGAGCAAATGTTTTTGTTGTGTTTGGGACAGTCTGACTGACATATATATTTATGTATATACACAAAAAATCTTATTTAATTTTCCTAATAAGTTAATAATTTTGATGGATCATCAATCATATTTAATCGTGACAGCTAATCTGTGATTAATTGGAATAAACAATGAATTGTTCGACTGCTCTTATTCTAATAATTAGCCATAATCTAATTCCAATGACTATTTTCAGCATCTCTAAATCATGTTCAAAGGACTAATCCCTGGTAGCTGTCATATGTTGGACCATCTCCCTGTGAGCAGGGCCAGCAGCTAAGCTGGGGGGGGGGAGGAGGGGGGTTCAACGCTCGTGTACCACCGCTGGTGTTCTGTGACCTGGATGTTTCATATTTACAACAAAACACTCTCATTTCTGCAGTTTAGTGCAGTCAAGATTGGACCTTTGGTTCTCTACGTTTGGTTCCTTACATTTGGTTTCCCCACATGTCGTACTCTATATTTGGTTCCTGCCTTTGGTTCCTTATATTTGGTTCCCTACATCTGCTTTTCTGCATTTGGTTCTCCACCAGGACAAAGAACACACAGACCATAAACCAACAATTAACAACAATAATAATAAAAATAATACCAACAGTAGTAGCAGTAGTACTTATGCCACAATATCGCTGTGTTTTCACAACAACAACAGAACAGTTTTCCGACTCCGGGGATCAGTTCCACACTGGTAAAATCCAACTCTGCACAAAACTGTGATCTCTTAATTGTAGCTTTAATATTTGATTTTGTTTATTCATGAAACGTTTCCTCAGCCTCTGTTTGGCAAAAGTATAATTACGTGGAGAAAACTGGTCCAGATGGTGAGCCTCGGACCTCGTGTTTATAAACATACAGAACTGTACTACACTTTCAAAATGAGAAATATACATTTGTCTCCCCCAAGTACTTGGATGTAGCATTAAAAATATGAAGTATTCTTCACCGGGTTTCTCTGAGGACCTCGGTGGACAAGGTCAACCAAGGTCAACTTAGTGTTTGCTGGTGGGATTTTTCATGTCAGAGGACCTCGGTGGACAAGGTCATCCAAGGTCAACGTTGTGTTTGCTGGTGGGATTTTTCATGTCAGAATTTGTTGGATTAAATCTCCAGATTATTTCCTGAAGACAGAACTGGTTCTACAGACTGGAGGTTCCGTCTTCCGACGTGTTCCTGTAACTTTTTTCCAAGTTTAAGTTATTTTTCAGTATCAATTCTTTTTGTCATCTCTTTCACCTGATCTCTCCTCCGACACAAAGACACCTCTGTCAGAGTGAGGCGGGAAGAAGATCGACATCTTCAATGTTTGAAAAACCCGTCACTCCGTGTTATTTAGAAACATCATCTGAATATCGAGGAGGCTGCGTTTGATGAACAGCCCGGAAGCGCTGCAGTATCCTACATTTCAACAAGGTCATGTCATGAAAAAATTGTTACCACCTAAAGGATTTTCTGCCCCACTAAGTTCTAACCTCATTTTTTTTCAACCTGAACTAAGACCCGAATATTGGACAGTAAGAAACAAAAACTCCCCATCGGTCCAACCACTGAGACACACAGAGGTCCAGAGTTGACTTTGGGCCCTTGTGGGACTCACCTTAGCGAGGGAAGTGACACAGAGCTGAAGCAGTGACAGAATGGTCCAGGTGTGACCTTTGACCTCTGCACAAAGTTATAACTAGAACACAGCGCTCTGTTGAGACACTTTATCTTAATTTAAACCCAGGTTGTCTCGGCTTCCTGGACACTGACTCTTGTATGAAGGTGGCACAGCTTGTTCCTAAAAAAAAACAGATTGTGAGGTTATTACTGGTTTAGAGACAGAACTGCTGCTGCATTACACACAAATATTATTATCATTATTATGATTAGGATTTCAATACCAAAGTGAACTCTTCAGTTACAGACAAAATAATATTTTTTAAAAAATGAACACTAATGAACACTGTAAAGCCCTGTAGGTGGCAGTAATGCACTGGAAGTTGATTTCACAGTTACGATCATCAAACAGAATTTTTCTGACTGACACAAGAAAAAGTAAAAAGTTATATAACGAAACAAAATTACTTTGATATATGTACTTTTTCTTGCTTCCCAACGTCAGCTGAGCTACAACACTCCTGGTGCGGACCCCAGAGCTAACGCTAATGCTAAATTGTATCTTCAATTATTGCTTAATAATTATAATTGCATAATAAAATATTTAATCAATTGTTTCTTACAATCAAACATTGTAAGAAAATTGCTTTTAAAACAACCCAATTCATACCTTAAAAATGAAGAAATGTCACTTTACTCACAGAAATGACTATGAGCTGATTTTCACTTCAGTCTGAAGTCAAGTTGGAGAAAAACCAAATGTAAAGTCAGAAAATGTAAATGAATGGATGAACTTCCAGTTCCAGTCTGCAGCAGAACTTTGTCTGAAAGTCAGCAGCAGAACGTTCCGCACTTCTCTCTGTTACAATCTAATTTAACACAGCGGTCTACAGTAAATGATGTGCATTTATTTATTTATTTTCCCTGAGGTTCAGTGTTTCACTGACAAGTAAAACAAAAGATAAAAACTTCCTGATATTAAGTTGTCAAATATTAATCATAGCCGTCGCCATGGGAACACATTATTACATCACTCTTACCTTTTTCTTTCATTTTTATATATAAAATAGAATTATTTTATAGAATTGTGTTTTTGTCTTTTAGACTCCAATAAAAAACTAAAAAATACAGCAGAAGAACCAGCTAATAATTTTATATTTGTGCTTAAAAAAAACTTTTAAGTACAAATAAAATTCAGTCAATTCACTAGGAAACAAAATATAGAGTATTGTTTATTATTTGTTTAGAGTGAACAATAAACCTTCCTCCTGTTAGGCAACAGCAGCAACCACTCGTCCACTTGTTTTCATTTTTAAGAAAAGTATGTGACATCCCTGGCAAAGAGCTTTTTTGTTGTATTTTATTCTCGCAAATATCAAATACATTTTTTGTCAAATATTTAAAAAATAAATCTGGTACAAAAGACTGGAAAAAAATTATGCTAAGAGGCGCTGACAACAAAGTACAAATAAAAAACATAATTTGGTTTACAGCACGAAAAAATTGTAATAGTTCTAATAGTGTAATAGTACTTTATTTGTATCCACTTGTAGAATTTAAAAGACTGGAAAAAAATGATTATGCTAAGAGGCGCTGACAACAAAGTACAAATAAAAAACATAATTTGGTTTACAGCACCAAAAAATCGTAATAGTTACTTTATTTGTATCCACTTGTAGAATTCTTTGTTTTTTTTTTGTAAATTTCGACGTGTAAT
Source organism: Cynoglossus semilaevis (assembly GCF_000523025.1). NCBI lineage: Eukaryota > Metazoa > Chordata > Actinopteri > Pleuronectiformes > Cynoglossidae > Cynoglossus > Cynoglossus semilaevis. The sequence continues at coordinate 8,987,499 of NC_024311.1, read as the reverse complement.
TTAGAGTTTTTTAATGTAGTTAAAAAAGAACATGATCTTATTCATCTTATTAAAACAGTTCCTTGAGAGAGCTCCACTGCACCTGTCAAATAAATGGCACGTCCCACCCAGCAGAGCACACACTCACAGGTGAGGTGAAAGTCAAATGTCATCTCCTGCGTGGTTTGTATTAAAGCAGGGACCTCACACCTCAACAGGCCTGTGGGTGGTGCTGTCGTTGACGTATCACACAGGAGAGGATTTTAGCACAAATCCAGCGCTGCTGGAGACTAACAGTCTTTTCAAAATAAGAGTCTTTTTAGAGCTTCTTAGAGGAGACGGCTGCGTTACCTACAGAGATAATGGACGTGTTGTAATTTTTTTTTTCATTTTAGGTGAATCATTGCTGTCCGTCCATCTCGTCCGTCTCGTCCGTCAGTCAGTCCGTCAGTCAGTCTCTGCTGTCCGTCCATCTCGTCCATCAGTCAGTCTGTCTGTCTGCCTGTCTGTCTCTTAGTCCGTCCGTCTGTGGAAACTCCACTCTGAGATTCCATCTGTTCAGACCAGCCTCTCTGACAGGCCGTGCAGAGTCTCATCTGCAGAAATATAATCACAGTCAACGGTGACACAGTCACAGATGATTGACCAGATGCCAGACAGATACCGAGTCCAGCGAAAGAAGATGGCTCCTCTTAGAGGATTCTATCATTTTGTTGTGGCACTGGTCACTGGAGCGGAAGATGTGTCCTCGCTCGGCCCAGAGTGGACGGTGTCCCACTGAAAAAATATTCATGGTCTCACCTCAGATACTGATTCGGGGGCAAGAAGTCAGCAAAGGGAACGTCAGGTCAAGAAAGTCGGGTCAGACGTATTTCTGTTCACGTTAGGTTTGGAGGACGGAGCAGAGACTTTTATCCTGAAATACTAGACCTGTCTGGACCTTGTAATAGAGTGGTGACAAGACAGATCCAACAGGTTTACGCTGCAGACTTTACAGAGACATAGCGACTGTGTCTTGTTAGCTGTGCTAAGCTAACTTAACCATCATCAGGAACTTACACGTGTTGGCACTCACTTTTGTGAGCTAACAAGGCTAACTACCATGTTATCTGGCATCAACATTATTTACTACTATTTATTTTCTAATATATATTATTTTATACTATTAAATATGTTGTTTAAAAATCACTTGGTTGTTGGCCCTGTTAGCCAGGGATGCGATTCATTGTTCACTTTGTTTCAGAGTGAATATTTGTGAACCAGCTTTTTTGTTTTTCCCTTCCTTTGTGCTGCGCGGCTCTGAAACTTGTTGCCGCCGTCAAAGTGTCTTTTGGTTTTATCTTTATTGTTATTGTTTGTCTTCTGATCAGCGGGATTTAGCAGCAGCCTTTTTATTAGTTTCCTCTGCACAGCCAGGATCCAGACGGATCATCTGGAGTAAATCCTGAGGATTTATCAGGATTAGATCCTGATTTGTTTAATGATGTTCCTCCAAAGGCTGGATTGTAATCTCCACAAAGCTCAGTTGTGTTTGCTGTGTTCAATAACAGCATATAATTTCATCTTGGCACAGCTGACAACAATACTTCAGCAGCTTTGGACAATTTATTGATCCTTGGCTCAGATTGCAGTAAATGAATGGTAACTGTGTGACAGGGACATAATTCAATTCTTTCTTTTTTTTTTTTTTTTTTGCACTTTAGCCCTTTAGTCATGAGTATGGGGCCTGGGAATGGCAATGCAGCCGGCTCGGTTATTACACCTATCAAGAACACTAATGATCCAGCTCAGGGGCACACGTAGGGCCCGGTAATTTATGGGCTGAGGCAGAAATCTACAGGTTAATGCCCTCCATCAAATGTCCACTGAGGAGCAGACTGCGTCCCTTTAAACCACGGGGAATCACGACTTGTTGTCGAACCAAAACCTCTGATCATTTCATTCTTTTTTTGATATCAAACGATATGCTAATGACTGTCTGCTGTGGTTTGTTGTCGCTTCGTTTTTACATCCTCAGAGAAAAGTGAAGGATCTGTTCTGGAAAACGGGTGAGGTGTCGTAGCTATCACACAAGACATGCCCCCCCTCAGCCACTACCAACCCCCGCCCTCCCTCCCCTCTCCCTTCACTCACTCTCTTGTTAATTCTTCTAGATGCAGAAATCGGTTGAATGGACGAAATCCCAGGACAGATTGATACATTGTGTTCAGCAGAGTGAGACAAAAAGACCCCCACATACACTCACGGCCAACTCACCCTCTTGTCCCAACGAGCTGCTCAGGTGACAGGTCATTAATCCCGGCAGATGTGGCTGTGGGGGTTTCAGGGTGTTGGGGATGAAGGTGGGGGGTCGATGGGAGGGAAAAGGCTGCAACACAAACCTGAAGAAGACGATTTCTCCTCCTGCATAGAAAGCTGTTTCCCTCTCACAAACAATGTCTCCCCTGAGGACGCCGCTGCCGACACACTGCATGCAAAGTAGTTCCTCCCTCACCCCCCCCCCCCCCCCCCCCCCCCCCTCTTCACCCTCCTCTCGTTCTGCTTCTCCTTTCTCCCTGCAAATGGGGTTGGGTCTGAGGGAACTTGAAGGAGAAGAGGCACAGAGAGGAGTCTTGTAGAATTTGCCACGCTCCCTATCGCGGAGATCATCCTGAATGCCAATTAGCCTCGCCATCTCTGCGGGGACGGCCTGTCACTCAAAATGAGGCTCAGTGTGTCAAGTAGTGAGAGACAAGAGGGTGAGGGTCTGTCCTCGTCTTCACTGTTGGTCAGCAGTTGGACGACGCACAGCACACGAGTTACACACTCAAGTGTGTGTGTGTGTGTGTAAACAAGTGTAAAAATACTCTCACACACCTGCTGTATGAACTGAAATGTTTGGCTAAAAATCTGGCCGTGAGTACAGTGTACTGAAATGTTTGGCTAAAAATCTGGCTCCTCTGGTTGCAGATTCAGATTAACTCCAGATTCAGATTATCTTCAGATTCATTTTATCTTCAGATTTATATTATCTTTCGTTTCAAATTAACTACAGATTTAGATTGTATTCAGATACAGATTAACTTCAGATTCAGATTATCTTCAGATTAGTTTTAGATTACCAATTTCACAGGAAGTCCTTCCTCCGTCCCTCAGCTCCAATCTTTGGCCTGAGAACCCCCCCTCCCCCCACATCAGCGCCGCCACCATCCCCTCAAACCTTTGACTATTCATCACTCAGTCTGACACGGCTTGGCCCACGTTATCTCCCCTTCATCATTTTCCAACTGATTTCTGATGATTTCCTGACGTGGCGGCTCCCTGCGTTGCAGATGCTACCAAGATCCCTCCATCTAATGTCTTCTTTGGGTTTATTTCCGAGCGGCTTATCCATCACTGATGGAATTGTTAAAAAAGGCAGATATGAGGAGGATGTAGGAGGACGAGCCTTTATTGGAGCATGTGTTCCCAACAGATGAGAGCCGGCGATAAGAATCTCAGAACGCCTGCAGGTCGTGTCACTCTGTGCACGACAATCTGTGGCTGTTGTTGCTAAAAGAAAAGGCTCTGCGGCACAGAAAGGCACGGCGGCCGACAGAGAGCTGCACCGATGATAAATATGTATAAGACACATCAGCGCCGCCACCATCCCATCAAACCTTTGACTATTCATCACTCAGTCTGACACGGCTCGGCCCACGTTATCTCCCCTTCATCATTTTCCAACTGATTTCTGATGATTTCCTGACGTGGCGGCTCCCTGCGTTGCAGATGCTACCAAGATCCCTCCATCTAATGTCTTCTTTGGGTTTATTTCCGAGCGGCTTATCCATCACTGATGGAATTGTTAAAAAAGGCAGATATGAGGAGGATGTAGGAGGACGAGCCTTTATTGGAGCATGTGTTCCCAACAGATGAGAGCCGGCGATAAGAATCTCAGAACGCCTGCAGGTCGTGTCACTCTGTGCACGACAATCTGTGGCTGTTGTTGCTAAAAGAAAAGGCTCTGCGGCACAGAAAGGCACGGCGGCCGACAGAGAGCTGCACCGATGATAAATATGTATAAGACGGCTCCACTCTTCTCCTGGCAAACCTGACTGATCAATACTGCACCGCAGCGGGTTTGAAACAAAGAGACACACCAAGGTCTTGTTGGTACTGTCTGGAACTATTTACATGATAATGAGGTTTTCATGTCTGTTTGTGACATGTTGTCAGCTGAGGAGAAAACAACAACAATATTTAAGTACATGTATATAAAATATACATATACATATATAGAGGTGTTTAAATATTCCTTTGCTTAAATTAATAATTTATAGTATAAATTATTAGTTTATAAAAGTTAGCTTATAGAAGTGATTCCCAAACGTTTTCTGCAGTGCCCTCTATTGGGGGACCTGCTGTTGAGCCCCACCCCTGGTCCCCTCTATGTCCATCCATCTACAGCTACTTCTTCAAATCTTTACTAGACCTCAATCCAAACATTGTAATTTCTACTAAACATCTCCTCTTCTTTAACAGGAATTGAAGAAAGAAACAGTTGCCAGTAAAAGTTCCGACCCTCTCTTCTGTTTGGTACAGTGTGGATCTGTTCAGTCAGCAGTCTTTTCTGGCCTTGAGTCGACTGATTAACATTCTGCTCACATCTACAGAACATCTGCTCTGAGGTTATTATGGAATAGTTGGTCAATAATACGATGTGCTCTCCAGGCTTCATTTGTGTTTTCCTAATCCCGTCCCAGTGACAACATAAATAAAAATGTAATTGTGTGTGATCAAGAGATGAAAATATAATCTCTTGATCCCGGAAACATGTTTTTTAACGTTCATACCAGACGCTTTCTTTGCCCACAAGTGGATTTCTTCAAACAGTGATTATTTTTTCAACCATTGTTTATTGTTGATTTTCAAAACCAAAAACAACCAACAGTTAGACGGAACAGAAAGACAACACCAGCAGGTAGATGGCAGTGTTTTTCACCTGTTATTATAAGTAAATGATAGAATTAATAATATGGAGAGGAGTCAAGAAAAATATATGTTAAATGTGTTTGTAAAGTAGAAACCTCCATATAAACACACTGGGTATAAAGATGATGTTTGAGGTTCTTATTTACATTACAGTATTAACCGTGTACCGTGGCGACGATACGTGGTTGGGCGGTGGAATTATCGGATATAGAGAGCTCTCGTATTCATAAAGAGGTTGTCGTATTTAACTAGTTTAACTAGTTACTTTTCTATTGAATCACTCAACCTGTTTATATCCTGCGCAGTACTACAATAAAATGACAAAAATACGGCCCAAATCACTTGAGTATTATAAATGTTTATTAAAAAAACTCAGATGTGAAACTCTCTCCATGATGAACAGACCGATTCTCACTGATTACAGCTCAACAGAAATGAGAACAGTGTTAAATTATGCACAACAGGGATTATTATTTTCCTGTTTCCTCACCAGATAATGGCTCGTTATTCTATCCTTGGTTGGAGATGGTTCTTACCCTTGGGATGATTCGTAGAACAAAGGACGGAGGAGAAGTAAACCTGTGTGTTCTCAATAAAAAAAAAACTTCTCCAGGCCTTTGAAGAAGCATGTTTACTTCAGAAGTTCTCCGTGGACGATGTCAGAAGTGAGCAAGCGTGCACATACGTGACGGCGCACGTGTTATCAGCCAATTAAAAACCAAGACTTTGACCAAACCTGACAACACAGACATGGGATTAAGAAAAGCCCCCGAAGAGCATTAGTACCGTACTGACGTAACAGTACTGTTTATCGCAGGTATTTGATCCGTCATACATTCTTTGTATCTACAGCTGCTACAACTACAGTATAAATACTGTATGAAACCAGGGACCAGCGTTTTCATCTTGCAGGCGAGTTCGTAACATCCTCGGCAGGGGAGGAGCGGACCTCCTGCAGCGTCTCCTCCCCAGACCCCCTTCATTCTTTGACTCCTGCGCAGAGGAGGCAGAGATGAAGACTCTGCATAAAAACCTCTTCAAGGCAGGAACCGCATGTTGAACAAAGATGGGTTTAAAAACAAAAACAAAAGGAGGATCAAATTACCGCAGGAACTCAAATCCAGAGGAGTAGTACCCATCAAATTACCGCAGGAACTCAAATCCAGTCCCGTTCAAATGTTTCTTCAGTTTTGGTGAGGGAAAAAAAATTAGTTACTGAGAGAAACATAAGCTGATGTGATGCAGACAGATGACAATGATCTACGAGTGCTGCTGTCAACCTGTACCTGGTACATGTACTCCTAAAGTATGCATGATGGTACAGCGGCCTGGTGTGTTCCAGGTGAATTGCTAAGCTAACTGATAAATTATGAAGCTAAAGGTAAAGAGCTGCTGTTGTCACCTGATTACGTCTCATTAGGAGAAATCCTCCGACGGTAGAACAATCCTGACACTGAGTAACTGCTGGGATGTCAATGTCAAAGCTTTTGTCAAAACACTTCTCTGAATATCACGCCTGTTCATCTTCACATGAACAGACTGAGCAACTGCGTTTGACAGACGTTAGGTCTAAGACGAGAATAGGAAAAAAAAAGTTTTTATCTTGTGAATGAAGTAATTGTTTCATGTCAACAGTTTCAGTTCCTTCAGTGATTCAGGTTGTCATTTTGGAAGTCCATTTCTCATTAGTGGCTCAAACTTTCCTCACTCACTATGACATCAATCGTGTTTTTCTGATTGGAAAATGACACTGTGTGCATTACCACCACCTATGGGTGGGGTATGATGGTACAGGACGAACACATGTTTGATGACAACTCTAATAAATGTTCCTTTATTTGCACTAAATAAGGTAAAAATAATGAACTATTCCTTAATGGTGATTATAGTACATGTACCACACGGAACAGTGAGGCTTCAGGTTCAGACATACATACATACACACATACATACATACATACATACATATATTCTTATCCAGTTAATTTGATTTTATTAGTAAACAGCAGTCGAATAAAACAATGGAAGAAGTCAACATTGTCTGTCTGTCTGTCCGTCCTTCTGTCCGTCTCTCCTGGGGTAATTAGTTTCACCACTCTCACCTGTGTCCTCTGCTCCTCTGTCATTAGTCTCACCCGTCTCACCTGCTGCCCTGGGTATATAAACCTCCTCCTCACTCTGTCCTTGTTGGCTCATTGTGGTGGTGGTGTGTGTGGTTCTGGTTCTGGTTGGAGACCATCATGTGGGGTTCTGGTTCTGGTTCTGGTTGGAGACCATCAGAGTCTGTTGTTCTGTCTGTCTCTGTTTGTTGTGTTTCTCAGTTGTTCAGTCAGGTTTTTACTTTGTTTCCTGTTTAAACTTCACTAATGAAGAACTGAGTCCTCGCAGGGGGGTGAGGGGAGGGGAGGCCAACCATTCACTTACCAGTGTCTCCTCTTTACCATCTGTTCTGTGTTGAAGTCAAACTTTTAAGCCTGGACTCAGTTTGTCAGTTTGTTCTGATCTGAGTCACAGTAGCTACAAAAACAACTGCCTTCAACTTGAAATTAATTCTCTTTTCTTCTTTAAAGTGATAAACACCATCATTTTTCCATCAGTTTTAAAAGCTGCCTCTCTGTAAGGCCACCTGATTTCACCCCCGTCTGTTGAACTCTTCCTGTGGGTGTTGTAAATTGAGTAAATCACTGGCTCCGGCAAATACAGGCAGTTGAACGCTGCATAAATGGTGCATGGTGCTAAGCGAGCCTTTTGTGAGTAAATCAAACACTTGCCCGGAGTGTTGGATAAAATCAATATCCTCTGAAGACTCTTTCACATCACCAGCCTCTCTGACTTTTTCAGCCAGTGAACGGTGTTCGGGGGTTGAAGAGTGCTCTTAGTAGATGTCAGTATCCGTCCACCGCGGCTATAATTGTGAAAAAGTTGAAAATAGTATCAAAAAGAATGAGGGTTGAAGAAGGATGAGGCTGTGGAGCTCAGACAGGAAGACGACGCAGCAGGGATTTCATTCCAGATTCCATTTCTCAGACCAAATGTTCTCTGGCAGATTGATGTGATGCAACAACAACAAACGCCATCAGCTGGAGTACTTCAAGGAACACAGTACAGTGCAGTAAATTTACAGTTCACTTGATGATCAGTCTGAGTCAAAGACAAGAATATTGAATTTGTTGGAAAAAGTTGTCCTTTTTATTTCAGCGTTTTCTTTATCAGCAGTTAAACCTGATGTCGGGAATCTTCCATGACAACGTTCCACATGTTCCAGTTGTTCTGGGATGTCTGGAGAGAACAGCCATTCACACTCACATTCACACCATACTATGTTTAAAGCAGGGATGTCAGTAATTTTGTGAAGCGGGTCAGACCAGTACAACCATAAGATTTATTACATATAAATAAAAGTCTCTCTATCTCTATGACGTTCTTGTTGTTAAGTGAAAGCTTTGGAAAAGAACTCACTAATTCCATACTCCCTCTACAGGGCATTTAATGTAGCACACTATATAGTTAACTCACTGGTCACTTTAGCGCTCAGTTAATTACTTCATTACTGTCGCACTATTAAAATGGTCGGACAGACGGACGCTGCTCCTCTCTGCCATGTCGTTACAACTGCAAAGCATGATGGGATATATTGCTCGCGTAGTGACCATCGAATGAACACTAGAGTGGAGATTCTACTCACTAAACTTTTGGACACCACTACAAAATGGCGTGCCTCCACATGTAGTGCACCATGTAGACTGTAGGGGGCGACTGTGTGAACCTGCTTGTCTTCTATGCTACACTGTAGCGTCAGGAGAAGAAGACCACGAGCTCCACTGTGTTCGTTAACACGTTGACTAACGTCGGTCTGACGACAAAGAAGAAGAAGAACTTTCCAGATCAGTTAGCTCACGTTCAAAGACGAGGAACTCGCAGATAAAGACATTTGTCCAAACTCCAGGTGTGTGTGTGTGTGGGAGCGTATGATTAGGGGAGATTGGTGGAGAGACAGTGGGGGAGGAAGGCAGGAGAGAGAGAGAAAGAGAGAGAACAGGGGGAAGGAAGGAGCAATTTGTTCATGTGCGCCCACTGCCCTGCCAGCTCTGTGATGTGAGGGTCAGTGTGTGACTAACCTCCTGGCTCTGGCTGCGCTGCCCTTTCTGTCTCACTGCACCTGTTTCACCACATTAAACACTTCACATGTTCCTCAGGGTTTCACCTTCACACACACACACACACACTTACACTCACACACACACAGAAGGCTGGAACGAACAGGAACTGAAGGAGAATAAACGTCACTGATGATGAAGTTAAGGTTTAGGTAAAGGTTAGTTTGTCCTTAAGATGCTAATGGTTCTGTCTTTTCATTTTACACAATTCCAGTTGGTTTAATCCAAACAGATGTGTGTGTGTGTGTGTGTGCGCACATGTGTGAAAGTGTGTGTGTGTCCCCTCTGTCATATCCTCTTCATTTGACCATTAATAATGCATGCGTGTTTTCTTTGGTTTTTGGCACACACACACATGCACACGTTAGCATGTATCCTGATGTGTGTGTGAGTTGCACGCTCATATTCACACATACATTGAGTTCCATCATAAAAACCCGGAGGGAACGGTTTTCACACCACATTCACTCTTTGGCGTTCCATTCACGGTGAAGGTTGTCGTCAGTGAAGCTCACCAGTTTGCTGGTTCAATTCCCAGTGGCAACTGCTGCTTACCTACAGTATGGAGTGCAGCCCTGCTGTGATTGGCTGCAGGAAACAAACCAGGAGTGAGTGAGATAATAATGTAAAAAATACTAAAATAAAGTATTTAGGAAATAGAAACATCGTCTCGACCTTGACGACGGTGGAAGAGTTTGAACAGAAATGTTTAAATAAAGAACGCAGCCCGGGAAGACAGGAGAGGAAACGACAGGAAACAGAATCAACGCAGTGAATTTAAAAATGTCACGAACGGTAGAATAAAAAAATACAGACTCCAGGTTTCACTACTGCTGAAGGAAGAGTCAGAGTTGAGGGTTTAGTTGAACTGAGCCTGGGTTAAAACAGTCAGGTTTAACTTATCAAGTTATTGAGGTTGAAGTTGAACTGAAGAGAACACACAGTACAATATACAGTACAGACCCAAACACACTCAACCATAAACAGTATATATGTGTATATATATATGCATGCTCTATATTTATATATCTGAGTATCTTTCTTTTCTATCCTTTTTTAATTTATTTTTGTAAATACGTCATTCTCTTTACTGCAGTTTTCTTTTCCATTTGTCTTAATTAACATTTTATTTTTCCGTTACATTTGTTCATCTTTATTTTACGTATTAAAATATTATGCAGAAGAGAAGCCTCGTAATTAGGCTGCATAAAATAGAAACGTGTCTCGTTACCAACTCAAATCATTACTTTTCACTTATAATAAATATATTACATTTGATTTTATTAACACCAACAGCTTGAGTTAATTGGACCTCGTTCTATTTAAGGCATGTGGATAAAAGTGGAATTAAATCTGTCCTGTTCAGAGTACACAGGAAAGAAATACATACGAGTACTGCATAGTAGGAGTGGATGGCAGTTTTTTCAGTATGTATGTTTTGTGTGTTTGTTTTAGCCTTAGACATTAGACATGACCACAGTAGGTGTGAATGTGAATGGAACAGAAGTGTCGTTCAAGCCTCTGTTTGAATGGAACTTAAAAAATGAAATCAATAATTAATCAATAATTAATCAAATTTGATAATATACTATTTAAATATTAATATAATATATAATGTATACTATATATGTGATATATTATGTTTAAGTATAATATTGTATATAATTAATGTATTAAATATATATAAATATATAACACTAAATTTATTTTAAATCATTTTAAATGGTGTTTACCTTTAAATTGTACGTTTTTGCAATAATATTTTACCTTAAATATTTGACATAAAACGTTGACTGTATTTCATCAAATGACCAATGTTGCCATTCGATGGTACGTAAATGTCGTTAAAAGGTCAAATCACTTGACCCCTGGTGGCGTCCGCTGTGTAAACATGGTGAAAACAAAGTAAACAAACTCACGTGCAGTAACGACATAACGATGTAGAGCGGCAGCAACAGTAGTTGAGAACCTCCCGCCCGGCCGTGCTCTCAGTTAAAGAGCGTCCTCCGTCAGCGGGGGCAGTAATGAGGGGCAGACGGAGACGCCGCTCTGTGCAGCCTTGAGGTTAAATCATGTGACAGTGTCTTTCTGCCTTAAAGGTTAGCTGAATATTTTATTCCCAGCCAAGTCTGCCTCTGTATTGAAATGTAAATGTAAATACCACTGCAGTGAGGTCGACCCCTCAAAGGTCACCCCCGTCTCCCCACTGTTGCCCCCGTTCACACACACACACACACACATACACACACACAGTGTTAGGCACACACTTGTTCAGTAAATGCAGTTGCCCCAGAGACACATTAGGGAACAGGCAAACAAATTAATCCAGGCTTTAATGTCCGTGTAGACTTTTATTAGTCGGCTCGCTTTCATTTCTGGAACAATCCGTGTCAAACCTCAACGCACGGCTTCATTTCTCAGCATCATTAGAGCCACAGACGATTTCCCGAGTCCAGTCACAGACCTGAGAAGAAAAGAGGAGAGGGCTGTGATTGGCTGAGCTAAATGATGTGTAGGTTTGAAGGCATTATAGGAAAAGGGGGAAGAAGGGGGAGCGGGGGGAGGAGGGGGTCTCAAGGATGGAGACAAAGGGGGAGTACAGAGTAAGAGAGAGTGGAGAGTAGTGGGGGAGACAGGAGTGAAGTCCAGATTCAAACTGCATCATTCTTTTAGGACCCCACACACACACACACACACACACTGTACAGTGTGGGATTCAAACCCGCTACCATCCAGTCACAGGTTCAGTCCTCTAACCACTGAACCACAGGCTGGGAATTGAATGTTCTGAATGTTCCGGAGGTTCTGTTGGTTCTTGAACTGTGTTAACTGTGTAGAATTACTGCACTAAGAAGACACCGCTCTATTTAAATGATCACGACCTTTGATCTCTGTAGTCAGACGTGCACGAGCCTTGACCCTGACCTTTTGACCTTTTTGCCTCCTGTCTGGAATAATGAATAAATCTCTGAATGAAAATACATTTTTCTACGTTCAGGCAAAAGTTTTCTGCAGGTGTTTACAGGTTCCTACTACACCCACCTGAAGGCCGGGGTCCCAGGGGAATCACTGACCTGATAACAGGCCGCAAGGTCACTGTGGCACTTTTACACACACACGCACACACTTGTGAGACAGATTCTCTCTCAAACTATTAACGTTATATGCTTTTAATAGCTGTTGTTTTATGGTTATTCTGAAAAAAATCTGAATTTTAAATGCACTTTAAACATCAATAATCATTTATTTTAAGAAAATTTAAAAAAAATGTTCACAAAAATAACAAATGTATATGATTAAGTTATTAAGGAATTATAAAATAAATCTTGTAAAAAAAAATCTGTAAAATATATAAAATTACGATCCATATTTGTTCTACTTAATTCAGAAATAATAAATGCATGACGTTAATTTATGTAAATTTTGTGTGTTTAATGTTCATGCTTCTCAGCCTCTTTTTAAAGTCCAAAACCACGAAGACCCAAGATGAGGCAATTGTTCACGCTACACTAACTGTAGGTGTGAATGTTAGTGTGAATTGGTTGGTTTACACCACAACATAAACGCTGCCTTTTCAACACTGACTCTGTGATAAACTGTAAACAGTCTGACGGTGGTTCTGTCAACACACTCCTTCACACGCTAACACTCACACACACACACACACGTGCACACGTGCGGTTCTCTCTTTCATCCCTCTTATCAAGCCTCACCTTCCTGCGTGGGATTTTGTTTGGGGTCAGCAGAGATTTCTTTCTCTCCTCCTGGTGGAAGTGTTCCAGGCTGAGTTCCCACATATGCTCGCTGCTAAGAAAAGTTGCTGACGCTGATGTAACAATCTGGAGCCCTGTGGAGCACATCTGTGGTTTCAGCCCTCACTGAGACTGTGCAGTGCTGCAGAAATTAGCCTCCTAGTGTACACACTGGCTGAAATGAACTCATTTTCAACAAAATCAGGAATTTTTTTTTTTTTTTTTTT
>NC_024311.1:8971838-8973105 GCF_000523025.1 Cynoglossus semilaevis | reverse complement strand
CACACACACACGTGCACACGTGCGGTTCTCTCTTTCATCCCTCTTATCAAGCCTCACCTTCCTGCGTGGGATTTTGTTTGGGGTCAGCAGAGATTTCTTTCTCTCCTCCTGGTGGAAGTGTTCCAGGCTGAGTTCCCACATATGCTCGCTGCTAAGAAAAGTTGCTGACGCTGATGTAACAATCTGGAGCCCTGTGGAGCACATCTGTGGTTTCAGCCCTCACTGAGACTGTGCAGTGCTGCAGAAATTAGCCTCCTAGTGTACACACTGGCTGAAATGAACTCATTTTCAACAAAATCAGGAATTTTTTTTTTTTTTTTTTTCATTTCTCTGCGTCAGTCGTGGCTGTGAAAGTCTCCGTTCTCCTGCCACCGATTCACGTTGGGAACCCGCTCTGCGTGAGCTCCTCTGCGTGTCCTCAGTTTCCTGTCTTTTTGGTATTCATTAACGCGCGGCACACAGACCAACTGGGGAGGCAGGCATGATTACACTTCCCTGACGGAGGTCACATGACTGCAGCTTCCTGTCTCGTCTTTAAAAGATAATTGCATTCTGTGAACGAACCTTGAAATTTAATCTTTATCTCACTTTGCTTCATGAATATTCATGTGTTTGAAGCCAATCAAGTTCAGTTTGGACCAAACGCCTGTACTGCAGTACTACAGGACTGTACAGTGTACTGTAGTAGTAGTAGGTACACTGGCTGACCAGAGGTCACACAAAGAGGTTCCAGGAAGAAAAGACTTCAAGTACATTAACAGTTCATTGATTTCCCCCAGTGATTTGATCAGAAATACTTTATTGGTCCACAAGGGGGTATAGTTGGTTTTACAGCACCTCCTGCAGGAGCATTTCAAATAGGAGAGAAAAATATTAAATTGTATAAGAAATGTATTTTCACATGTTCTGTATTAAAAACAATCATCAATCTTTAAATGACAGCAGAAGAAAACTTCCCCACAGTGTGTGTAAATTACAGCGAGAGTAAACTGTGTTTTTGTGGACGCAGGATGGAATTATTGGACAAACAGTCCATAATATCCTAACCCTGGACAGTTGACGACCCTATCATGCCCTTCTATTTTTTTATTTCATATAAACTTTTCTTTGTTGCAGCTGACCATTGAACCTACAGCTGACCACTGAACCTACAGCTGACCATTGAACCTACAGCTGACCATTGAACCTACAGCTGACCATTGAACCTACAGCTGACCATTGAACCTACAGCTGACCATTGAACCTACAGCTGACCATTGCAGCTGAC
>NC_024311.1:8971536-8971769 GCF_000523025.1 Cynoglossus semilaevis | reverse complement strand
TGAACCTACAGCTGACCATTGAACCTACAGCTGACCACTCGTTCCTTTTTTCCTCGTTGCTGCTCTGTGGCCACACATGTTCAGATCAATACGACCAATAGGAGGCGTCTGGAAACGAGGAGCATTCCAGCCCAGAACTTTATGAACCTATTTATAACCAAGGCCTTATCCATCGGAATAATGATCCCAGTGGAGCCACGGACACCTCCCCAGGCGTGGATCCATATCCGTGT
>NC_024311.1:8969965-8971498 GCF_000523025.1 Cynoglossus semilaevis | reverse complement strand
CTTCTGAGTTGTTGTTGGTTTGAAACCTGTTTCCCTGGACTGTATTTGTTTTCAATTCCGTGTTCAGTTCTTCAGGAACATTACTATGGATTGAACCCATCTGTGAAACCGTGATTAATACCAGACACACAGGAGCAGTGGGCTGCATCGTTAGTCCACCGGGGGGCTGGGGCTCGGGGGCACAACACACTGCAAGAATTGGACCAGCAATCTTTGGATTTTAAGCTTAATTTAAGGTGCTTTTCTTTTCATTATGAAGTCGACTTACTTATGAGAACAAAAAGTAAGAGGAAAAAAAAATGCAAATAGTTCATTTATTCCCAGAGTAATGTGGTTTTCAGGAGAGATGAGGAATTTAAATATTAGCAAACTGGATGGATGAGCTCTTTCACTTTCACACAAAAAAATTGAATTACAGACTGTAGGTTTTTGTCTTTATTTCCATAATGTGGAACTTTAATGGGATTTCCTAACTAAGAGGAGTCTTTTCATTTATCATTTGTAATTCAGATGGCTGCATTGTGGGGAAACTTGCTGACAGAATTGAAACACACAGAAGTGAAACACAGAGCGGCTTCACCTCATTTACTTAGAGGAGTGGAGCAGCTGAGTTCAGTGGAGGAGAAGGGGAAAAAAATGAAGATGTTCAAAGTCTGCTCACAGAACACTGTTAATATTCAATTTACACCGCGGGGGCAAACACCGGCCTGGTTCACACCAGGGTTTTTTGGTGCACTTTGTAAGAAGCAGAGTTTTTTTTTTTTTTTTTTTTGGGGGGGGGGTGTCCATTTTGTTTGGACAGATGAGAAAACTCATCCAAACTCTGGTCAGTTTGAAAACATGGGTCTCAGGTCTTTTTGAAGTGAAGTTCGGTTCAGTAGAAAATATCAACAAACCAGAGAGTGATGGAGAAATCTGTAGAGTGAAGGGAAAAGAAAGAAACATATCCAACTTTCCAGGCTCATTTTTTTTCCCTCTAAACCCAACCTTAATCTAACCCAGACCCTCTGACCCTAACTCTGACC
Organism: Cynoglossus semilaevis; assembly: GCF_000523025.1. Lineage (NCBI taxonomy): Eukaryota > Metazoa > Chordata > Actinopteri > Pleuronectiformes > Cynoglossidae > Cynoglossus > Cynoglossus semilaevis. The sequence continues at coordinate 8,970,473 of NC_024311.1, read as the reverse complement.
CCTCTGACCCTACTCCTGACCCCGCTGACCTTAACCCTAACCCTAAAATGATTTCCTACTTCTACACTTACCTAATCCCAGTCCTAGTCCTAATCCAAACCCCAGTTCTAGACCACTCTCCTAACAACAGGAAGTCTGAATCAAACCCCTCACCCCCTCACGTCACCCCACCCCTCACCCTCAGTGTCAGTGTTCCGAGCTACTTTGCAGCCCAGAAAATGTCCTCACGAGTATAGCAAGACCAGAGACACACACACACACACACTGACACACCGTGCTGCAGAGACGGGAACACTTTACATATTTAGTGGACACTGCTCTCAGATCAGCTCAGCTCTAAGTGATCACTTAGTCTCCCCCACTCACCCCCGTCCCCCTCCTCCACCACAGTCCAACTCTCCAACAGCTGCATTACCAGCTCCACCAACAACACAATTAAAATTGAATCGTCAGTTTCATCACTCTGTGGTGGTGTGTGTGACACTAACAGAACTCACAAAAAGAAGGA
>NC_024311.1:8951067-8969865 GCF_000523025.1 Cynoglossus semilaevis | reverse complement strand
TGATCTTTAGTAATGGGTCCCACAGTGGAGCAGTGGTTTGTGTTCTTGCCTTACACAGAGAAAATTACAACGTTACTACTTTGATTCCTGTTCACCCTGTCTGTATGGGTGGACTGACATTAGGTGTGAATGTAAGTGTGAATGTTGGTGTGAAAAGTCTGTACATGTGAACCTGTGATGGACTGGAGAACTGGCCACTGCTTTTTATTGAGTTTGTAAATTTAAAGCTGGTCAAAACAAATTGTATAATGAGTCACGATTGATTAATCCTGATTAATCGTTAAACTTCAAATGGATGCACCTGTTGATGAGCTCCATCCATGTGAAGTTTGGACTCCTGTGAACCTGGAGGATCAATGATGAAAGATGAAAGAAGAAAAAAACCAACTGTTTTTCTACATTGGTCACAAAAAATGGTACCATGATTCATGATTAATTAATCACGATTAATCGCTATTAAAACCTGTTGATAAACTCCAGTCATTTGAAGTTGAACATTGAAAAATGTGGTCAAAGGTCACACAGGTCAACACAGGTCTGAACTGGTGGGACGTGTCCAATGACGTGGTTTACGATTTTAGAACACGAGTCACGAAATCAAAACCATCAGTGACTAAAATCCCATCGCAAACAACAACGTGTTTTCATCAGATCTCATGTAATTAGGACGGCGTTAGCGTTGGTGTGAAGGAGAGACACACACCAACACACACTGAGCTCTTACTGAGACTACGAGCACACAGTGTGTGAGTTAACACTGCTGATTCTCAAGGTTACAAAATCTGTAGGTTCTGTTTCCTGGAAGGAAATGAAGCAGACGCGAGAAGAAGAGCTGAGAAAAGAGATAAAAAAAAAAGAAAAAAAAAAAAGAAAAATGGATTTTTAAAGGAAGAGGATGGAAGCGCCGCTGTCCCTCAGGGACATAATTATGTCCAAAAGGCTAATCACTGGACATAAAATACAACCTTTCTTCCTGTATTAACACATAACCTCTTCCATTCTCTGCCGGAGGGGAGCGCAGGACCCCATCATCATTTATCCCCCGTCGTATCACAGCTGAAGAGCCTTCACACGGGCCGGTGCCGGGACGCGGTGGATTAAGGCGAAAATCATCTGCATTAAAGGCTGTGGAGGATCAAAGAGTGGAGAGAATGGGGAAATAAAGAAATAAAAGAGGGGATGATGATGATGAATACCAGGGTCTGCGTGAAGTGGCAGAATAACAAGCTGCATATGTTCCGGCGTCCTTTGAACGACTACTGTCTCACTTCCTGCACCCCCGCCCCACACTGTGCAGTAGGTACCAGCCGTTTGCCAGCTCACTGGGGCGTGTTCAGAGTCATCTCCTGGTATTAGAAAAACAAACGATGTTAGGAGTAAAAAAAGAAATTTGAAGCGATTTCAAACTAATCTGTCTGAAACTTTGGCCGCGTGTTGTTGTTTGTCTTTAACGGTTGCGTCAGGAAATCGATCGGCGTCGATGATGCAGCTGTTTGGGAAAGAGGTAGACGGAGAAGCTGTGACCTGGATACGGCAGAGTGTCGTCAAGGTCATCGGCGAGAACCTGGTAAATTTAGCTCCACCAGCGATCATCGGAGGTTTGTCTGCGCTCACCTTCGCCCTCTGCTCCAGGCTTCTGCCTTTTTTTTTTCCCCCTCCATGTTGAGCTGGCTCTATCTCTATCTCTGCCTCCACCTCCACCTCCCAGTGACTCCCCGTCCCCCGGCTCCACCTTGACATTCACTCTTTTTCTCCTAAAATATAATATTTATCTCATTCTGTTTGAGTTCACTCAGCCTTATCATCTGCTCTGCTCCGCCTGGCTCTAAGCTGGATTAGTCAGGAACTCATTGGCATGACAATAGTCATGAAATATGTATATCAGCGTCTGAGTGGATGACGGGAAACGCCGTGTATCAACAGTTACAGCCGGCGAGAAACCACAGGAGTACAGTCCACGGAGGGTGACATTTGGGTGTTACACAATAACCTGGGACATTAGTCCACTGTCTGTTTACACCTATTCATACCTATGGGACTTACATTCACTGACAACACTTTTGATGTTGTTGTTTTTTGTTTTGTTTTTGTGAGCAGTGTGGCAGTGATGATCGACTGGCGGCCCATTGGCCAAATTACCCACTTCGGCTCACTACTAGATTCCAAAATAAACATGAAACAATAACGTTAGACAAAACGTGATTCTTATTTTTAGATAATTAGATAATAATAATACATTAATCCCGATTATTTGTGAGCACCAGGACTAAGACCCGTCTTCCATCCTGCTTGTGAGATTTGCCGATGTGTAAAAAGTAAAAACTTCAAACAAAGCAATGTCCAAGTATGTCAAAAGAAAAACAGTTCCATACACCTGCTCAGTGGACGCTCCCTGTTAGCTCAGCGGGGCAGTTCCTCCTCCATCCTCTGAGCCGCCGTGGAGGTGTGAGTCTGCACAGGAACTAATTTAGGTTCCAGCTGTGAGTTGGCTGCAGCAGAGACGACGGTCCACTGTGGGAACAGCAGGACAGTCAGCAGCAGCTCAGCTGGCTGTGCTGTCCGCAAACAGAGGTGTTAATGAATGCTAACCCAAGAGCGGCTAACAATTACAGCCTCATTGCTGCATGGTTCAAACCACTGTGCTGGCCAGCAATTATTCCCAACAACAGCTCTAGTTGACGGTACTTAACTCGGTTGGTTTCCTTTGTTTGTTTGTTTTCTACACCAACTCCTAGCGGCTGATGAATGTTTGAGAGAAACTTCAAGGGATTTCTGTTTTAAAGGTGGAAAATTATTACCCTGCAATATTTCAAACCGAATGTTTGAGAGAAACTTCAAGGGATTTTTGTTTTAAAGGTGGATTTGTAATTGTTGTGAACAATATTTCAAACCCACTGCGACAGTTTCCTCCTCCTCCCACCAGCACATCCACCTGCTCTGCTGCTGCATGTGTAAAATCCTCACTGTCTTTCTGTTTTGTCATCATGTCTTTGTCAGTGTTGACCTTTCTAATCACAGCAAACATCACAGGTTAAACCAAACATTAACAGGTTATAGTAACGATGGATCTTGATTAATTGTGATTATATATAATATATAATCATCAATCATGTGGAAGACGGTTGACTTTTTATGATTTAATGTTTTTTCATGATGATTTTTTTTTTTTTTTTGTTCATCTACCATTGATCCTTCAGCTTCCCAGCAGCCCCTGCTGGTTCCCAGCCTCATATAGACACAACCATTCACACTCGCATTCACACCTATGGTCAGTTGAGAGTGTGAACAGTTTACCTAATAATTAGTCTGTGGACCACCAGGGGTGTAGGCTGGCTATAATCCCACCCGCAGCATAGAGCGCCCCCTGTAAATACACTGAAATCCTAGAATACTACTTAAATGTATTTTATTTTTGTACCTGAAGCATCTGTGCCAATAACCAGTCATTTAGCCAATCACAAAGAAGCTCAACAGAGTGAGTATGAAGCAGCAACAGTTAGCGCACAGGCTGATTATACGACGTCCAGATGATTTATGGTTAGTGAATTGTGGGCGAGTGAGTGTTTTTGCCCTCAACACAAAGCAGCCAATGGGATTTGAGCATGTGATTCCCTGATCCTCCTCCTCCTCTTCTCTTCTATTCTCTGATCCTCCTCCTCTTCTTCTCCTCTTCTTCTCTCATTCTTGTTTCTAACACTTGTTTTTAACCACCAGGCTCCACTGTCCTGGGGGTAATAAGGAGTTTTTGCCACAGACTGTTTGTGTGGGGCGTCAACATGTCAAACTCCGGACGACTCCTTAAGTTTTATGCAACAAAGTTTGTCTATAATTGGGGGCATTGCTGCCAGGCTGCAGTAATTACAATTTCCGCAGCGTGAGAGCCTGAGCCACAGGCCTGTTTTATAGAATGTGGCAGAAATCAGCGGGGGAACAACAAGTGCAAGGGTGTCACCTGTGGGACACTTCCATTACGTGACAAAAGTGAAAAGATAATTTGATTTACTGTTTAGTTAAGCAACCTCTGTCAGAGCTGCTAGCACTGGTAGCGGTCGGGGAGCAGGGAGACTGACTACAAATGAGCCGCTGACCTACCGGGGTCACACATTCAGCAAAACAATTTGTGCTTTCATTTAGCCTGAGATATTGGAGGCTAAAATGTTCTCCACGGTTGATTTTGGACTAAGAGATTGCTGATGGGATATTAGCCTCCAGGATTGGAAATAGTCCTGACAGTCAGTGATGAGCAAACAGCACGGTTTTAGAACTGGAGCATGATGGGAGTTTATTTAACACTGTGGTTGGGGCTGACTCATAGTTGGCTTATTTAAATCCTTCTTTCCGTCTCGTGTTCTTTGTTTACTAATGAGAGAGCTGATGTGACGTTACCTCCAGTTTGTTACAAGATTCTGATCCACTGGGACGTTAGCCTGCTAGCCTGTTAGCCGTTGTGTTTTTGCTTTTCGTGTTTCTACTTCTGTATGCCTCCATATCTCTCTCTCTCTCTCTCTCTCTCTCTCTCTCTCTCTCTCATGTGTACCCAAGCACACTGAACCAAAAACTCACCATTACCCCTTTCTTGGTGAGTTTTTGTTGAGTGGGTGCAGAGCTGGGAGGATGACTGATAATAGTGAGTGTGTATTTGCCAACGTCGCCATAAGAATCCAGAGCCATTCAAAAATATTTATAAAAATATATTTGACAAAGTAGGAAACAATACAGGTTATCTTAGATTACAGTACATGGAGTAAATAATTGAACATACACATTTAGAAGCACTAAAGCACAGTAGAAAATATGATCTGCATGTTGGACTACCCCATATAGTACTATATTGTTTAGTCTACCAAAACTGCCATAATACTGCATCAGTACAAACTGAGTACACACGCAGCTGTAGTGCCACTGAGATTCTCTGAGATGTGCAAGAGCTAACGTGCAGAGACAAAACCTACCACCTCATTGAAAGCTAATGTCATTAGCAGTCACGCTATGTACACTGCTGCCAGCTTTTTTTTTTTTTGTAATTTTTTTTGGATTTTATTTTTTATATCATACAGTTCAAGCACAATATGCACATGGTCTGGATTTGTGCCTTTCTTTTTCTAGGGTGAATATTTGTCTTTGCTAAATGTAAGGGCGGAAAAGTCACAAAAACTAAGTGGAAATCAGTCGCATTGTTGAACATCAAAATGTCATATCGCACATATTTCACATTGAAATAACATGGTACTTAAAATGTCACAGTCCTGCAAATACCCCTTCTTATTACCTCCTGTGGTACCAGGGTGACCAGGTGGTCCCACAGGGGGCAGGACTTCACTTCAATTGAACATTTTTTAAACATTGTCCCTCAGTCTATGTTGAAACAGACGCTGTGATTTAACGTACGTCTGGTCGTTGGGACAAAAGTAGGGCGGCTGTTCTCCCAGGACTATAACTGAACCCAGCGAATGTGTCAATCACAGGTTCACCTAACGCCGTATCACCCCGCCCTCCGCAGAGAGAAGCCATGATGGAAAAGACCAAAAAAAGAAGAGAGATCGCAGCTTCACAAGTTCAGTGGAAAATTCCCTTTGGCTGTGTGTGCAGTCTGTGGAGGTTAATGAAGAAAGAAGGTTCTGGAGCTTCTTTCGTGTCAGACAGCTTTGTTGATCGACAAATATGACAGAAAGTGGAACAGCTCACAAGGAAGTTGACAAAAAAGAGCTGCTGAAAATAAATGAATAAAATTAAAACCATATGTTATAGTTTTTATTTATAGTCAATCAGTGATTTACTGGGGGTGAGGGGACTGATCACATGACTGACCCTGCTTTATTTTTGTTAGCATTTTCAGACAGCAGCGTTTCCCTTTATTTTTGTTAGCATTTTCAGACAGTAGGTAAGTAGACAGGAAAGGTGTAGGGCAGCGTTTCCAAAAGACTGGGTCGCTACCCTCGGGTGGGTCACAAAAGTTTTTTGGGGGGTCAGGAGTTTACGAATAATGTCTATTGACTTGGGTCGTGAAGGTTTGTGACTTATATTAATATGGGTCTCTGGAAAAAAAAGTTTGGGAAACACTGGTGTAGTAGACGTGAACGGTCACATGACCATGAGCTGGAACTGAACCGAGGAAACCACTGGAAAGACTCTCCTCCCACGCATTTATGTGAAAAGTTTCTGGTGGGGGTGGGCGTCTGATGACAATCAATAAAGGAACTGTTTACTTTTAGTCCTTATGATGAAATCCTCCTTCCATTCTAGTCAAGGCTCGGCCGATGACACAGGGTTGCAAATCAGTTTAATGTGAAATCATTTCAAACACCACTCACATTAAATTGTAAGTAAAGGAAAAGAGGATTAGGAAGTGAACACAGATAGAGAACTGAGAACAATAATGAAGAATCAACACGTCTGTTTTCAAAGCACAGATTACAATTGTCTTTAATGCTGCTTCTGTAAAAAGAAGGCCTCAGAGTTTCTACATTTTCTTTTTTTTTGTCTTTGTGTATTTTTTTTATAGGCTAGTAATACTTGCAACCCACACCTGTAGCATGTAAATACAAAGAGTCGTATAAAGCGAGCCTGTCTGGGCTTTAGATAGGTTGTGTATAAATGTGGCCACCGGAGGACATATCAAATGAAAATCAGTTCAACCTTGAAGCCGACGCTGCTCCCGTTTGACGTCTTTTGTTTTTGTTTTTTTCTTTTGTTTTTGATCACTCATACATTCATCATTGTAATGTAGACCGTAGGTATTGCTTTTTTCTCCATCTTTTTGTCCGTCCGCAGTGTCCGTAGTCCTGCTCGCTGCCCCCTGCAGGCGGAGCATGGTAACACAACAATGTTCATGGTCATCGTCCCTTTCACGAAGCAACTACGAGCAGAATGCGGAATCCTCTGCTGCTGCCAGTCTCGGCCGATGACTAACACCCAAAATACTGCTAGACACTCCACAACAGAATCTAAGGTACACTCCACGAGAATCATAGTTCTTCTAAAGATAAAAAAAAAAATACTATTTGGCTTAACAATTACAATGCGCTTGAAGTAGTGAATGACAACTGCTATACTTCACTCTAATAAGAATACAAAACAGTGACCTCCTGTTTCTTTTGACTGGTTGTTTTTAAACACCTGTTACTAAAAGCCAGCAACCCCCTAGCGTTTAATACACAAGTATGTGGACAGAAAAATTACAAAGGTCTTTTTTACCTAACAAACTAAAGGTCAGGTCTCACGGTCGCTCTCACCCACAGAGTAGAGATCCCCAAGTCTTCTGAAGCGCGGGCCCCACTCTCTTAGATAGTCATAGTTCTGGTCCGAGTCTGACGACGCAGTCTCCAGTGAGCTGAGGGAGTCGGCCACCGATCCACATCCTTCGTATCCATAGATCTGTATGGAGTCATAGGGTGGCGCTGTAGGGTCATTATCTGCCTCGTGGAGCCGCACGTTGATGAATTCATCCACGTCCACGCCGTTGGGGCCTGTGTGCTGCCCCGCTCTGGGCATGAACGGTAAGTCGGGCTTGATGTCCTTGCGGGGCAAGTAGCCATTGATGCCGTTGGGGTTTTGCAGCGTGGCGATGTCGAACGCCTCCGTGTCCTCCTCACCCCCTCCTTCATCATCATAGCGAATGATGTTCTCCCTCACATCCTCGTCGTCTTTGACAATCAGCGGCTCGTTCTTGTGCCTCCTCAGTGTCACGAAGAGAACGACGATAACTGTCAGAGACAAAGACACAAAAGCTAACGTTAACCCCCCTGCTGGACCTTCAGTGCTGCTCCTGTGATCATATGATCACGACAATAACAGCAAAATTATTACCCTGCAATAGCACCCTCCCTCTCTCAGGAAGAAACAAAAACAAAATCTGCGTCTGAATAGAATATGAATATGACTCGGGTCCTTGTAGTACATATGCCAAGCCTGTAGGTGGTGCTGTTTCGACCACGCTTTATCATACTAAAACCGGAAGAGTCTGAACTGGAAGTTCGGAAAATTGTGAAAGAACCCAAAGATGTAGCAAACTGTAAACAAACTTAAAAAAGAAACACAAAAGGCGAAGATGTAGCATGGCAAGTAGATGATAACATGATCGAAGCCAATAACAACTCACCCAGCAGCAGGACAATACAGGCCAGAATGGCAATCAGGGCCCCCATACTGAGGCCGATAGGCAGGACGTAGGCCTCCACGTTGCAGGACTGCACGGCTCCGTCCTTGCTGCACCCACAGACTCGAATGGTCAGGGTGTTGGTGCTGCTCAAGGGGGGGTGTCCATTGTCTGTTACGATGATTGGTAGAAAGTAGAGTTCCTGTTTCTGTCGTCGGAAGCTGTCGTGCTTGGCCAGAACACTGATGGAATTATCTGTCAGGTGCAGGTAAAAAAAGATCGATGTTTGTGGGGAAATAAGAACAAACAGATCCTGAACATCCAGTACTGAAAAACCAAACTCACACGACACTCAATTTTAGAATGTTCCACTGGTTGGGTTTTGGAAAACAATAATAAAAAGATCAGTATTCTCATTGTTTTTAGAACCTGGAGGGATGTAGACCACCAGGCAACGGTGGTTTAGGATGGACCTTTGGACTAGATGTCAAGTGGGCTGGACCAGTACAATCATATTTCATAATTCATAATTCATCAAGTGGGCCAGATTGAACCTCATATCAGGGCCGTAGTTGTCGCCCACTGATCTAGATCTATTGACTTCTAAAAATGACTCTCTCTCCACCATGACCCTACCTTTGAGAACCATAATTCAAAAACTGCAATCTGACAACAAAGACAACGCTTCCATGAAGCCCTCTCCTGATTGGCTGACTGTTCTTGACAGCTATCACCTAAACATATTTGCAGAGTCGTTGAGTACAACTGTACTGTCAGAAGGCGAGGAGTCGAACACGGAGAAATATATTACAGCTGCTGACCACGAGCAGAGAGTAAAACAATCGGAGTTGAAAGAAACGGTTATTCCTAATAGGATTGGCTTCTCGGCCTAATCTCTGTTTGATGAGAAGATATTTTGGGATTTATTTCCTCACCAGCGAAGACATAATGAAATACTCTGTGCTCAGTGAGGCCAGACATCCGCGTGTTGTCAGGATCAGCAGTGTATCAGCAGAGAGGGTGGTCAAACACCGGGGCTGATCCACCAACAGCACAGATCCACAGAAATAACACAATTGTAAAATAACTGCCTCTCCTGCCTCCCCCTCCCTGCCCTCCCCCCTTCCCCCCCAAATATATGTTGAAAAAAAATCAACATATATTTGCAAATCCTATTCTTAGAAATATGAAATGGAAGGTGTTACAGTGTCACTGTTCAAAAATGCAGATTTCCGTCTTGTGTCGAAGTTTTGACAACAGTTACTAATACTAAAAAAAAATCAAACAGAAAGTGAAGAGGAGTGTTTGTGACTACAGTCGGCCCCCGGTCTCTCCTCTGTGCCGTCCCTATAATTAGAATGATGAGCAAATACAAAGGCAGCTCACAGAGGTGGCCGCTCTTCATTCAAGTGTCGTCCACAGCTGCTCTTTTAGGAGGAAACAGTCGCTGGAGAGCAGTGGAGTACAGTACAACGGACTGTATGGCGGACGAGTGGCTGCTGTTGATGTTGACGTGGCCTCGTGTGGACGAAACCAGTCATAAAGTCCTCAGACGTGTTTATCATCCCTGCAGGCGTCTGATGGTTATGACTAAAACCGGTTCAGACTGGTCTCTGTGTCTGTTTTCAGCGAGCCACTGTTTGGTGCCTGTTGTTCTCGTCCAGATCACCACTCAAACACCTAACGCTACAGGTTTGTCCATCTACGGACAGGTGCCTGGAATTGAACCCATGACTAACAGCAAATGCACCACAGTAGATCTTCTTTTTTTCAATTATATTTCAGAAAATAGTTGACTAAATATCACTGGTAAATTGTAATCTGTCTTTTGGAATGTCTTCAGAGGGGACAGCTGTGGACGAGTGGTTGAGAAGAACATCAGAACTGAAAGGTCGACGTTTGGCTTCCAGGCTCCGTGTGTGTCTGCACGTCTTGGTTGCCAAGTTGCTCATTGTACCCAGCAACAGAGGACGCACAGTCTGTGTCCTCACACTGTTGGACCGAAGCCAGTCCACGGGCAGGGTTGTGTGAGGAAGGACAACGGCATAACATGGATGTAGAGAATGTCCAACTGCAGACGTCCAGAGGACGACCAGTCCAAATGGATGGACTTTTGTCTCCGAGTCTTTAAATGTAACAAACAAAAAGCCCTCATCATTAAGGACTCTCCTCGGTGTTGAAAACATAAGGCACCTGGTACATGTGTTGCCCAGAGCTGGAAACATTACACAACGCGGTGATGAAAACAATCTGTTCAGATGTGAAGAGGCAGGAGAAGAGGATTTGGATGGAGATGAAAGAGGAAAAAACAAGTTCTGAGAGCACTGAGAGCATTCAGATGGACAGGCAGCAGCATTTAGCAGCAGCATTTAGCAGCAGCAGCAGTGGTCGTTCTGTAGTGAGATGAAAGACGACCAAAGAAAACATTTTCGATCCTTTTTCCTTTAATTTCCTTCAAAACACACTGAGGAGTGGAAACAGAGCTGATGTGGAGAACAGACACTTTCACACCTGCCCATCGGTTCTCCATGTTTCATCTGCAGTGTGCGGTTAGACCAGGAGTGGCAAACATATGGCCCGTGGACCCAAACTGGCCCATTAGGGGGTTCACTTGGGCCTGCTTGATGAATTTTGAAAGTAAAAAGACACAAACTCTAAATTCTTAAAAACATGCTATTCCTTAATCATTCACTAGGGGCGCCCTGTGTTAAAAGACAAGTAGATGTAGGTTCAGGAGCAAATATAATTATCTCATGATTGTACTGGTCGACCCTGGGCCAAAATGTGTTTGAGACCCATGGGTTTGACATCCAATGATGGAGGCATAGACACACAAATCACAAAAACCCATCCAAACACTACAGCCCAGCACAACTGGGATTCAAACCAGCAACCCTGTGGCCCGGTGCTTTTGGACCACTACAGCGTCAACAAAGACCCCCACAGTCCAGCCTCTGGTACCGGGGGGTATTTAAAGGTCTCTTACCGGGGTTGTGTTTGATGGTGAAGTTGGGGTTGTTCAGCATCTCGGGGACCAGGCGGTAGCCAAAGCTGTGGCCCTGGACCGGCTCGTCTTTGTCCACGGCACTGACAGTCTGAATCACCTGTGTGGAAACACAGAGCAGAAGATTTCCACAGACGCTCTCTCCCGGCCATTACAGCAGGCAGACAATTTATTACTCTATTTTTGCCACCTGAGATTGCCTGGCTGTAATGGCGGCTGGATCACACCTGATGAAATATACGCTCTGTTCATTCCAGGAGTTTGAGATTATTATCAATGAGTTGGCGTCTCGTCTGGCACACTCTGCCCCTCCTGGCTCTATCTGTTAATCTGTCACCCTGGGTCTTATTATGCAGTATGTCTTTGTGATTGATTGGAAATTAGAATTTCGTCCCTGCAGGAAACTTTCTCTTTTCCACTCGTCTAGCTCTCTCAATAAAGCCTGCCATTGTACGTGTGAAGGTACTCTGAATGGGGTCGATTGATGAGATAGAGAATCCTTAGTACTTATCCAGGAATTTTTGGCACGGGTGATGATGGTGCCATCTGGAGGGAGACATGAAAGACAGTCCTGAATTATGATCCACTCTAATCAATCCTGACTGCTCTCATTTCCCCCACAGTCCGTCAGGGGAGGGCAGTAGCAGAGGACCAGGACCGGGCCCCCGCCGTCCCGATAAACAGGCCCGTAATTCACCGCAGCCAATCATTAGAGAGAAAGAAAGGAGAGAAAGAAAGAGACCACAGGGAGGCCATGGATCACTCACCTGTCCGGGCTTTCCATTTTCACACAGAAAGGCCTCGTATTCACTGGCGAACTCCGGGGCGTTGTCATTCACGTCCATGACTCTGATCGCCACGATGGCCCTGGAGATCTGACTGTGGTTTCCTGTAGACACGTAGAGAAACAACCAATCAGAAAGCTTCGTCTTCTGCTCACTGTTTGAGAATGTCTCACGATGACTTTTTACTTGACGATAACATTCCTTAAAAATGGACGACTAAAAAAGAAACTAGAAAATTTAAGACGTGGTGTTGAAAACATGATAGACAGATTAGGGCAGAGGGAGGGGCAAACCTCCTGCAGGGGCAGATAGGAAGTAAAATCTGGTTAGTCAGATGTCAGTCTGTGATTGAGTGGCTGTGGAAAATAGCATTATTATAGAAATAGATTCACATTTATTCTTCTCAGAGAAAACAGACCCTTTCTGCCACACCAAACCCTGCAGAGAAAATCTGTGATTCAAATTCACTGCTGCCTCCATCACTGAGGTGGTGTCAAAGGTGGTCATTCAGTTACCTCAGTTCATCAGCTGACTACAGTCTATTTATATTCACTGTAAGGTGTCCTTGGGTGACAGAAAGGCACCTAAAAATGTATCATTACATTATTATTATTATTATTATTATTATTATTACAAAGTTATTATTATTATTATTATTATTATTACAAAGTTATTATTATTATTATTAATACTATTATTAATATTATTTATAGATGAAATATTTATTGACCCCCTCCCGGGGGGGGGGCGCTCTGTCTCCAGTCACAGCTGCTGTAACGAGCGGCGAGATAATGAATTTTAAACGTATGGCTGCGAGACAGAGTGAAACATTCAGTTTATTATAAGACAACACTTTTTTATCTGTTTGCTGCGATGCTGGGATTTGTCTTCGCCCGGTGGGCAACACATTACCCCGGTGTTTGTGTGTTTCATTCTTCCGGGCAATTAATGTGTGTTTCCTTTGATTAAGGAGGAAGAGGGGCAGATATAGGATGTGTAGGAGATTAAGTAGATGAGAGGGAAAAAAAGGAAAGTTACAAGATGAGGAAATTTATATTCCTACAGCCCTGAGAGCTACGTTAGGCTTTATTACAGCATACAACACCCCCCCCCCGCTCCCCCTCCCCCATCGGAACAATCTGTATGCAAATAGAGTCTTGCACATGGTGGGAGCTGTTTGTGGCTCTGCCGGCGTGATTTTCTACAGCGTCAGTGAGTTTTGTGGTTCGCAGATGTTCTTTAATCTGTAATGAATGCTGGCGTCGGAACATTCCACTCTGGAGCACGTCTTTAAAACGGTTTATTTGATACGTTCTAATGTTCCTGCACGGCTACAAAGCCACTCCTGAGGGACTTCGACCAATCACAACGCAGCAAATCAATGTGTCTAATACCTGTCTACAGTTACATGATGATCCTTCATGTGTGTGGAGTTTTGGTGGAAGAGTTGAAGTGTGTCAGCAGAACCAGAGTACTCTGTGCGTGTACTGCAGTTTTCCCGTGTTTTAAAAAACAGGTGTGGCCGTAAATGAGGAACAGACTGTGGACGATAAAACCCACACGACAAACGGCAGACGCCCAAACTCTGATTTTAGGTTCACTCACGGACTTCGGTGGCGGTCACCGTGATGTTGTGCCACATGTCGGTCTCTCGGTCCAGCGGCTTGGCCAGCGTTATCTTGCCGTCGTCCACGTTGATGTTGAATTGCCTCTCCAGGTCCGTGTGCCGATCGATGAAGTATCTGCAAAGACAACACGTCGTGAAAAATTTGAGCCCAACTCTCGGGTGACAGCAGCAGCCGAGGCCTTCTCGGCCCCCGCCCCCTGGGTTTTGCGGCCGGCGGTGCCATATCCATCAAGAGCAACCTGAACATGGATGCACTTTTAAACAGCCAGAAATCAATGGTTATCACTTGAGGAACAATTACTGGCTTCACATGAGCAGCAGGAGGCAGTTTAAGCTCCACGCGGCCGTGGTGACATTACCGTCGTACAGAAAGAGTCATCTGGTGCGGTGTAGTGTCAGCGTGAGAGATGAGGTGTTGTTAACCCTGGTTTGGTTATGTCAACACTCAATGGCTCCCAGAGGCTTTGTATTAATGAGAAGGAACTGCCCCGTGTTAGGGATGAGCTACGACAAAGAGGACGGGGGCGGGGCTTCTGATGGAGATGATGAGGACACATGTGACCTTGTCTGACCTCCTGACAAATAAAGACGCCTGTATTCTTGTCAGGAAATGAGGTGCGATGTACTCTGAATACCACAGTACTCTGAATACCACAGTACTCTGCCTGTTTTTTTTCCATCCGCGCAATTAAAAAAAAAAAATCCAAGTAACGGGAGGCTTTGTAATTAATTCACTGAAACTAATTACGTTTTAATCAAACAGTCATATTTGACACATAGATTCAAATAGACTTTGGTTGTTGACTGAACATACAGAATGTCATCATGTAGCAGCTAGCGCATAGCATGTGTTAGCAGAGACATTAGCGCTCATCAGTGGTTGTGTGTGAGTCAAAAACATGCAGTCGACCAAAACTCAGGACCTCAGTGATTCACCCGGGTTCATTATGTACAAGTGTTTCTCCTCCTCCTCCTCCTCCTTCACTCTTCCAGTCCCTGATAGCAGGTTTCATTTGTCTTTCTTCTGAGCGCTAACATTTCACTAACACAATTTTTAAACTCGATCATTTCCTCCCTCCCTCCTTTCTTCCCTCCCTCCCTCAGATTCCACTTGTTGTCAGTGACACTCATCGGTGACATTTCCACTTCTGAGATGAAGTGAGGAGAAATCCTCCTGATGCCGGGCTGAAGGGGGGTCCGTGAAGACAAACACCGCTCACCCCCCCGACCCCCACCTCCACCTCCACCTCCAACCCCCCTTCCTTCCACCCCTCTCCACCCCCTGCTCTCTTGCCCTGCAGACACAGAAGACTTTTAAGACAGGCAGACAGCAGCAAACCACCTGGGAGCAGAGTGGAACCCAGCCAGTCTGACTCTGACAGGAAGTGAGGAGACGGAGCCTGGAATGTTCTGCTACCTGTCACTCAAAGTGACACCTCTACGTCAAAAGACTTAACAGCCATTTAAGAATAAAAACCCATTTTTATATTTATATATATATATATATATATATATATGTGTGTGTGTGTGTGTGTGTGTGTGTGTATGTATAAAAGTTGTAGATAATCTGTCTTTTTTGTGGGGCTACATTAACGAACAACAAAAACAACAACAAAAGAACCATCGTGTTTTAGCTTGTGATGACTCAACCTCATCATGTGTAATTCTTTGCTCATGTCACTGGTTTCTAAAGTAGGGGTTGCCCCCACACTAGGGGCCACAGGTCTGATGTTTGCGGACGTCCATCCATCACTGCACCGTACCAGCCCCCCGTGAACCTTCCTGCGGGTGGTGAGTCCACTGGAAGGTACCAACCGCCCTAACCAGGATTCGTTCTTGCCCAGGAGGTGAACCCTGGGGTTCCACACCAGTGACAGAGACATTGCCTCTGGGCCAAAGCGCCACATGTGGGGGGACGGAGCAAAGTCAAATATTTTTCAAATGTTCCTCAGTTGTAGAGGTCGTTCTGTCCTCTGTTCAATGATCAACATTACTGAAGAAAAGACAGTGTTTTTTTCGCAGGAACATGGGTGGGGGGGGGGCAGTGGGGGGACGGTGGTCAGGACTCACTGACTTATGTTTTTAACTGTGATTTTTTTTCACACCAAAAAGATCAATAAATAAATGAAAAAAAAAAGAAAAAAAATCAGAAAACACTCCTTCATCATAAAACTCTAACCTTTAACTTTGTGCCGTGAAAGTTTGAAAGGATCTTTGACTCCGATCAGGTTGATGTTGTTTGTTCTGCAGATTTGACTCCCCACGCTGCTGATCAAATGTTGCAGCTTATTGGAGTGAAACTGTCGGAGCGGTCGATGTTTAGTCAAGTAAACAGTGAACTGTGATTTTATTACATTAGTGGACGTGACCCGACTGTGGAAACGGTGGAAAAATATTCTGATCTGAGGAAAATAAATTCATGAGATGATGGAGTCTGATAAGTTGTAGATTAAAAAAAAATCTTGTCTTTGATAAACAATGAATATAAAAGAAAATCGTGTTTAATTCACTTTGTGAAATATGATAATAAAATGAAGTGGATTAAAATAAAAACAACAGTTTTTTCACCCAGGGTCAGATCAGCATCAGGTGTCAGCCGTTACTGGACAAAATGTGAGGATGAAAATACTCCATAACGTAGTAATACGCATCTCTGGTTTTGATTGTGTTTTATTGGTTTAGGTTTGAAATGTTGGCCGAGAAATTACAAAATAAAAGCCTTTAAAAACACAAAGAACGAGCGGCTGAATATATGTGTTTTAATAATATCACAATGTCAAGACCATGAAACAGTGTGTGTGTGTGTGTGTGTGTGTGTTTTTACAGAGTGGTAAAAGTGACATTGCGGCTTGTTATTAGGTCAGTGATTCCACTGGGACCCCGGCCTTTAAGCCCACCTCCACTAACTATAGCTCTGTTTATGTGAATCCCTAAAAAAATGTTTTTAAACTATTCATGAATATAAAAGGTTCAGGAGGCGAAGAGAAAAAGACCGGAGTCAGGAGAGCCGTGTTTGGCTGCAGCTAAGATGTTTCACCGTTAAAATAAAATCTCTGGGAAACAACAACGACAGCAACGACGACAACAACAACAATGTTTTTTTATAGACGTTAAATGAAGCCATTGGCAGAAGAATTAAAAAACTGAATTTTTACTCGGCTTTTTCCACATTTCCTTTTTTTATTTTTCCTCTGGCGAAAGTCTGGCAGCAGAGGTCGACTCAAGAGGAATAATCTAGAACTAAAAACAGAATAATCCACGCAAAATGTAGACTGGATTATCATTAACCTCATTCACAACGTTAGTCAATTTAATTAAATAAAAGCATGTTAAAGAAGCTAGATTCAAAAGAATAAAAAACAAAGGAAGAAAAATAAACAAAAGAGAAAAACATCCAGAGATAAAAAAGAAATAAAAAAAGTTGAAACAAAGAAGAGAAAAAGAAAGGAGGAAAAAAAAGTTGAAAAAAGAAAAAACTACAGTAAAAGACGTGACAAAAAAACAATCGCAACAAAACGTAGAAACAAGTTAATGGAAAAAGAAAAGGAAAAAAGAGAACAAAGTGAAAATAATGAAGGGAAAAACTGCGACAAAGATTTAAAAGAAAGAAGAAAAAAAAAAAACTTTTATCCCTGAACCTGACGCCATCCGTTCAAATTAGTTTACTCTGTGTTTTTCCTGAAAACATTTACCAAGTGCCAAAACAGGAAGCTGGTGTCTGGAGCGTTTTACAGCAGCAAATGTATTAAGAGAGTTTGTCAGCAGGGGGCTGCCAACCAACCAGCTGCACCACAGTCATTCATTATTTAGTCAAATGAAGGGAGAAGAACTTCCAGACTTTCACTCCCAGTAATCAGATACTCAGGTCCAACTCTATGCTGATGATGAACCACTTATAACTGGATAAAAGTCACAATTCTTCAACTAGAACTGTGGGTGACTGTGGGTTACAAAGTGGATAATAAAGAATTCTTGAACTGGACAATCCGGTACATTTTTCAAAAAAGTTAAATTAAATAATTGTATTTTTCTATATCACATTCTTATTTTGGAAGAAAAATTATTAAAATATTTTCCATTTTTATATTTGATGTTTAAGGCCTCTCTTTCTCAAAATAATTTATCAAGATAAAATTTGAGCAAAATATGAGACTTTAGAAACCACAAAAAAAATTATTGGACATTTTTTTACTACATTCAGTCACATTTTTCTTGCACAGTTTTACAATAAAACTTTAACAGACAAATATGTGTGCCAAAAATGTGCCTTTGTTCCCCTGAGCCAATCATGAGGTCCCTCACAGACGACAATAAAAAACATTATATGTTGTATCGTATGTTTTTATCTGTACAAACCACTGTATGAGTTGCTGCCACCTAGTGACTGGAGGCTCGTTATCATTCAAGCATTACAGCAGTGCTACACTTTTGTCCAGTGTGCCATATTCCACTGGAAGCCCCTCACGGTCCCCCGGCACCTCAGCGTGCCCCCCATGGAGCCCCGCCCCACTACTTAAGAATTACTGCCTTAAATTGAAGATTTTTTTTTAATCTTTTTTCTTTTTATTCATCTGTTTTCCGATGATGTCTGTGGTCGTTGCGAAGCTGCTGCAGTAAATCACAGTTTGCTACTTTTTTAGCGACCCCAGTGAACGCCCCCTAGCTGTGACACTATGATAGCTGTTCAGGTCAGAGACAGAGAGAGTGTGTGTGCAGTGACAGTGTGTGTGTCGCGAGAGTGCGTGCGAGCAGCGGCAGAAGCCAGCGTTCCGACCTGTTTACGCCCCGGTGAAACAAACACATCTCAGAGGGGAAGGTGACCGTTAAGTACCGCTTCTAGGACATTAGTACCGATCCAGGACTGAGCTAAAACCCGTGACATCCATATTTGATGGAGACGCTCTCTCCATACACTCAGCAGCTGTTATAAAATGTAACAGGACATATCAAGTCACCTGGGTGACTGTGTCGTATCTCTCCGAGGAGTATGCATTAGCTGCAGTGGTACTGTAGTACTTTATATTGTACCACGTGAAGTGTATTTGTTCACGCAGAGTGACTCTAGTTTTCCATTAAACTTGTGTTGGAAAACAAGATGCACGTGGACTGGACTGATGATGACGAGAGAGTCCTGCTGATATTTATGGTTTCTGTGTACTTCTGTGTACTTCTGTGTACTTTTTTCTTCAAATAAATACATTTGAATTCCTGCTTCAGCAGCAGTTTTTTTTTTATCTTATTTTCGTGACAGTGAAGGAATCAAACTTTAAATTCCTGTAAATGTACC
>NC_024311.1:8948288-8950955 GCF_000523025.1 Cynoglossus semilaevis | reverse complement strand
CACTCACCTGTGTCTCTGATTAGTCTCACTGGTGTCACCTGGTGCCCTGGTGTATATATACCTCCCTCCTTCACTCTGTCCTGGTTTGATCATTGACCTGTTGCTGTTCGTGAGTTTCCTGTTCTGTGTTTCCTAGTTTTCTGTGATACAAAGAGAATTCCATGCCTTTTTTTTTTCTCTCTTTTTGTTTTGTTTTTTTAACCAAAAAAACCAATTCTTGTTTCGCAAAATAATAATAATAATAATAATAATAATATAACCTAACTTTTTGAGAATGGTTAAGCTGAAACCTGGGCCAGTGTCCTTACCCCAAGGTTTGGTCACACAGACTAACTTCAACAAAACATCATCACTCCAGCAGCTTAAATGTCCTTCAAGACAAACACTACTAACTTGGAGCAGCATCCAAAAGCACCAGATGTCAGGCTTTAAAGCAACACGTACATGTGTCGGAGCAGAGCAGCTGCTGTGATGCCAAGCTCAGTGTTTGATGTTGATCACATTCTTCAGAGCATTCTTCTAGCAGCTTCTCTGCTGATCGCTTCTGTTTATCTGCAGTAACTTGAATGACTAAGCAGGATGACAAACATCTGCCATCTCCATCATGAAGGAAGTCTGGAGTTTGAGCATGGGGCACTAAGCCAGTTGGCAGTTTAGGGCACAAGGGATGCTGGGAGAAAACCTTCTTTGGAAAGGTCTGTCAGCCCACCCACTGAAGATGATCACAGCAGTGGAACAGCTGGCTTGTGTCAGGGAAGTTATCTGCCTGTAGTGGCTATGTAGAAAACTATGTTGTCTTTGAACCATGTCACTTAATGTATATGCATGTCATCATTTGAGATACCAAATACATTATACCAAACACAATGTTGTATAAAGAAGACCTGAAAAATACATCTATCCTCTAAGTCCTGTTTTTTACACCCCTGATGGTCATCAAAACAAAAATGACAGGTTTCACACATGTTTGCATTTGATCCATATCCAGGACACAGTCTTAAACCAGTGGTTCTTAACCTTGTTGAAGGTACTGAACCCCACTAGGTCATATACGCATTCACTGAACCCTTTGGTGATGGCCAAGCGGGCGACATGTCATCACGAATCCCATGAGTCGAGTGTGTATTTTGTCCTCTGCCGAACCCCTGAGACTGACTCACCGAACCCCTGGGGTTTGATCGAACCCAGGTTAAGAACCATTGTCTTAAACCCATCGTTTCTACTTCCACTTTTAGGTAAGTTATAAATTAATTTATTTTTGAGAACAGAGAGAGAGGGGTGTGCATAAAGAAAATGGAAAGCTGCCATACAATAATAAACTCTCTACAGTCGTCACTCAGTCTGTGATGTCCAGATGACCTGCAGAGATATTGTCTAATAATGATGTTGTAAAAATATAAACTAGGTTTGACTTAATGGTACCTGCAGCCGCCCACTGCATGATCACGTCTTCATCACACTGCAAAACTGCCTCTTTTACTGGACTTATATCATGTTATTTAATCAGCACATTCACACACATACCATGAGAGAGAGAGAGAGAGAGAGAGAGAGAGAGAGAAATGCCAGGGAATCTTCCTAGTTTTTTTTCCAACAGCTTCTTTTTTCATCCCGTCTGTGTTTTGACTCCTGTTTATCCCTGTGAGGTTTTTCTGGTCAGGAAGAGGAGGAGGCAGCAGACAAAGGCAAACACAATTACTGAGAATCAAATCACCCACATTAAAACACACACACACACACACACACAGACAGAGCATCAATGCACTGCCGCTTCAGCCAATCAGTGGCAGCCAGACGGCGCTCTGCTCACAGCGCAATTACACACAACCTGTTGAACGCTGTCCCGGGAATGTGGCTGGAAAGTCACCGGAGAATTAATGAAATGCCAAGATGTGGGAGAGAAATTGCCGGTATAACCTGTCGTCAAGGTGACCTTGTGTTATTTCCACCAGTGAGTCACGGGGCGGGATGATGCTGCGGCGCTCGGTGCCCAGTGAAAGGGAAAGTTCCGCGTGTGTGTGTGTGTGTGTGTATGAAATGTCCTGGTACTGTTTTCCAGTTCCCACACACACACAGTCACACAACCGTGAGCTGCTGTGTGTGTTGTCGACTGGCTGTGGAATATATAACATTGTCATGTTATATACAACATAACAAATATGTTAAATACATCATTTGAAAATATTATTCCTTTTATTTTTCCATCTCTCCAACATTTTGTGGAGAATTAATAGTGAAGGAACTTGACACATCAAAAAGTTCTAAGACAGATGAGGTTAAAAACTGATGAACTAAATTCACTGAAAGTGATTTTTATTTCTAACACTTTTTCAAACAATTTCGCTCATTAATTATTTGGCGTTTCACTTTGCTCTTTTGTTGCCTTTGATGCCACACCTTTGATCTGACACTAAACAAGAAAATAAATAAAAACAAAATCCTATAAAGTTGGAGGAAAAAAAACAACTAATCAAAAGCAAAATTAACTTTGTTTGAAATTTTCTCATTATTCTCACAAACTGAAAGCTTAAAGGAAACTGTGTTTTGAACCTGCTGCGACGCGCCCCCCGCTTTTCTTTGCCCTTTCTTTTGGGGGGGGGGGTAAAATGTCAGCCCCCCCCCCCACCGTCCCCTCCCTACCTCACCCCTCCTCCATTTCTCCTCCAA
>NC_024311.1:8934813-8947051 GCF_000523025.1 Cynoglossus semilaevis | reverse complement strand
TGGGGGGGGGTTATTTAAACTCATTACGTGGTGAAAAGGCCTTCGCTAGAACAGCTTTGAACCTGAAGTAGTTTTACTGCAACAATGGAGAGGTTTTTTATTCTCTCTCTCTTTTCTCTGAGTCGTCCCACACATCAGACACTAAGAAGTACATCACATACAGTACGTACACCTTCATATACGTATATACTATACAGTATACACAGTAGGGGTGTTTACAGTGGTACAGTTTTTTACATATATTAACCCTTTACGAACCTCGTCGACGATCTCGTCTCGGTAAACAAAGCTACCAGCGATCGTTCGCAGATGCCCTTATCTCAACTTCAAAACGACAATCCACATTTTTAAAGCCAAAACTTTCGTATGTTTAATCATTTTAAAATGTTTTTTAGTTTATTTTTTTGCTATATTTCACAAGATCGGATTAAAAAAAAATTCTGCGATCTACTGAGGGAGTGAAAGAAAAACCGTGATATAGAGGGAACATTCTATTGGTAAGAATCTGGCGATACGACACAGATCACAGTACAGGGGCAACAATACGATTTATTGCGATATATCGTGATACTTAAGGTTTAAATAATTTAATTTGTAGAGACACAACGCTGTTCCATCTTAACGTCAGGTTACTAACATTGGAACAGAGGGTCACAGCGTCACAGCGTTTCTTTTTCCTACCTGACGGGGCTTCCTGTGGAGTCCGGGTCTCTGGCAGTGACGGAGCCGATGACGGTGTTGATGGGTGCGTTCTCATTCACCTCCAGCATGTACCTGGGCCTGGAGAAGACCGGGGGCTCGTCGGCATCTTCAACCACAACCTTTACCGTGGCCGTGTCCTTGAAGGGGGCGCTGTTCGGCTCAAAGCGGATGTTGGTGGCCTCCACCTTCAGGGTGTAGGCTCGTCTGCTCTCGTAGTCCAGCGGCTGCGTGAGATGAAAGGAGAAGAAACGACAAGTTCAGCAGTGACACTAATAAGATGTTGTACATCAAAGGTGCCCAAGTCGAGGCTCGCAGGTCAGAGTTGGCACCTGCGTGTCGTTTGAAGTGGAACACGAGAGAATCCTAAAGCTGGGGATCACGCACTGAACGACGCTGTCTGATGAAGGATCACAGACTACAGGAGTGGTCCAGGTTTCTGAGGACAAGTGAAGGCATCAAAGTCTGACCTTTGACCTCTGTGCATGTTAGTAATGTTAATATAGTTGTCGTAGTGACTGAATACGTTCTCCTCCTCCGTCAGTCTGATGATGTCACTTCCTGCTGCTGCTTTCATTAAAAACATATTTTTTTACCACTGGTCCCAAACAAGCCGCTAAAAAGATGAAAGGACTCATTTGGATGAAGAAAAGTTTGACTTGTTGACGTTTAACAAGTTGTGGTTTGATCTGCTGCTCTCCGACTGACAAATGGCTTTAATTACATTTTTATTTTGTCAGTTGGTTATCAGATTTTTTTGAACGATTTTTGTCGTTAATATTTGCAGAACATTTGTCTCCGCTTCTCCGAGGACGTGACGACACGACGTCAACATTGCAGTCAGGCATCAGCTCTGCTACCACTGGTATAATGGGATTAAGTTGACACCACACTCCATAACCAGGGTTTATATGGAAATGGAAACAGGTCCCTGCTGCCCCGGTGGAGGGGAGGTGGGACTGGTCGGGGCAGAGAGGGTGACAGTAAGAGGTGAGGGTGAGAGGAGCGGGACACAACAAGAAATGAATTCATTCGAAGAGCAGGAAAATTTGTCCTTCAGGT
Source organism: Cynoglossus semilaevis (assembly GCF_000523025.1). NCBI lineage: Eukaryota > Metazoa > Chordata > Actinopteri > Pleuronectiformes > Cynoglossidae > Cynoglossus > Cynoglossus semilaevis. The sequence goes on along the minus strand of NC_024311.1, from coordinate 8,945,290 downwards.
GAGACAGAATTTAAGACCAGAGGGGGTCAGCTGGAGGGGGCTTCAGGAGTCTTGCACTGAGAACCAGAGCAGGTGGAGGTGGAGGAGATGCTTTGACTTTCACTACTGCACATGAGGACACTGGAAGCCCCTCCAATCCCATTCCTCCATGCTTGAAGAAGCTATTTGAAAACCCTATAATTACTCCCCCCCCGCCCACCCCACCCACTTCCTGTCCCCTCTCCCTCTCCCTCCCACCGCACCGCACCGCTCCTCCTTGGTACTCCTGACACGGCCCCACTCTGCTCTCCACCTCTGGTTCTCTCCAGGACAGCTCTGTCTGTGCATGTGTAACACAGACTGTGGCAGAGCCCTGACTCGTCTGAATACACTTTAACTCAGAAGAAAGCCCAGAGATTCAGCCTCAGGTCACGGTCGGACTGTCACACACTCTGAATAGAATATACACTGGGTCAAGTGTGAAGTAATGGATGTGACGTTGGGATGTAACTGAAAAAAATCCCAACTATATCATATTTAATCCAAAGTTTCTTTGAATTTAAAATAAGCTTCTGGTTGACGACTGACGACATCCAGGTGAAGTTCGAGAAAAAGAATGTTTATTTACTGTTTCTCTGAACATCTGTCTAATACATTCAACTATTACTATTTCATTCAAGTGTTTTAGCTCAGAACCCTGGTGTCTGTACCAGGACTGTTGTAGCTAACGTTAGCTCTAGTTCATTTATCTCTGGAAAAATGAATTGAACCAATGGACCTCAGAAGGATGATAAATGTGATTTTTTTTGTCTTAATTTTTTTTAATTTTTTAATTTTTAATTCTTACTATGCATTTAATTATTAGAACATGTATTCAGAATGTTTTAACCATATGGTACAACTAGCCAAATTATGAACATATGTTTATAATATTTAGAAACACCACAGCACCAATTTCAATCCATACATATTCTAAATGTACAACACATGCTAGCACCCCCCCCCGCTCACCCTCCGCCTGCTGCTGCTGCGGCTGCTGCTGCTGCTGCTGCTGCTGCTGCTGCTGTGACCAGTGACTTGTAACCATTGTTGGATTTGCAATGATAAAAAGCAGCAGAGCTAACTGCCGATGTAGCTGGCTGAGTGTTGTTGAATTTCTGAAGAGAGCCGTGTTTACACTCACTGACAGAGACAGTCCTCTCCCCCTCTGTCATGTCCCACACCTCACCCCCACTGTGTCCTTTGTCTCCCTCTCTCTAATCGTACCATCTAATCCGTATGTACACAGGCCATTTAGAGACTTCAAAGTTCAGCGCCGGCTGCAGGGGTGAAAGCTCAGCATCCTGCTGACGTCCCCTGACAGGCCTGAGGGCTGCCAGATAAAAAGGCTTTCAGACTCCGGCAGCAGAAACATCTCTGCTCAGGTCTGTGAATCTCCAGGCTCACAGACATCAATATGTTTTTCACCAACGCTTTTAGGTTCATTTATGACACCGTGCTAAACACGCAGGGTTTGTACGACTCTCGGCGGAAATAGATGCTTTTGAGGACGAGTTGATCCGAAATCCTTGGCTCTGGTTCTAGTTTATTATCGAAGAAATCATCTGAACAACTGTTGCTTCAACGTATCGTTGCCGGAATCGCAGTCGTGTGTAGACACAAACACGCAAACACGTTCATTGCTGCCCTGGCAACACATTATCATCTCCCCTGCATTAGTGATGGAGACAGCAGATCAGGGCAACTCAAAGGCAACTGTGTTGCTGTGAGGATGGAGGGAGAAGTGGGGAGGAGGGGTTGCCTCATAGATTGAAACACATTTGACATTTATGATGTCAACAGTTGGAGGTTTTCATGACTTTCTGTCTGGTTTGTTCTCCATCACTGATGTGTTCTCCAGTCTTGGCAGATTGCCTTGATTCTCACACGTTCTTCCTCCCACGTCCTTCATTGTTCACACTTTGACAAAGGAGCAGCGAAGGTCCTTGGAGTGATGTCGTTTTACATCACAACACCGCAGCGTTTGCCTGCATGGGCGATGCCACGCTGTTTCTGTACAGACTCTGAACCAGAACCAGGTGACGAACCTACTGGTCACGTTTATGGTAAAGCTGTCGTACATTAATGTAAACTACAGAATAGCAACACCCGCCAGGAAAAACTGTCATTTCTGCAGGACAGAATAGCAACACCCGCCAGGAAAAACGGTCATTTCTGCAGGAGTTTGATGGTCTCAGAACTTTACGACTAAGTCTTTTGCTCAAATCCTTAAAGACTTGAAGTCACAGCTTGGTTCCAGACCTGGTTTATCATCATCATATTTGTGTTTCCGTGGCTCTTGACTTCACTCCAAATGTATTTCCAAGAGAAAATGTCTGAAAATATTTGCCTCAGATCCGTTTTTCCAAAGAGCCGAGAGCCAGGTTTACCTGTTTTATGAGCAACGTAGCATGTTTCTTAGCGTCGCTGTTTATTCTGACGGGTCACGTCAGCAGCTGACGTGAACAAACCTGATGCTACATCTGAGTAAACTGTTCAAAGGTGTGTATGTAACAGCGTTATGGCTCCAGGATTCTTCAGGAAGGTCGAAGACAAAAACATGTCGATGAACAGATTTAACTAAAACCTTCTTAGGAGGACGATTCCCAACAGCTGCACTGAAGAATTTGTGGTGAAAAAACAAACAACCACTGCATTTTACTGCTGGCAGTTTATAAACGTGTAATTTTTTAAACTTTTAATCGAATCCAACTGTGGCAACACTTCCTGATATTAGTGATAATTAAACATAATAATAATAATACACTTCCTGATATTAGTGATAATTAAAAATAATTTAAAAAAAGGACATTAGCATTTTACTTTAAGCTAAGCTTGTTTAGCATTAGGATGTAGCTTTATAAAAATAAAACCCTGTGTATTTTAAAATATGTGACTCTGACCAACTGTTCATTTTATTGGAGAAAACAAATCAAGATCTACACTATATCATATAGCTATATATGATATATTGCTGTTTAGCAGATGACACAGTGATATATTTTTGGGACCAGCCAGTCGAACTCAGACGTAATATCTGTCCCAGATTTTACAACCAGAACCTGGTCACCCTGCGTGATCGTAAAGACAAACGCTCTCAGCTCTGATAAAAACTCCTTTTTTGAGCTGAAATCCAATAAAAGTAAATGTAGTGCAGAAATGTTATGATTTTTTCACTTTCATAAATTTTGCAAATAACAAAACAAAGACTTTGGATATGTAGCTCCTCAGTCATTTAATATTTAATGTTATATGTTAGCAGAGCGTCGGCTTTCAGGCAGACATTTGTTCCAAAGATTCTCCTGTGAGCTCCGTGGAGTAATCTCCAGTTAATGTGCAGGAGCAACACCAGAGGAGCAACACCAGAGGAGCAACACCAGAGGAGAAACACCAGAGGAGCCACAGCGTGTGAATGAGGACTCTGCTTCCTCCCACATATCTAAACCCACGTCACCCTCCCTCCCACCCCCTTCCCCACTGAATCCTCCAGAGATTTCCCTGCACTTGTGAATGCACCATATTCAGAGAATGTTCCGCAGGTGAATGGTAGAACCCAGAGCTGGTTCCACAGACTGTCAGAGCGTTACACTGGGTTTTAGGCACCGAAGAACACAGACGTTCACAGGTGTTGTTACAGTCAGAAAACAACCACAGTGTCTTAAACTACATCTGTTATTTGTTTACGACAGTGAACGCATCATGAACTGCATCGTGTATTATAAATATATGAATGTATGTACTGTATAAATACAAATATCAACACAGGTTATCATCAAAGACTCAGTCAAACAGCTACGTTTCTAAGACAGGAAGTAAATGGACACTCAACAGGAAGTTCTGTGGAGCATAATGACGATGAGGAAATTCACTAACGCGTCAGTCAAATAATACAGTTTACATCAAAAAAATCTGGCAGGAACGTTGTCCAATCAGTGCTGATTTTGTCAAATACATTGAAGGGAACAGACAAGGGGCGAGAGCCAATTGGAGCTGAAACTGTTGGCTAGGAGGCGGGACATGTAAACGGAGAACTTTTTTTTTACTCACCCTTTTCAGCCGGAGAAGTCCCTCCTGAGTCTGAGGATCCATGATGATCTCAAACGTTCCTTGGTCGTCTCCTTCTATGATGCCATAAGTCGACTTGCCGTTCTCTCCGATGTCTCTGTCGTTGGCCCTCACTTTCCCGCCTATTTTCCCCACTGGTAAGTCTTCAGGAATCACAAACTCGTACAAACCTGTGGAGGAAAAGACAGAGCTGTTGACACGTTCTGTTGTTGTCATTGCTCTGATACACAGTCTGTGCATGTGCTGTTATTTAAGCACACTGTGGGAAAACGTTTTAGTTTCACTGAATCTTCCAGAGGTTTAAATGCCATCATCAACTCTCAGCATGTGTTTGTTGTGTGTTTGGCTTCAACCTCAGGTCAGCGCCCCGTCATGTGTCAGGTTAGCCGAACTGAGATCAGGACAGACCGTCAGTCTTCGATTCTATCCTAACATCCGAACATTTTTATCATAATTTTTCAACATTTGACCAAAAATTAGTTTTTTGCTGAAAATTTCAATTTTTTTTTCTAAAAATATTTTCAGAATGCTCGATGAGCAACATACAGAAAAGACAATATGTTTTGGGGAAAATATTTTCATAATTTTTAAATCTGACAAAAAGGACATGCTAAATTAGATTCCAAAAAAAACCAACAGTCAGATTAATATCGTTGAGGAAAACGATTAGAGTGAAGTTCATAAAGAACATTTCTAAAATATTATTTCTCTTCTTAGATAAACTATCACACTCTCATTGACACTAAATGTGAGAAGTTCCTCTTTGCGGAGGATCATGAATCTCCAATGTATGCAGGGCCCAGTGTCAAGTCACTGATGCATTCATTCCGGGTCAAAGATGTTCCGTTTGGTACCACAGTAGAGAGTAGAAGAGTTCCTTACTTTTGGAGAACTTTGGTGGATTGTCGTTAATGTCCGTCAACGTGACAGTGACCGTCGTGGTTCCAGACAGGCCGCCCATGTGACCTCCCATATCCTTAGCCTGGATGACCACCAGGTACTCCTCCCTCATCTCTCGATCCATCCCATGAAGAGCGATTTTAATGGTAGCTGGTAGTGGAGGCAATTTATGAGACATTAATGCAATTATACACATGACTGCTAAACTCTGCAGTCCGTTTTAATGACGCACAAGCACGCGTGCACAAGCAAGATCCGAGTGGACAGTAACCTTCACGCTCAACTGACTCCCTGGGTCATAACATGCATTATTCCAGACCATTCTTCACCAAACAACAACAACGACGACGACAACTCCAGATCTGCAGAGATAAACAATTCTCTGCAGGTTTGTTCTGGGAAACTCCGGGGTCCATAGGAGTAAAGTAAAGCAGTTATGACTGAGCCGCTTCCAGCTCCCAGAATCAGCTGTGTTTGTTTTCAAATGCGTTGCTCCTGCTGTCTGCAGTCATTTGTATTCTGATTGAATGGGAATAATGCCGTCTGCCACTGTGCTGAATATAAAAAGGCCTGAGCTCTGGTATATAGGGATAATCCACTCAGGAAACACAGGCCCACAGGATCATCAAATGAATATAAAATTCCTCATAAAAACCAGGCTTCGGCGTGACACCCTGCCTTAGTCCTGAGCTGCTGCCGACAATGAGTGTCTGCTCGCTTATGATGAAATCCATGGAAAGGGATACGCCGTTGCGGCACTTGTGCTTTCCATAGGAACACAGTTAAATCCTGGGACTGTGCTCGTTCAACAAACAAAAGTCTGAGATTCACTTTGGTCTTTACCTCTAATGTGACATATCATCACAGTACAGACACAGGGAGAGTGAAAGTGAACGTGAACTCCTTGTCATTGTGACACAGCACACACCACTGCACACAACCAAATGGGACCTCTGCATTTTACCCATCACTACAGTCAGCAGGGGGCGGCATAAGCGCCCGAGGAGCAGTGTGTGGGGACGGAGCCTTGCTCAGAGCACCTCAGTGGTAACTTGGCAACTGGTGGACTTGAACCTGAGACCAAGTCTGCTTCCTTAACCACCAGGCCTCTGCATATTCTCTATATTATTATTATTGTTGTTGTTGTTGTTGTTGTTGTTGTTGTTGTACAGTAACAGTTTCTTTCTTTAAAAGAAATTCATGAAAGAGTCCAAAGATTTTCAGCAGTGTTTTCCTCAGTATGGACCTTGACGAGCAGGTGATTATCGACTGTACTGGTTGAAAAAATCCATATCATCTAGTTTTAAAATTTCAACAGACAAGTGTCAAAAAAAAAAAAACCCATTCGCCCTCGTCACTCTAACTGGAACAAACTCCTCCCTTCATTCAGGAAGCAGAAAAGTTAGCATGTTTTCCTGCTTCCTTCTTCTTGTTAATTATGCGCCCTTGTTGAAGCTCTGTGGCGCCCCCCAGAGGAGACCCACCTCTCACTTTATCTTGAAAGTGAAAGTATCTTGTTGAAACAGTTTAAGCTACGTATCTAATATTATTATAAAAGTTTAAATTAAGGCTGTGAAAATAAACCCATGGATCACTTTAATTAATTAACGAGGAATAATCAGATGAACATTGTTAACACATGAATGAAGCAACACAGATCCAGATTTATTAGAGCAGTGTTCAAGTGTTAAATATGTATGTATCTATTCTTGTATTGGTTGTTGAAGTGTGGTTGCTCTGGTCCTCTGCCAGCCTAGCTGTGGTTCAACCAGCTCTTCGTTAAGCCCTTGCATTATTTCAAGATTTTCCATTTCCATCATTTCCGATCTTCCATTCACAGAACTACTGTTTGACTCTAATGTTTTTCCTGGCAACACGCAGGCAAAAACTGTTGGAATACTGAGAGTGAGATTCCCAGGAGATCTGCCGTTTCAGCAATACTCCGAGAAGCTCGTCTGGCAACGGAACCGTGGCAAAGTTAACATTATCAGTATTTATTGATTTATTCGTCTTCCAGCGCTTCATCAAATTCAGAGTCAGAGGAGAAACTGGAGCCGGTCCCAGCTGAAGTCTGACGGAGGGCGGGGCCCAGATCTGTTTGACGAGGCCTTAATAATAATAATAATAATCTCTTTTTAATACATTAATAACCGGCCCCTGTCAAGGACTGTGACCACGATGAAACTATCTGTAGTTGTTTTGAATTTATTTTCAATAAATTAACCTAGAATAGGATTAGGGGCAATTCAGATGATTCATGATTTAAATCCAATATGTTTTCATCTTTGAAAATTGACTGACAGATTGATTTTCTTTACAGATTAAGATCTCCGTTCAGGTTTCAAGTCACAGTTCACTCTCTGGTTATTGTAGATCTAGACGGACACCAGATGGATGAGGTCACCCCGAGTGATGGAGACTAAACCTTTTACATTTAAAAATCCCGACCACGTTGTTTTCAGGACTCGTTCATGAGAAGCCCTGAACAGAGCTTCACCTGGTGTAAGTGGCTCCGCATGGTTAGAGTCCATGGTTTTCTGAAACGGATTGTGAAAACCACATAGAACAAAAACCTTTTTGATTCAGATTCTGCTGCTCTAATCTGTTCTTTTTCTTTTTCTTCAGCAGCACAGAAATGTTGTGAACTACAACGTTACAGCATTTAACTCTGTTCTTTTTCTTTTTCTTCAGCAGCACGGAAATTTAACTTTTTCACTGCCCTCACAAGAAAATTACAACAGAAATAAGTAAAAGTAACAAACAATAACGAGGAGAGAACACAACCAAAACATGATCTCTGCATAATCCACAGACCAGGTGGACCAAACTGCAGGTCGGGGACCCTTACTGGTCCATGGAGCATTTGGTACCAGGCCACAGAGACAGAATCATTTTGTTTTATTTTGAAAAATAATCACTATCGTTCTCTCATCTAAATTAATTAAAATGTAACGAAAATATATAAAAGAATTTTTCTTTTTTGCCCACATTCATAAACTCGCGTGTCGCATGAAGGATTTCCCAGCGTTACCACTGAACGGTTTCCAGAAGGTGGGTGTACACAAGTGACTTTTGATTTTCACACACGCTAGCACGCATGAACGCACACGCACACACACACCACGTGTCAGTCATCCTGCTGCTAGCAACACTTTCATCTCTGTTAATCAACTTTAATTATTGAAATTAATTCCCAATCACTGAGAGGGAAAGATCGTCAAACACTCATTTCCATAGATATTTGCCTTTTTCTTTTTTTTTTCCGCGGCTGCTCCTTAACCGAGTGATGAATTAGGGCTCCGTGTTTGTTTATTTGCTCGACGCCTTTCATTTCCAAGGTGGCATTGTAAGTGTCAGATGCACTGCTTGTTTTCCTCTTACCTATTATTTTCATTAACATTCATTAAAGCATCTGGCTCACTTGAAAGAGCCATCTGCATGTGCTCTGCAGTCGCGTCGAATGAATGCTAATCCCTAAACTGTCCGTTCAGCACAGCTTCCAGAGCCTGGCCCCAGCTGCAGATGTTTGGAGGTGATGACACCTACGGTGGCGAGGACGGGCGGGCGGGCAGGCGTTCAACAGATTCTCATCCAGAGTCGAGCCGAGCCGAGCAGAGCCGCCGTCCTAATTATGAACATCAATATTGAGACTGCCTTTTCCCCGCTTGTTTATTGCATGCTGTTTTCCAAACTGTGAGCAGCAGATTTCCATCTCATTTCTTATTAATGTAATTTCACTATTATTTAATCATATTGCTCACAGACACATGTTATAGCATCAGCTGAAAAAAAAGCAATCAAAGATCCAATCTGGAGTCTTTGTGGAGAGAAGGCATTAAAGTGGCTCTGCCTCGTAAAGACAGAAGATAGATGGACTACGGTCAGAACGCCACCTTAAAACTTCTTTAAGGTGGTCCGGTCTTTAATGAGGAACAGACCATTTGTCCTGTTCATTAAGAATTTAGTTTTGTTATTTGTATTTATTATTTCTGACTGATTTATCAGATGCATTTATTTTGTTATTATTTTTACAAGATGCTGTTTTTGTTTGCACAGCAGGAACTGAAGCAGCTGCGCCAGATATATTTCATTCAAATTAAAAACTTAAATTTTAAGTTGAAACAAAAAAATACAAGTTAAAAATGAAATTTTTCTCTCTTTGTTCTGTCAAAAAAATATCACACAGAACGGTGAATTTTTGTGTCTTGTTGAACACACACACATATATATATATTTATATATTAAACTAGAGAAAAAGCCACATCAGCCTTAAACCCCTGTTTCCATTTTCAACCGTTTGTTCCTGTGAAGCTGGATGTCCTGCAGTGACAACAACCAAACCACAGTAATGGCGCAGACTGGCCATTAGGGACACACTTCAGGTGTCACTGTCTGCCATTACCCTCAGATTGGACCATTGTGTATCAGAGAAACTTTTTGGAGGCGCCCACTGATTCAGCTTTATGGTGAGTTGTATTTTTTATTCTCTTTATGTTCGGGGTTCATGAAAGTAGTGAAGTATTTTTTTCCATGTTGGGTTTATTAGCCACACGTTGACATCTGCTCTGTGGAAACATAAAACTGTCCACTCTGGTCTGTCCACTCTGGTCTGTCCACTCTGGTCTGTCCACTCTGATCACCTCGAGTGATGAACTCAGCATTCACATCAAAACACACAAAAACAAGTAGTTCTGGTCATACTAGTAATACTGGTCATATTGGTGGTACTGGTTATACTGTCTGTTATGTTACCCGTACTCTCTGACCGTAGAGTGCACCTGGTGGTTGGAGTTGGGAATGACTTTACAGATTTGCATGAAGTCACAGTGACTCAGAGGTTTTTATGCTAATGCTATTCCTGACTGCCATTTGAATGTATTTAGCAGGAGACACGGTCAGACCTTCAAAGTCCACTTATTGACCTCCGCTGACCTCATACACTCATTTATCAGAGCCAGAGCAGGTAATGAAAGAGGACAATGTTTAAATAGTCAAAGGTTCTGGCCTCTGGTGTCCGTGTCTGAGTGGAAGAAGAAAGACCCAGGAAGAAATCCTTGGCTGTAATCAGCGTCTTACTGGAAGACAGGTTTCTCTCCTTTTTGTCCCACTATTGGTGTAGCCTTCATTAATTACATTTTGCAATACATCATGTCCAGCATTGGTTAGAAGCAGACAAAGGATTTGCACACTGTATTAATAGCTCTCATTAAATTTAATGAAGTTCGGGTTTCGATCTCAGACTGATCTTTTCCAGCTTTGTCAGGAAAACAATGAATAACAGCAGAAGGGGCCGACTGGTCCGTGTGTGTGTGTGTGTGTGCAGGCAGGTGTGTGCTTACCAGAATTAGGGTCTATAGAAAAGTAGGGCTGCCCCTCCAGTATGCTGTAAACCAGTCTGGCGCTGTTTCCGTAAACAGGATCATCAGCGTCTGTGGCTGTGATCCGGGTCACTGGGGTACCTGAGACAGGGAGACAAAGAGAGGGTCGTTGATTC
>NC_024311.1:8926549-8934784 GCF_000523025.1 Cynoglossus semilaevis | reverse complement strand
GGGTGGGGGGGTGGAGGAGTGGGGGAGGGTGGTGTTTTCAGACCTAGTTCAACAGCAGCTGTTTTTCTGTTTCTACTGGTTTTTTACCTTCGTTCTACTTCTCACTGTGAATTTGATCCATTAAACCAAATTCATATTCATCTGTACTACAAATCCACAGTCAAATTTATGTGGACATTGGACACAATAGTACTCCTACAGTACAAGTGTGTATAAGTACATCGACAAATGAAGCTGTTATTTCTCACTTCGTCTTGAGTTAGTGACCAACTGTGACCTTTGACACTGTAAAACCAAAGTCAGTGGGATCAATCGTTGGAATAGTAGTAGTACCACAGTTATCCTACATGCATTGTGTTTTGGGTTTGATTTTTTTGGGTTTGTTCTAGGGTGCCCCCTGTGGCAGCCTTGCTACTAGCAGGTAGAAAACAAACCTACTGGTAGTACTCTACATGGTCACCAGTACTAGACCATATACCATGACTCATACTCATGAAGTAATTATCTGAGCTCGTCAGTATTCCACCAGTGTGTGTACAGTGTTGGCGTCAAAGTGTCAATTACATGTTAGATGTGACATGAATTCAGATAAAACACTTCATAATTGGCTTCTTGTTACCGAGTCGCCCGACCATGACGGTGCCGATTAGTCATAGAGCCGTCTGTAACGGCAGCAGGTGTGAAAAGAACAGAGACAGTGATGAATGTGTCACCCACTCATTATAACACAGCAGGAACTGGAACCGTGTCCACCTATGGACACTGTGTATTTCCACATGCTTTAACTGTAGATGATGACATTCAGCACAACACTGTTGGTCCACACTGTAGATGATGACATTCAGCACAACAGTGTTTAGGTGGTCGGGTGGTCCACGAACTCAGAGACCGCAGGTTCCCTCCCTAACTGTGTCAGAAACACTGGCTCTGACGTCAGTTCTGTTCTCATTTCATTGAGTACAAATGGAGAGACGACGTCAAAGTTCCGCAAGTGTATTTGACCTAAGCATGTGTATATATAATGAGCAGACAGTCGTAGAGCAGGATTGTGTGGTTGTTGAAATTAGGACCAATAATCTACTGGTAAAAATGTGATTTGCTTGTATTTAAGTAGTACTTAGTAGTACCAAAATGTTTATGTTCATGTGGGAGCTGCAGCAATCCTAGCCCCCAAAATGCTCCGATTGGTTGAGACATGTAGTCACATCCCTGAGAATAACCTACAGTTAAGACTTTGACTTCCTCGGTCTTTTTGAGGTTTTGTGGGAACGTGATCAATATTCAACTCTGCTGGCCAATCAGGAAATATCGATGTCCCTTTAATTCACTGTGGACAACTTGATTACTGTGTATCGTGGGTGATATGAATACAAAGTGTTGATGATCTCATTAGATCCTTCCCTTTAACTCCACAGTGACCCGGCTCCTTGTCAGTCATAGTGGGTGCGGGTGTGAGGGAAAGATGGAGGGAGGGAGGGAGAGGGGGAGGTGAGATGGAGAGTGAAAAAAAAAGCAAATGCTGACAGGGAACAACCTGCAGGAACTGGGTACCGTGCTGCAGCTACAGATGGTACTATATGGTAATTGATTGCGTGAGAGGTGTTCAGCGCTGTGATGTCACCAAAGAGACGTTTCCCTTGTTACAACAGCAGAGGTTCTGCCACAGGAACATATGAGACGTTCTGCTGCAGACAGTAAAGCTCCAAAGTGATCAGAGGGCTGGGGCAACAACACGGGGCCGCAGGAGGAGAGGCATTTTTTTTTTGTAAAAATAAAATCAATTGTTTATTATGATAATGAATCTGATCATTATCATTATAAAAGTATAATTATAATAGTATATTTTTAAATGGCAATTTCTTATTATTGTTAATATTGTTATCGCTAATAGCTTTAGCATTATTAGCATTTGTTATTAAAAATTAAACATAAGTGAAATGTAATGAGTCTGGACTTTTTCCCATTCTTTTTGAACATTTAGACTTGTAAAAAAATAAAAAAAAATCTAAATAAATAAATACATTTTTTTTCCATTTATTAATATAGTTTGAATGNAGGAATCAAACCCAGAACCTTCCACATGACAGAAGGTCAGCCCTATTGCTGCACCACTGCTCATGACCTGTGTAAGCTGGTTACTTTGCATAGTAACTAGCGTCATTCCAACACTTCGTTTAACACGCGCTCACACACATATAATGAAAAGAGAGAGAGAGAGAGAGAGAGAAAGAGGGAGAGAGAGGTAGAGGTAGAGAGAAACAGCCAGACTCCTGTTTTCTCCCTTCACTACTGCAACCCAATTATTTCATAGTGAGAAAGCCTGAAGTGGTCCTCAGAGACGGGGGTGTTCTAGTAATTCACAGTCTTATGATGACCTATGCTGTTGTGTTGCCAGAGCTTACCTTGTAATTTTCCCTGGGCTTGTTATACACACTGCCTTTTACAGTGTTTAGATCAGAGCCGATCCATGAACTCTGGGCTTTTACATTCCTCCTTTCTTCACCGCCTCTCGTCACTTTCTTTCCTTCCTCCTATTCACAGGCGATCCCTGATACTGTTACATTAAAGCCTCCACAATACACTCATTGATAATTCACACCGCAGTCTGAACATGGAGCGGTAACAGAAAGGGCCGAGAGGTGAGGTTAAATACAGAATGGTGTGGATGTAAAGGAGAGGAGAGAAGAAGAAGAAGAAAGAAAGGCACATGAAGCCCTTTTTTTCTTTCCTGTGAAGCATGAAATAGGTCTCTCCCTTTTTTCTCCCCTCTCATTGGCAGGTAATGCTTCACACCACCCCTGGTAGAAAAATGAGGAATGGAAAAAGCCAGTGTTTTGGTCCTGCTTCAAATCACTACAGATTAGTTCATTCTCTCCCCTGATAATACAGAGAAATTCTGGGAAGCTGCAGAAATGGATGCCGCTAAAGGGGGGGGAAGGGTGGCGAGGGGGGGAGGGGGGGGGGGGGGGGGGGGGGGGGGTATTGTCTCCGGCTTTTACACGCCGCTCTTAGTATTGTTGTAGTAACACAAATAGCATCACATCGTCTATAAACTTCCAGGGATGGAAGTGCTGAATGGATGCAGAAGAACAAAAAGCCACAGCAGGCATTAGTACCGCTGTGTGCATTAGTACTACGGCTCCGGAAACATGCCTCACTAGAAGGCATTATTCTCAGGCAGTGGTTCTTAAACCTCGGATTTCACATTGTACTGCATCAACTCTGGAAGCATTTGTCTTTCCCGACAGTGCGGTCAATGTTTGACACATCAGACAGGACCAGTGTTTGAAGAAGAGAATTCAGTCCTTATAAGGTCGTCATACTGGTTTTGTTCGGGTTAGCCTTTACAAATATATTTAAATGTTACAAATATATTTAATAGTAAAGGAGACAAAAGATGTTTTAAAATCTGTTGTTCGAGTTAGCCTTTACAAATATATATATAAATGTTACAAATATATTTACTTGCTGTTCCAATTTCATCCTCTTCGGGGCATCACTTTGCTGTGTAGCTCCACCCATGTTACCGATAATCACAGCTGCTCATTTAGCACAATGCTAACACTTGACAAGTTGGGCTGTAACGAAGCGTCGTGAATCGATTAATAATCGTTGCAAACGTACGACCATTCGCATCCGTTGAAATAAAAAGTAAATTGCACATCGAGGTCTAAAGAGTAAGCTGCGTTATCTCTAAAGGTCACTGGTCATACCATGAGACTACACACTCTAGTACAGTAGGTGGCAGTATGTGTCTGAAAAAAATGGAATGTAAGTCATATTTGTGTTGTTCAACAGGCTTGTTAAAGTTGTAACAGCTGGTTTTTGTACATGGTAATTAGCCACCACATGCTCCACCCACCCTTTCTGTGGGGGAGGACCTGAGGACAGCATCTTGTAACCATGGAAACAGTTAAAGTTAGGGAACTGATTGCCGATAAATTGTCATAAATTGTTATGAAAGTAGTAGTAGTAGTAGTAGTGCCTAGCTTTGTTTTCTCTCTGTTAGCATGCTCAGTAAAGTAGTGTATACCATGCTGACAGGTATGGCAAACTGTCAGGACATTGAACAATAAAGAACGGTGTCTGAGGTGTAATAAGTCAGTAATTAACCAGGCTGTTAATCGGTGGTCAGTAGTTAACTTTGTTACTTTAACGTTCCTAACCAAAGTTGTGCGGTTCCCCCTCCCTGGCTCTGAGCAGTCGCCTGCTGGATTCTTTTGGAAGAATTGATCTTCCAGTGTTGGTCAGGACTCTAACCCACAGCAGGATACACATGAGGCATAAATGAAACGCAGCCTACATTTATGGACGTCTCTGCTCACTGAGTGGGAGTCATCATTCACACCCTGTGGTTCATGGCATTTATTAGCACCACAATAATTTAAAAACACATCATCTTCAGAGGTGCCATTACTGCCGGGGAGACACATCAGATTTACTGCCGCAGTTTTTGTTGTTGAAGGCCCCGTGACTCCTGAAAAGGCCCCGGAATAAAGACGTAGGGGGGTCGAGTCTTCTGCTTTATCAGCTGACAAAAATAATAGGCCACATGCTTCCTATTTACTCTGTACACTGGCTCCGTGACAGGAAATCAATAGGATTCTACCTGGAAGTTGAGAGAGGATAAATTGGGAGACGCAGCTGAATGTGACACAAAACAACACAAGGACAATGTTGCTTTGTATCCACAACACTCACACACCACAAACTGGTCTCACCCACATGGGCTGTCCATATGCACTGAAGCAAATACAAATGAGAATAATGAAGCAACAGAGATTCATGAAGAGTCACCTGGAGGCGATCTTTGGAAAAGACACCAGAAAAGACATTTTAGAAATAAATACCACACTGCCTGGAGCTTTGAATAGAATAGAATAGAATAAAATAGAATAGAATGACATTTGTATAGAATAGAATAGAATAGAATAGAATGATTGATGAATTTGTGCAGGTGTAACGATACATTGCGATTCGGTTAAAAATATACACAAATGCTTGACAATTTTTATTGGTTGAACTAAAAAATAAAATTTTGCAAGACAATTTTTTAAAATATTTTTTAATATTAATAATATATTTTTTTTAATGGCAAAGTATTTTTTACATTTTTCTTAGTAAACAACTTAGAGAGTTGATACATTATGTCTTTCTTTTCACTGGTACTGAAACTTCGATAAAATGATAAAAGTATTTTTTCTCTCATTCTTTCATCAACTCTAATCCCCCCCTAGTGGCGAATACATTTTTTTTTAATTGAGTTCAATCTGCTGTCTCTGTGGTGTAAGGCAGCAGCACGAACCACTCCTCCACTTTGTGGAATTACTGACTAAATGACTTCCTTTCCTGCCAAATCAACACAGTTTTATAGTTTGATGTCATGACAGTGAACGTGACGGTCGCCACGACAACCAGATGTTAGTGGATGAAAGAACAAATCTGTGCTCAGACCATTTCACAAAACTACATGAGCCGTACTTGGAGGATTTAACTCCACCACTATGTTGAAAATATACGTTTTTAATTACATCTACTCTGGTGCAGTTTTTTTTTTTTTGTACCGTTCACAGGTACATAAACATTTCCCTCCACATTTCCCAGTTTACATCCTCCTTATTGCCTAGATTCACTTTTTCCACGCTTGATACAACTCAGCAAACTGCTCTGTGGGGAGGCACTCGCAGCTCAGGCAGCGTCGTAGCTAATCACTAAGAAGAATGTGTCATTACAGTTGCTTTACTACTGCTGCAGTGCAGAGTATCCCGACTGCCTGAGCCGCGCTACATCCCTGCTCGGCTCGGCTCGGCTCACAGGCGTGAAGGGTAGCAGACAGAGGGCATTCATATGTATGTGAGCACTGAGCCATAAAAAAAGGAGATATAACTGAGGCATGTGGAGAACTGTGGGCTGCATCAGGCATGGGGCTAACAGTGCCCCGCTGTGAGCCCTGCCCGGGTAAAGAATACTGTTTATGTCTGACTGGCTTTACGCTGCAGGGGTTGAAAGAGAGACAGAAAAAAGAAAAACTGGGATGAATGGAAAGAAGGGCAGGAGTCTGTAAAACAACACCGAGCAGATATCAGGACAAAAAAAGAAAAAAGAAGCTCCAACGCATGGAATTCTATAGGATGTCCTCGACACCAGGTCACGACCTGCTCCTTTGTCTGGTCTAAGGAGTGAAGTCCAGCTCCATTAATCAAATAGACTTAGATCAAGACCTGTAGGGGGCGACAGTTTTAGCAGTTATCAGGTGGGGGAGGGGCTACAGCCTGGACAGTTCCTCCAGTCCATCACAAGGCCGTATATATAGAAAAATACCCATTCACACCTAATCATTCACAGTGGTATATATAGAAAAATACCCATTCACACCAACACATCACACTGACATTCACACCTTATCATTTACGCTGAGTCATTCACACTAGCATTCACATCTTTTGGGCAGTTGGAGGACGTTGAGAACTTGGAGAAAAAAACATTCACACAAAGAAAAAATAATGTTTATAAATGGGGTTTGAACCAGTGACCTTGTTGTTGTAAGGCAGTGGGACGACCCACTCCCACACTGTGTGGCCATCATTGATTTCCTAATATATTATTTCTTTCATTTTCTCTCTGTTTGCTTTTAGTGCTTATTTAATTAGTGTCACAAAAATGGTATTTCAGAGCACGGGATGAAACGATTGGATGTGAAGAAAGAATCTGTTTTTCAGAAATTGCAAACCTCAAAAACACATTTACTGACCATTTGTCCCATTTGTTTGCTGATGCGGTTTCATTACTTCTCCACAGTGTCAGTGCGCACGAGGTTACAGCTGCTTTGTGGAGTCTCATAAATACTAGAAGGTCTTTGGTAAATGTATTTCACTATTTAAACTTTTCTTTCTGTATTTAGTCCTTGGTCAGTGGAAACATTTTTTTTTCATTACATCGCAGCGGCCACTGAGAAGAATCCTAATACGTGGTGAAAGTTATGTCACTTCCTGTTCCTGTTGCTAACAAACTGTGACACGGACCACAGCACAGTCCAAAGGTCTGTCATGTCAGGCTTGTTGTAAAGCTTGTTGTTATTTGAACACATTGTGGGGAAAATGTTTTAGATTCACCGCAGACTCTCAGGCTGAAAACAGCATCTGAGCATGTGTTTGTCGAAGCATCAACTTCAGGTCAGACCACAGGTTTGATTCACTGAGAGCAGGACAGTAAGTCATGGTTATTCATGACTTATCATGATTAATTGTGATTAATCACATTAAAATGTCCTGTCATTTGACAGGCCTAGTAAAAACATAACGTTTCAGACCTTCAATTATCAATTCCTAACACACACACACACTTCCCAGGTGTGTGTGTGTGTGTGTGTGTGTGCCTCTCTCAGCCAGTGTCCTGTGGCTGTCCCCTGATAGTGTCACTGCGGTGACAGAAAGTGATTATGTATTGATCACGATCACATAGACACTGGTGCTGCTCAGGCTCCTGTCTGGGCACAGGGAGGATAATAGCTGCTGATCACACACAGACACTGACAGAGCGTCTCTCCAGGCTGTGCCCACGGCACTGACTCTGGATCATTTTGTCACTTGTGTGACTGGAATGCACGGGCACAGAACTGAGACTGCCGGGCTCTGGTGGAGATGCAAACGTATCTGTAAATTGGTGAAGAACTTTTTTTTTTTAAAAAGTGCAGAGATCTCTCTGATTTAGTAGCAGTACTTTGACCCAACAGCAGGGGGTGACATACTTAGAGGACAGCTGTATGTTTTCTGTGCTGCAGATGGGCATTGACAACAGCACTGTTCAGCTGTGGTTCTCAAACTGTGGCATGCACGCCGCTAGTGGTACGGAAGAGAATCTGCTGTTAGCACCAGGTGAGTTACATCTGAGATCAGAGTGTGTGTGTGTGTGTGTGTGTGTGTGTGGGTGTGTGTGGAGGATGATGTGTATGTACCAGCTGTAGTACTACTTCATGATATACTGCGTCTATCTGGTTTAGTCGTTTTATGTAGACTGAAGTGGTCTGATCTGAACAGCGTCAGACTGGTGGTACTGGGAGAGACAAATACTTTCCAAATAGTATTTGGTACATGCAGTACACAGTCTGGGGACCAGTACTGTTCAGAGTGGTAGTGAGGTACACCATTAATCAAACGAGTATGACAAAATACTACATCTGTGGTTTTGTGTCTTGTTATTCTCCGGCCCCCCCCCCCCCCTCTCTCTCCTCCCCCC
>NC_024311.1:8920364-8926454 GCF_000523025.1 Cynoglossus semilaevis | reverse complement strand
TTTGTCACCATTTCCACTAAGGAGCGGTTTAATCTACAGCCCGGCTCTGACTTAAAGAGGAGGCCTCACTGTGAAGTGATGTTTTATTTATACCAGGACATCAGGAAGATGTAGGCATTTCAGATTAAAAGGCAGCACAGTAAATTATCGTGCTACAGGAGAAAACACGCTCTCCCTGCGGCCATCCGTCTCTATAACAGGACTAATGCATACTCATGCTAAATTGTGCATTTCATCCGAGCCCGGGCCGAGGATACGGAGCAGGAGCCGTAAATGAAGAGCGCGCGGCAGACAACAAAAAGATAAGGAGATAAATTTGAGGATATTGCTTTTTTTTTTTCTTAAGCGTAGGTTCTATCGCATGAAGGGGATGCCACGCTGTGTGTGTGTGTGTGTGTGAAATCCTTTTTTAAGGTGTCTGCCTCTGAGGGTGCTTTCTTGACAAGCCATTTACAGGAACTGGGACAAAATAATTACAGGCTTCTTTTGTTCCCTGCAGATGGCGATGACACATGCTGTTATTTTTAAGACTTGTGTCATTGACTCATTTTAATTAATTCATCGGTAACGTGTTCAACGTGCAGACAGAGGCAGAGTTCAGGACTGGAAACCGTGGAGTGAATTGGCGTGAAGTTCACTCTGGTAATTGCTCTCTGGTCAGTTTATAATGACGGGTTAATGACGAGGAATAATACTGAAAAACAAAAGCCCTTCATTAGGAGTGAAGGAGGAGAGGTGAGCTGTACCTGCCAACGTTACCACAGGAGCAGCAGAGTTTAAATGTGAAATGGGCTTTATTAATGGGAAAGGTTGGGGAAAAGGGGATGAGAGGGGTAAGAGGGGTAAGAGGGGTAAGAGGGGTAAGAGAGTCAATGTAATGTGGGAAAATAACAAGATGAGTTAATTACAGTTGACTACAACTGTTGGTACAATCCTCATCCATGATGAAGACGATGATGCTAATGTAAAGCAACATTTCTACACTCGGAAAAAATTATAAAATCATTATCACGCCATGTATTATTATTATTATTATTATTATTATTATTATTATTATTATTATTATTACCTAAGGCCTTTTTTTGTATTTCTCCAAATATTATTTCATGGAGAACTCTGTATCATATATCATATATCAGTATCATATCCAGATATTGAACTGTAAGGCAATAGCACTTTTCCAGTGTTTAGGTTATACTTACAATTCAGATATTTATTTACAGTATATGTGTATAAAGTAAAAAAAAACCCACACAATTAGCATCGTGTTGTTATTTCATTAACACTTTGCTCTGATTTCAGTCTAAATAACAAAAGGTCGACATGAAAATACTATCATTCACTTTTTTTTTCACGATTCACTTTCATTATTTATAATCACCCAATACCAGTGTAGCCTCAGCAGCAAAGCACGGCGGTTTGGGTGTGAAGAACATGAGTTTTTTTTTAAAGACCTGAGGCCAAAAAACAATCATGAAACATTTTCACGAAGGAGAAAAACCATGGAGTCGCAGTCTGTGAAGGTTAATACCTGCAGTTAGCATCAAACACACAAACTGTAGTGGTGAGTCAGAGGAACATCTGAAAATCATCACCAACGCTGGGAAACTGAAAGGAATTCAGAAACCAAAAAACATGAACGAGCGATCAAAATATCAGAATGGTTTCACACTCGGACGGCAGCAGCAGCAGTGTCAGTAGCAGTGTCAGTAGCAGCAGCAGTATCATTAGCAGCAGTGTCAGTAGCAGTGGCAGTAGCAGCAGCAGTGTCAGGAGCAGCAGCAGTGTCAGCACCAGCAGCAGTGTCAGTAGCAGCAGGGTCAGAAGCAGCAGCAGTGTCAGTAGCAGCAGCAGTGGCAGTAGCAGCAGCAGTGGCAGTAGCAGCAGCAGTGTCAGAAGCAGCAGCAGTGTCAGCAGCAGCAGCAGTGTCAGCAGCAGCAGCAGTGCCAGTAGCAGCAGCAGTGTCAGAAGCAGCAGCAGTGTCAGTAGCAGTGTCAGTAGCAGCAGCAGCAGTGGCAGTAGCAGCAGTGTCAGTAGCAGTGTCAGTAGCAGCAGTGTCAGTAGCAGTGGCAGTAGCAGCAGCAGAAGCAGGATCAGGAGCAGCAGCAGTGTCAGCACCAGCAGCAGTGTCAGTAGCAGCAGCAGTGTCAGCAGCAGCAGCAGTGCCAGAAGCAGCAGCAGTGTCGGTAGCAGCAGCAGCAGTAGCAGTGTCAGTAGCAGCAGTGTCAGTAGCAGCAGCAGTATCATTAGCAGCAGTGTCAGTAGCAGCTGCTGCAGTGCAGGTTGTTGTCAGTCAATTCTCAGCCCGGTGGAGTAAAACAAACGCCTGCGGCCTCTCACTGACAGCGGTGTCACACAGCCTGTAGCCGCCAATTGGCCCTCCTGAAAGCGACGTGTCACCCGGGTTCCTCCACTCCCACACAGCAGCGCTAAGACACTGAACTCCACTACATCCAGCAGATTTGAAGCGACCAGCACCTGGCCAGTAATACACTCCTTCATACATCAGGCGGCGGCGCTGTCTTTGTCAGAGGAATGTTAAAAAGACTGGGCGTCCGCTTGAATGCAGACTTAAAGTCTCCTTCAGCCACCACACTGGAGCTGTGCTGCTGCTGACAGGCAATCTTATCATGGAGAACACACAGGCAGAAAAGCAGCGTGCTATCACATCAGGTGTCCATGACGGACACACACACACACACACACACACACACACACACACACACACTGTTAAAGTAAACACTGTGGTGAAAGGTAGAACCACAGGTGGAACATCAACAGAACTGAAGGGATGATCCATCCATCCATCCATCCATCCATCCATCCGTTTGCCCTAACAGCATCATGGAGAACCATTCCTCTGGCCCTTCAGTCATGAGGACAGAAGACCTCGTCCAAACTGGAGACGTGTCCTGGTTGTCTCCTTCAGATGACCCTGCTGTGCAGCTACTGTGTATTTCCCCCCTTTATTCTCTGCTCTTGATTGGATTGGTCTCTCCAGTCTGTGATGAATGTGTCCAGGAGCCAACACCCCGTCTGTCCATTAGCAGCTGCTGTTGTCATGTGTTCAGTCGTCCACTTCTTCTTCTTCTTCTTCTTCTTCTTCTTCTTCTTCTTCTTCTTCTTCTTCTTCTTGCATTTTTGACAGAACTAATTTAAAAGAGAATCCAACCAATCAGAACCGTTGTGTTTCCGACCCAACAGTTAAAACAGTGATGTCCAAATCACTAACAACCGTTCACCGAGGCGTCACTCGGTGTATCCTGTGCTTCCTGTTCTAAGCAAACAAAATTAAAATGTATTTCTGCCACCTATTGGCTGGAGGGTGTGCATCAGGGTTACCAGGGCTGCAGGATGACATAACAGGCTATTTTATTTTATTTTATAGATTTTTTTTAATAATGACCTTCAAGTCTTGTCCCTTAATTTTTATTTTTATTTAAAATCTTCAGAATGCAATTCCATAAAATGAAGGAGTTACCAAACATGTTCATGTCCAGCATCACAACAAAATATAAAGCAGTTAAAATAGGGAAAAGAAAATCAAATAGAAAAAAAAATGCTCATAATAATTATTATTATTGTAATATCTCTTTGATTGTTTTAAAAAGTGGGCAGCACAGAGAGAACATTCCTGTCTGTCGGTCTGTAACTCCTGTTCAGTCCCACCTACTGTTCCACCCTAACAGCTGCCGCTAATGGAGAGGGTTCCATTATGAAGGACGTCCGGCATAAAAACTGAGCTAAATCAATATGTGGAGTGCGGCTGTGCTGACCCTTCGAGCAGCGAATACTCTTTAATATCTTTGTTAATTTTGTTTTGGAGCCAGTGGTGACTTTTTTAAACCGTTATTATCTCCAAAATAAAATCAGTTTTTATTGTCAGATACAGAGAGACAGGTGCCTGCAGGGTCCAAACAGCTTTGTCTGGTTCTATTATCTATTAATAATGCAGACACACAGAGAGAGAGAGAGGGAGAGAGAGAGAGAGAGAGCAGGGAATCCTGTTTGTGCAGCTTTAAAAACTCACTCTTGAAGCAGCTGTAAAGCCTCGTCTGCACTCGTGTGAATGGCAGCTCTCTCCAGGCTGCGTGCACTCAGCTGTAAAAGATTTTATAGTTGCAGCCGTTACACCTCAACAGTCTCCAAACAGGTGATGTAAACAGAAAATAAATAGGTGCACTGATAATGTCTTCTCAGATGCATAAAGTCTTTACATGGAGCCGGGGCTCGGCCTCGTGTCATCATTTATTAGCGGCCTTTTCCTGTCCCTCGCGCGGTCAGGAGAAACTGCAAGAGCATGCGAGCTCCGACCAAGTTGTGGGTACTTCGTGCATTACTTATAAATATTTGACGCCATCTTATACGATACCAGATACTGCGAGAAACAGGGTTTCACAGTCGGACCGTGCGCACATGGAAAAAGTAAAAGCTGTGCAACTTAACGTTAAATATCAACAACAGTCTCTGTTTAAATATTTTTAAAAAAAATACTTCTGGCTGTGTACTGACTACTCTGTGTGTAGAAGAAGTAGAATCCATTAAAAATATATCATTGATATATCATTCTGATTTAAGCCAAAAAACTTGACAGATGCTGCAGGGTAAAACTGTGCCAAACTCAAGGCCCGCAGGCCAGCGTTTTTAAATGTACTTTCCACATTTTTAGTAGTAGTTAGGTACTGTAGTAGTCGTAGTCCAGTACTCCCAGTCACTCCAACCTGATGCCAGTATTTGTGTGTCAACACGGAGCATTTAAAGAGTTAACCAATCCAGCGACTAATGGCCATTAGAGGTCACTGCAGTGTCTGAAGGTGGACTGCTGTGAAACAGGATCAGTTTCTCTTTGGTCCTGCAGCCGAGCTCAGGTGAAAATGCTGTGTTCTTGTTTTCACTCTGACACTGATAACCTGACCTTCGTCACCAATGTTGGAACAGAAGAACAGAATCAGGTTTGTTTTAAGGACCCCAGCAGGGGGAGCTATTTTAATATCGGTCTTCTCTTCTTCTGTGCCACTCTAATACGACGTCCACCAACATTTGAAAAATTCAGCCCAACCAATGTCACTGATTTACTCTTTCTTTCTGTGAATCCTTTGCACAATGCTGGTCAACGGGAAGAACGCACGCCGCCTCGTTGACCTCGTCTGCGTTAAACTCTGCCTGACGTTTACCTTCATTCTTTTAACCTTCTCCTTTTCAGAGAGTTTGCACAGACGCCGTAAGTCGGCAGAAGAAGAAGGACTTTCTTCTTGTCTTTATTCTAATTGAGATTCTTTTACTATTCATCGGACAAAAGGCCTGCGAGGAAGGCAGATCACAGGGGGAGGCGGGGGGAGAAAATTCCTTTATCACAGAACACACTGGACTCCACCGTGGTGAGCGAGGGAGGAGAGAGTGGGAGGGGAGAGAGAGAGAGAGAGAGAGAGGGAGAAAGAGAGAGGGAGGGGGAGAGAAAGAGAGAAACACGAGGAGGAAGAGTGAGGAGGGAGGGGGAGAGAAAGAGAGAGACGGCAGGTAGAGAATTTCACATTTGAATTTCCCAGGGTAAATTACAGACCATGGGAATTAATTACTCTGATGCAATTTCCCAGGGTAAATTACAGACCATGGGCATTAATTACTCTGATGCAAACACTCCAGCCCAGTAGATGGCAGTAATGGACAAAAAGTTAATTTTCTCACCTAGGTGCAAAAAACACTCATTCAAATTGGAGTGGCTTTTCAAATATTCCAACAAAGAGTTTTTTTTTACACCACAGTACAGTGGAACCTCGAGATACGAGCCTTCGAGCAACTTTTTGCTTCGAGACATGAGTAAAGATTTGGGATACGAGCACACTTACAGACGCCGGCGCTAGGTGGCCGAGCACCGTTCACTTCACGTAGTCGCTGACTTCCACAAGCCTCGTTTCGGTATGTAGCGCTATCTACGTGATTTTGTTTTTATTTTGTGCAGTATTTTTCATAATAGTGATGAGTCCTAAGAAAGTGAGTGGTAAGGATGGAAGTGAGTCAATAAATATGAGCGTGTGGTGATCGCAGTACATCCACGATACGTACCATCCTAGACTAAAAAAGAAAACGTAA
>NC_024311.1:8916924-8920303 GCF_000523025.1 Cynoglossus semilaevis | reverse complement strand
CCCCCCTCCTCCTCCTCCTCCTCCTCCTCCTCCTCCTCCTCCTCCGCTACTGTATCGTCTGTCTCGAAGGTAAGAACTCATAAATAAAACCACTTTTTATTTTATATCACAGGAATCCTTATATATCTTTTTTTGTGTCTCCATAGCAACTAAGTTGTTATTAGCATTAATAAAGGAGTTTTTTAGAGGACCAAAACGGATTCTTTTTTTTTCTGTTATTTCTTTTAAGAAAAAGTTTCAAGATTCGAGATACGAGCAGCTCGAGTTACGAGGTCCCACAGTACTTCGACTGCAGTAATCTAATGAAGTCACTCTTCCAACTATCCTTAACAACATGTACTGTAGTACTGTACACGCCTACTGCATGAACATGACGGAGACTTTAAAAGACGAAAAGGGTGGATTTCAGACGAGCGCCTGAAGACTTTTATCTCCAGATTAGACTGAACAAATGAACGGAAGTCACTGAAGAGAACAGCCTGTGTGTGTGTGTGTGTGTGTGTGTGTGTGTGTGTGTGTGTTCCACGGTGCGCACATTCATCTGACTGTCTTTGTTTGAAAAAACATCATGTCCCAGGGGGCGCTGAAGGGCTTATATTTCTGTATCTCGACCAATGACTGATGATGTTACATCCATAATTCACAAGTGCATTCCATAATAAATAACACTGATGAATTAGTAATACACATTTGTACATAATACTGGGCAGCTCAGAACATTTGTGTTCGCTGCTCTCTCTCCCTCTGCCTCTGCTCTGAGGTAACACACGACTTTCTCTGCTTCTGTGACGGAGAATAAAAACTCTGAGGAAGAAAAGGAATTTTCACACAAATGTACAAGGGAGGGGCGGGGGCTCAGGAGGAGGAGGGGGCTCAGGAGGAGGAGGCTCAGGAGGAGGAGGGGGCTCAGGAGGAGGAGGGGGGTCAGGAGGAGGAGGGGGGTCAGGAGGAGGAGGGGGGTCAGGAGGAGGAGGGGGGTCAGGAGGAGGAGGGGGGTCAGGAGGAGGAGGGGGCTCAGGAGGAGGAGGGGGGTCAGGAGGAGGAGGGGGGTCAGGAGGAGGAGGGGGGTCAGGAGGAGGAGGGGCTCAGGAGGAGGAGGGGGCTCAGGAGGAGGAGGAGGGGGTCAGGAGGAGGAGGGGGCTCAGGAGGAGGAGGAGGGGGTCAGGAGGAGGAGGGGGCTCAGGAGGAGGAGGGGGGTCAGGAGGAGGAGGGGGCTCAGGAGGAGGAGGGGGGTCAGGAGGAGGAGGGGGGTCAGGAGGAGGAGGGGGCTCAGGAGGAGGAGGGGGGTCAGGAGGAGGAGGGGGGTCAGGAGGAGGAGGGGCTCAGGAGGAGGAGGGGGCTCAGGAGGAGGAGGAGGGGGTCAGGAGGAGGAGGGGGCTCAGGAGGAGGAGGGGGGTCAGGAGGAGGAGGGGGGTCAGGAGGAGGAGGGGGCTCAGGAGGAGGAGGGGGGCCTCAGGGGGGAATATTTCACAGTGATTATAAATGACTTGTCATTGTTTCTCGATTCAGAAAATCGTCACCACACCAAGTGGGTTCCTGGACCAAACTGTCGAACATTAAGGTAGTTGGGAACACAGTGTTCATCCTGTGTAAACGTTAGCGCCATCTACTGATTTCACAAGTGTGTGAATGATGTCCATTTAGATGATTTGAGTTAAGTTCTAGTCTGAACAACATGTTGAAGTCGGCAGAATTTTTTGTTTTTAGTTTTAATATTAATGCGTACTTTACACAAAAGAGTTCAAACTAATTATAATATAAATATATAAATATATATGTTTGTATTTTTTGTATTTTCTGAAAATCGATAAAGGAATTGATAAGGAATGAAATCAATAAGTCATTTGGAGCTTTCTGTCCTTCTGTCCGTCTCTCCTGGGGTAATTAGTTTCACCACTCTCACCTGTGTCCTCTGCTCCTCTGTCATTAGTCTCACCCGTCTCACCTGCTGCCCTGGGTATATAAACCTCCTCCTCACTCTGACCTTGTTGGCTCATTGTGGTGGTGTGTGTGAGAGAGTGTGTGATGTTAGGGTTCTTCTGTGTCTGTGATGTTTGATGTCCAGTTAGACTTCAACTGTTCTGCTCCTCCTCACTCTGACCTGAAGGTTCTGAAGGTTCTGAAGGTTCTGCTCACTCTATGTCTACTCTGTGAGATCTGATCGTGTCTGTGGTTCCTCAGGGTGACACACGTTTCACAGACAAAAACGAAAACAAGAAAACGAGACAGGAAACTCCCGGACACAAGGACGAGTCCTGGTGCTGCTGCCAAACGAGCTCAGATTGATTGGACTTTCAGGTTATTTACAGAAAAGTTGAGCGCGTCAGTTAAATCTCTCGGCCTCGGAGGATCCACCCATCCTCATTTAGCACGCTAACAGAAAGGCCAGGCTGGCACACACACTTCCTGGCACAGAGTCTGGACCTGGGAGACTGAGTGGCTCGGCCAGGTTTACAGCTCTGACCCCCGCTGACCCCCCCTCAGCCTGCAGTGGGTCGCCCAACACAACCACCACAGGCCCGGTCTGCTAAGTCTCTGACCGGCCCAGGAGTCCGGTCGTTGGTTGTGGCCGACCCTGCGCCGGTCCAGCTGCAGACCAGCTGCCCACTGTGTTAAAGGGCCAGGGCCCCCCACCACTCAGTCCATCTGCCAGGCTGCAGCCCACGATTGAGGATCAGGGAAAAGAAACACGCGACCGCTGAAAGTCGTTTTTGCAAAGCTCAGCAGAAAAGTACTGCATTGAATCTACTACAAATGTCTTCATTTTAGCACAGCATGTCTGTCACAGCTGAGCATTTAGATTTTTTTTTTTTGATTGAGTATTCTTTTCTTTTTTTTTTTCTTTTTTGGGCGTTACCTTCAAGGAACAGGAAATAAACACGTGATTTAGTTTGTGATGAAATGAACAAATGAAACCAGTTACTGCTGTGTCTGTTGACAAAAAGCAAAACAAAGAAATTGAAAAAACCTGTTTTGTGCCACTAGATCTTTGTTTGATCAATTTTCGATCTTGCGTCAAGCTCGAGGCCCGGGGGCCAAACGTGGCCCACCAAGTCGTTTGGTTTGGTCCACAGGAGCTTAAAAAACATTTAGTAAAGTCCATGCAGCTGAGTTTCTGAACCTGATAAAGTACAAGGTTTTTTTTTATTACACAACAATGAACAATATTTGTAACTTCTTTGACGCCCCTGCTCTAGCTGCTCTGTGGGGGGGGGTCGGTGTGCTAACACTGACCCCTACAGCTGGGATTGACTCCTGCTCAAATTGCAAAAGGATGACACTGAGAAAGATGAAGTGATGAATGATCTGTTCTTGTCGTCTTAGAACAAATAAGCACTGATACACAGGCGGTCGTACGTTGACAGTGAAGATATGAGAT
>NC_024311.1:8902759-8916839 GCF_000523025.1 Cynoglossus semilaevis | reverse complement strand
CCCCCCCGCTACCCTTCCCCCACTCATCAACCCCACCTCTTAGTCCTGGAGCCAAAAACCTATTAAAAAACGAAATGTAAAATTTGTAGTTTCATTTCTACATTTCACTGACCCGTTTGGTCAGATGTTTGTTTTTTCGTTTTGTTTCTTTCAGGTGTGTGTGTGGGGGGGGGGGGGTCAGAGAGTGGTGGAATAAGTTTCCTGAGAACTCTTCCACTCCTCCAATCCTTGGACGTGTTCTTCTGCGTCAGCCTCGTAGACAATGACAAATCACAGAGTATTTGTTGCCAACTTTACTGCAACCAAAGAAAAGACCGATTCATTCTGCAGTTCCCAAAGTTAAAACATGTAAAACAGTGTCGTCTCCATCTGAGAAACTTCTCCTTCAGACTAATAGGTTCACTCCATGGACGTCCATGCCTCCCCTCTGCTCTCCCCCTCGCCGCGTTCAGACAATCTAGTTAACAGTTAAAGAAGAAAATCTTCATTTGCAGACGTTGGGGGCAGAGAGGAAGTCAAGGAAAAGTCGGCCGCAGCCACACGTCTTATCCGACTGCTCATTTTGAGGCAGGAACAAAAGGTCTTTCTCCTTCATTTCCCATTAACCCTGGTGCTCCTCTGCACACAGGATACATGCTGACCTGGGTGGCCCATGTCACATATCTCATCTGGCTGTGGGACCACTCACCCTCTGGGGGAGGGGGTGACACTGAGGACAGATCTTCTCTCTGGCAGCGGTTCTTGACAGATAAAACGTGGCCGCTGATATTTGTCCCTAATCTTGGCGATGGAGCCCTGATAGGTGGTGGGGGGGGAGCAGGGGGGTGAGGAACTGATGGGGTTCTTTAAGTGGATGTTATTGTCACCAGTGGGAGTCAAACTGCTACAGAGCCAAAAAAAAGTTGAACAGCCATGATTTTACCGTGTAGTAATCTGTGAATGCAGTAAACTGATGAAAAGTACACAGATATAGTACACAAAAAACAAAAATAGTATTAAAAATACTGTATTGGACTATTTAGTCATCAAAAAATCTTATTGGTGTAATTGTGTAATTGCTCACTATTAATTAATTGGACATTGACCTAAGATACTGTGTTTTCAATCATTATAATTAATAGGCTTATAATCATTGAATTAAATTAATAAAGATTTCATTTTTAAATGTTTTCTAGTTTCAATAAAAACTGGGGGGGGGGTTGTTTTGTTTTTTTAATTTCCACTGCTCAGGACAAATGTTCTGGAGAGAATCTCATTACAGTGTGTGGGAGATGAAACATGGCTGTGAATAAAATGATTAATGAACATGAGACAAGAGAGAGAGAGAAATGACTGACGTGTTGTTTGTCCTAAACCTCCAAGGGATAATAAAATATGTTTTATACTACATGAAAACACTACACGATGAGAAAAAAAATAGAAACACAAGAAACACACACCAGAGCTGTCGCGTAAAATAAACGAACACATGTCGACGACAGTTAGCACTGAGGAGACAAAGACAAAGGAACTTCAGTCTGATTTCCTTGTAGCATTTACACCTTTACACTCGTTGGTGCTGTTAATGCTAGCAGCGCTAGCAGTGGCTAACATGCCTCGCCTCCGAGGATGAGAAGCTGAGGCGCGACGGCCATGATGTGGAAGCGGTGAACACGAGGCGGCAGCGTACAGATGGGATTTACCAAACAGATTACGTTACACGCTGAACACCATCTGCATAGCATGTTTTGTCAGCTTCATGACAGGTAACAAGAAGAGGCTCGATGGGGAAACACAATAACAAGCTCCGAGCGGCCAACAGCAGACCCTGGTACCAACTCCTCCGATATCAAAATAAGATCAAAACACACTTCCTGCTGCACCACGACACTCTCTGTACAAGACTCCTGCTGCTCTGAGGGTCCAGGGTTCGATTCCTATTCTGAAAACCTGAAATGATTCGGCCGTGAGTCTTGGACCATGTGATCAGGACCAGTGATGAAATAGTAGAATCTGGTAACTCAAGGGTGTCAAAATTCATCAAGCGGTCCAGATTTAAACCCTAAGTGGGCAGTTTTCGGCCCACGGGCCGCATGTTTAACACCCCTGTAATAAATGGATGCTTTTATAATGTGCAGTTTCATTCTAGCCAGTTATTAATGACTTTTATAATCCGTGCCTCACACTGACAATGACGCACTGGTCTTGTAAATGCGTAGTTGAAGTAGAATTGACGTGGAGGTATTACTACATGTATAGTACTATACAATGAAGTGTGAAGTACTTCCATTAGCCCGGCTCGCTCTGTGGGAGTTTGTTGAACGGTATCTAACATCAGCCGCTGTTGTTAGCACAGGTGACAGTGTGTTGTGTGAATGGTGTGATGGTCTTCACAGGCTTTAACACATGAGGTGTTGTTAAAGCCGTGGCTCCAGGGCATCAATAAAACAACACCAACGTCTGCTTAATGAAGTCTTTCCAGTACTGTCACTGTAGTACACAGAAAGAACTGCAAATCACACAATGGAGTGAAACAACTGAACCACACAGTGTCGACCAAATACACAAATGGTGTGACCTTTGACCTGTACAGAAACAAGAGCAGTATCTCATCTAATAACAATCGTATTAGTTAGGATCAATATAGTTTCTACATGACTAAATAACACATGCTAACTCATGCTAGCTCTGTCTCTGTCTTCACCCTCTTGTCACTCTACTCCTCTCTCTCCCCCCTCCCCATTTCCCCTGTCTCAATAAGCCAAGATGACAGATGCACACTCTGAGTCTGGGTCTGGGTCTGCTGGAGACCCCCCTCTCCTCGGGGTCCGGTCTGTTTGGATTATGCTCTCCGTTTGGCCGCTAAAATATAATATCATTATTTACTGCTTAATTATTGACAGGCGCTCGGTGGAGCTGGAGCCAATCCCAGCATTCATTGGGTGAGGGTGGAGTTACAGCCTGGACAGTTCTCCAGGCCATCATTCACACTCATATTCACACCTGTGGTCAGTCTGGAGTGAGCAATCGTCCCCATGCCAAATCTGTGTTTGGATGCAATAACCACATATACCACCGTGTGGCGCACTATAAATAAAAAACCAAATGTGAATGTGGCCTACTTCCACTTGGCCGACAATATAGACGCAGCAATATATTTGTTCTAAAAATGTGAAGATTAATTTGGGAGCTGAATGACAATATATTTCATTCAGATTCCTGGGCCCAGATTTAACTTTTAAAACAGTGTTTGTTTCAGGCGTCTGTGGGGGCCTCTGCTCTTCTCATCCCTCATCTCTTCATCAGTTTGAGACCCCTGACGCGGGGTCTATTGATTTGCTCTGATGTATGGTTTATAGTCATCTGTTCAGACAGGCTTGTAAAGAGACACACACTCGTTTCCTCCTGTTTTTATTCCCTCATTATTTTTATGCAGCAGCCTATTATAGATCAGAAATCTCACACATGACGAGGCAGCTGTTTGTGAACAGAGCCGTGTGTGTGTGAGTGTGTGTGTGTGTGTAGACTCACCAACAGGAGACATCTCGGGAACAGAGACTCGGTATGGGCCTTCAGTGAACTGTGGTGGATTGTCGTTAATGTCCTGGACTTTGATGATGAACTCCGATGGCGGCTCCAGAGGCTGGTCTGTGTCGGCGTTAATGACCTGGGCAGTTAGTGTGTACTCAGCCTTCTCTTCACGGTCCAGTCTCTTCATGGCGTGGATGTCGCCTGTCAACTCATTGATGGCGAAGATTGTGCCCGCTCCCTCGCCTGCCAGGACGTACTTGATGTTTCTGTTGCCCACGTCCAGGTCTGTGTGAAGCTGAAGGGACGAAGACAGACAAAAAAAACAGTAAAAACTAAAGTCTCGTTCAGGGCTACCTTCACACCGCAGAGCTTGATGCCGAATTTTCAAAAATGCCATTTTCTGCTGCGATCCGATTTCTTTTTTATTTTCGGTGGTTTTTCACGTTTAACTTTAAATGGAACTGTCACCAGGAGATGACATGACACCAAACGCTGTGTTTATGGAAGTAAATATGAATTTTTTACTTCTATAAACATTTTATTTTCAGACTTTTACATCGTTGAAGTGAGACAGATGTCTTAATTCTGTCGAAGGAGGCAGGAAGGTTCCGGAACAGATGTTATCACTGGAGGTGACAATCATGGCAGATGCTGTGGATGGAGTTACTCGGTGCGAAGGGAAAGAATTGTCAAAGTAGAAAGTAAGAAGGTTCCGGAATGGATGTCACCAGTAGAGGTGACGATCATGGAATTAGTCGGTGCAAAAGGAAAAAAAAAAAGTTGTCAAAGGGTTTCTCTCCCTGTTGGGGGAAACCACAGCTTTGGTCGGTTTTGCCCCCGAGGTCAGAGAGCTGCCCCAGTTACTAGAAGGTTCTCTGACTGATGACAAACTGTTGAACATGATTGACAAAGATCAGGAAAAACAACCTCAGAGTTGATCGACACGCGGACGCGGTCAGCATATTTACCGTTGCAAACACGGACGTCGTAGACTCTTTGTTTAAACTGGAATCTAACATTTAAATGATAACGTTCACAAACTCAGGACCAAGTATTGAGACCTACTCACGTTCCCTCCTCTCTGTCAGAGACGGGAGTTTAAGAGAATCCAACGCAATGAGCTCAGCACAAATCCAACCGATGAGTCTTCTTTCTGTATCGTGTCATTTTTACTACTTGTTTGAAGGCAAATGTAGCAAAGACACCAGAGGTTGCTAAACGTAGCACACACTTAGCTCCCCGCAGGGGACAATATATTAAGTGGCACAGGAAATGGGTCTTAGACTATAATGCTTTCTGTTATACATCACAAAGGGTGGGGAATATCGCTCCCTGAAGTCTGAAACACACAGAACAAAGAAAACCTTGGCTCGCTAAGTATGCATCCCAGAACACGGAGGGAGAACTCTCTGAACGCACAGGAAAAACCAGCCCCAAACTGACTGGACTACACTGCATGTTCCTCATTATTTTTGCAATTACAGTTTCATTAGTTGACTAAAGCTGCATTACGCGCTAGGCTGACTGGCTGGCTCCCACTCACCACATGGGCTGAGTATAACTAATGAGTCTGACTCTGCTACACAGGGTTGGAAATATCTGTGGACAGAATAGGAGGCAACTCTTCTGGAAGAGCAAGGACGATTTAAGGTGCAGAGAGATCAGGAAGTTCTCATTTCATCATCACGGTTTTATGTGTGTCAGTGTTGAGTACTGTACAGTAGGTGGCGCTAAGTACAATTTTAATGCCCCATGACTGGTGCATTGTTATGTGTATATATGCTGTACACTTCATAACAATATAACAAATAAACCCCATTAGCATAGCGCTAACTAATTAGTGAATAAAAAGTCTGTTAGTGATGTACTCACGTCGTTTGTTAAATTACTGTTAGCAGTGTTTTAGCTGGGGACTTAACGTAGCACTAATTAAATAGTGAATAAGCATGTTAGCAGTGTTTTAGCTGGGGACTTAGCGTAGCACTAATTAAATGTTGTGTAAGTGATGCACAAAGCATCTTGCTAGTAATGTCTTAACAACTAGCGTTTTTAATGTGTTAGTGCACGTGGCGCTTAAATTTTGTGCGTGACAAAATCAACTTTGTTACATTACTGTGAGCAGTGATTTAGTTGTGTTGCTAATTAGCATTAGCATAGCACTAACCAAATAGTGAATAAGCAGCGTGTTGGTGATATACAAAGCATCTTGCTAGAAGAGTGCTAGCAAAAAGTATTTTTCACTGTGCCTCTGTTCTCTAACCGCGCATCTAAATTTTGTGCGTGACAAAACGAACTTTGCTACATTACTGATGGTTCGATGGAAGTGAGACGCTGCCAATCATTTAATTTTTGTCCTGACAGTGTTTTAACAGTGTGTTTGTTCGTAGCTATTAGATAAATGATAGCAGTTAGCATTAGCACATAGCGCGTTAGCGGCTTCTTCACAGATTCTGTGAGTGTATGCTAACACCGGAGCTTGAAAGACACAGATAGAGGGCGTCTGTGAAGTCACCTTTTATGTGAGTCTCTTTATCCCAAGGTGAGTGACTCTGACTGGTGCATTTATCCAACGCTACTTTGTTTGGTTGTGACACAGCTGGCAGCTGTCCCCTTTTTCTTCATATGGATGTATTCACACACACACTGACACTCTCACTCACACACACACACACACACACCACTGCCAGCACATGCACATAAAAACAGTGCAGTCATTCATCAAAACATCTGTATTCAGCAGCTTTGCTTTCATTCCCCGGTGTGGCCTTTCAGCAAAGACTCCTGATGAAGGGGAGAGAAAGAAAGAAAGAAAGGAAAAAAGAAAAGCGCTGGTGAAAAGCCCGACCTCTACACTCTACACGCCAACCCCCCCCCCCAACATGTTTTCATACTCCGCCTCTTATGCGCGTTCCATCTCGGAGGTGTTGTTTGCAGACACTGACAAAGCACATTCACTTAAATTGTCACACCTTGCACTTTTGTTTTCCTAATTGTGCCATCATTTCAAATGAATGATGGAGCTCATTAACACAAATGCCTCACAACATCCTGCACACCCAGAAACTCCTTAAATGAGCTCAAATTAATGACGGCCTGTCGTTGAGTTTTTCTGTCTCAGACATCAATGCCTTTGTGTGGCCCAGGCCTGCGGCCCAGTCTATTGTTTGGACGGTTGTACTGTTGCCTGTTCTATTGGAACACGGAGACTGGTGACGGTCTCAGCTGGACTACCTGTCATTTAACTCTGATTCTCCCATCTTGACACTGATACTGCTCGGTGTAATATTACTCTTCATATACTGCGTACCACAGAGGTGTTAAATTAGTGTTGGTTCAGGGGCTGCATACAAACAAATTAAAGTAGTAAAAAAGTAAAAATCTTCATATTTGTTTATTTTATTTTTTTCAAAACTCACCAAGTGGGCCGGATTGAAACCCCAAATGGGCCAGTTTTTTGACACCCCTGGCATAGCACCTCCAAAAATATTTGGCTGTGCACGTACCTCCAGAATGACCACTGCTAAAGTACAGGAACACAACAGGGTTTCTGTACCAAACACATTCAACTTTTTAAAAAGTTACGTTACATTTCCTCCTGGCACTGAACAGAACGAGACTACCGTTTATAAACGTCATGAATTCAATTTGTTTGATTTACAAGGTCAGACTGAAGTAAAGTGTTTTTTCTCTTTTATATTTATTGTTTGTTTGAACCCTTCAAGTGTCATGTAGAGACTCAACCATTGGTCTGTTTTCAAGGTGAAGAGTTTACACCGAGCACTTCCACCGGTATCAACGTTTCGTAACTGTGTAGAGGCAAATAAATAAAAGTGCACTTCTAAAAATTAAATGCACCTGAGCCAGTGTCACCTCAGATCCAAACGACCTCACTACAGTCATTTCTGTTGCCTACATGTTAATGAGTTGCCACGGTGACCAGGCGGTGTCCCACTCTGACTGTTCACATAAAAATATTTTACAACCAAAGCTGTTGTACGTTGACTGATGACAACATAACAATGGAGCAAAAAAAAACAAGAAAAAAAAAGTAACAATGGAGCAAAAAAAAAAAAAAACAAGAAATACAGAAGTGAATCAATTAAAAATGACTAAAGTATGTTGTGTAAACACAGGGGCCACACCTGCCCAGTAGGTGGTGGTAGTTCAACTAAAACAGAAACAGACAAGGAGGATGCATTTGCATCATCGGCACATGATGACATGATGACATGATGAAGAGCTTACGATAGCTGCATAATTTGGCTGCACACACCAAAGCTAACGCTAGCTACAACAATCCTGGTATAGACACCAAAGCTAACGCTAGCTGTGACAGTCCTGGTACAGACACCAGAGCTAATGTTAGCTACAACAATCCTGGTATAGACACCAGAGCTAACGTTAGCTACAACAGTCCTGGTACAGTCCAGCTCACAACAGCTGTAATTGTACTGTAAGTTTGTAGTAATCTGTGAAAGTACTACATTGATGAAATATGTAAGGATAAAAACTTCACTTCACCTGGATGTCTGTACGTTGATTGACACATGAATATCGGTGGATACAATAAAAATCATTACGTTTAAATAATAAAAGCAAAGGCTTTGATTAAAAATAAAATGTGACTCAGACCTGTAACCTAAGACGAAAAAAAATGGTATGAACATGAACAGAGTTTTTCAAGAAGCCACCAAGCTCTATTTATATCAGTGAGTGCGGTGCATATGAACAGAAAGATATTATTACGTTGTCATTTTATCCCGGCTGCTGAAAAATGAAGATATTTATAATTGGAGACTAACGATGATAAGGAACAGCTTGGGCCGAATGAAAAATAACCCGCGCCACCGATCTACAGCTCTCGACCCTCACGTGCACGCACCTGTTCACACATGCACATTCACGTACGGATCAATCTGCAGACCACGGCTTCCAGTCGGGCCCCGCGCCTCCGAGTCCCCCGTCAGGCAGGGAGGGAGAAATGTCGGTCGCTGCTGAACATCAGCTTTTACAGCAATCAGTGGAACAATCACTGTGTCCTAATGAGGCCGATTCAACAGCAGCCCCGCCACCCACACACACACACACACCGCACACACACACACACACCGCACACAATATGGAGATCCACACAGGAGTGGTAATGACTCCTCGTCAGGGCAAATGTAAGAAGAGCGTGTGCTCCTCCTGTGTACGGAGCAGTGACACGAAGGAGGTTTGAGTGGGAGAGGAGGAAGGAGGAGCAGCTGTCTCTGAGGCTGCTGGAACAGATAAGGACTTTAAAACGCAGACTGTCTTTCCCCTCGAATCAAGATCAGCGGGGTTTCCAGAAGAGACACAGTAGTTTAAAAAGAATTGATCTGGAATCAATTCAGTCAAAGCGGTCTGTAGACCACCAGGAGGTCATGGTCTCAGTCAAACCCTGGTCAGGGTCAGCACCTCAGCACTGGGTCACACCCAGAAACAAACAAATGAAACAAACTTTCACACCAAGGTTTAGACCAGTGATCGATTCACTGTGTCCGATTACCTCGTCTCCAATCTGTGAGTTTTTAGACTGAGGAAAACTGAGAACCAGGACACAGAGAGAGAGAGAATATGATAAACACGACATGGAAAACCGTCTGAAACACAGACTGAGCTGGAATTAGAACTGATGAAGTTCTTACAACAGGACAAGAACTCCAACCACTGTGTGGACGATGGAAAACAAAGAAATTCCTCGAAAAAAAAAACGAGTTAGTTGAGGATCGTGTCAACTGTTCACTCTAACTTGTCCAAGATGTCTGGATTTCAGGTGTTGTAGACGTCCAGGTTGTATGGACGTCTACGTTGATCACTGAATTTGCAGCAGTTTTTACGTTGTTGTGTAAAATGGATGTTGACTCCAACAGCCAGACGTCGACTCCACGACTTCGACAGCAGCGTTTGTTGTCGGCAGATGGTGAAGCTGTCGAATCAGGGAACTCGACTAAACCATCCATGGAATCCTTTCACATGGATCCTCTCAGTCACGCACTGGGGCAGCGGGGTCCTGGGGGTTAAAGGATGGGGCTGGTGGTCGGGGGCACCTCCAGGCGCAGCAGAGTGTCACCCACTGCTCCTGTGTCCTGCTGAGGGCAGTAGTTACCAGTACAATGTAGCTCCAGTAGGTGGCAGTAACAGCTGACAGGGAAGTGAGAAAGGGCAAAGCTGGGAATGTTAGCTGCTAGCGTTAGCTGCTGTTCACACCTCTGTGAAAACCAACTAAAAATAAAAAGCTAAGTGCTAGCAAGGTGTTACTACGCAGCTATAATGCTACGTGCTAGCACTAACACTCGGCTAAAACGCTAATATCAAACTACCAATCAACAGTCAATGGAAACAGGATGATACTTCGATATAATCTTTGAGTGTCTGTGAATGGTAGAACAGGGCTTTCCAATTAGTACTTAGTGCCACCTACAGATCAGGGAAGGGAAGACACTGTCTCTGGGCTCAAGAAAACCATAAGAATGGACCCAAACTGCAGACTTCACCTTTAACCTTTTACTGTTTGGTCCAGTCAGTTTCCTCTCGACTGGTCAGCGCCACACAGACGTGAAAAACAAATGTAAAAATAAGTATTCAACATGTCTTTAAATACAGAGGAGACGACTGAAAAATAACACTTTGGCAGATGGTTGGAATTAGCCGCAACATTTTTTACTGCCTTTTTTCCTGTTTGTCTGTAAAGCCTCAGGCAGCGCAGCCTAAATTTACTCGGATAGATTCAAACACGTCTGCGGATGAGTTGTAGTCTACTCCCATTGGTTGGATTTCCACTGTGTTAATTACACCTACATGAATAATCTTTATTCCTAAATATTGCAATAACATTTTGAATGTACAGAACAGATGGTGCGATACATGATATATGATACACTTAGCTATTCTCGGGAACATTTTCCCTGCAGTCTGTCTCATGGCACGCAGCGTTTTATCAAATCGGACTGAAAAGTTCCCTCCTGGTTCCACCCTCAACAGGCCTGTGTGGAGGAAAACACTGGGAG
Source organism: Cynoglossus semilaevis (assembly GCF_000523025.1). Lineage (NCBI taxonomy): Eukaryota > Metazoa > Chordata > Actinopteri > Pleuronectiformes > Cynoglossidae > Cynoglossus > Cynoglossus semilaevis. The sequence goes on along the minus strand of NC_024311.1, from coordinate 8,906,298 downwards.
AACATCCATTTGCCGCGACGCTGGTAAAAAAAAAAATTCATTCAAGAAACGCCGTCCTCAATTCATCATCGCACGAATAAGGCCAAATGAGAAGGTGCTAAGTAAATGTTTAAGTAGCCATAAGATTCATTAATCTGTGCTTCTGTTGTGCACAAATATAGATTTTTCTCAAGTCAGGTGAAATAAAACCAGGTTATCTTTTCTCCTTCTCCTGCAGCAGACACAAAGGAATCAAATCCGCTGGGATCTGTAGGCATCTGCTGCCAAAGAACCAGGATCAATATTTCTTGTCCTCTGAGGTCAGCCTTAAATGTGTAGAAGAAAAAGAAACAGGTGAGAGAAGTGAAAGAGTACTTGACGTATTTCCTGGTTACCCAGAGTCATCGAAAGAAAAAGGAAAAAAAAGACAGTGTCATGACCCACATACAAGAGCAGGTGATGGATTCTAATTGTACCAGCGACACTCGACCGTAATTACAATCAGACTCTGAAGACGGTCTCCTTTCCTCAAATTCAAATCATCTCCACACTTTCCTGCTCCCGCCCTGCCGTCTATTCAATTTCACCCTGGCAGAGTCAAAAATGAATGAGACAAACAACAAATGGGATCATCAGCACTGAGCGTGTGCGCCATCTACACCAAGGTCAATCTGGCCTAATGTGTCCATCGCTGCACTTTGAGCTATGGCACACGCACGGCCGCCGCTGCATTGCTGCTCCTGCGGGATAAGTCAACGCAGCTACAGGAAGGCGATGCTATTAGAGTTAGTCAGCCATGAAAAGCTGTGTTTGTGAGTGTAGCTGTGGCAGAGGATGCATATTTAATCACATGAGTGTTCAGTATCTGAAAACACACGGAGGGAAAATAAAGAAAAGTGTGAACCAAAATAGATGCACTGGGCCACGGCTAACTAGAGCTAAACACAGCTCAACTCAGCGAATCAGAGCTAACCAGAGGTAACTACAGCTAACCAGCGCTAAAAACAGCTAACCACAGCTAACCACAGCTAACCAGCGCTAACTACAGCTAACCACAGCTAACCACAGCTAACTACAGCTAACCAAAGTTAAGTCAACGTGTCTTAAACCGTCCAGAGATTTTTGTCATACTGGAACGACGACAACATTAACGCCACTGTAACAAACGCTCAGCTACAACTGAGGAGGGTTAATAAACACATTTTGCCGTCGCTCAAGAGCTAGCAGGCTAGCTAGCAGAGAAACGTCCATTAAAGAAAAAGTTAAATAAGGTTAAAAAAAATCAAGATTATCTTTATTGACATCTTTAGTTTATTTTAGAGGTCAAGTTAGACAAAAGGTCACATGAAGGTATATTACAACGTATTACTGCAGTTTAACAATTATATCAGAGTAAACTACGTTAGATTTTACATCCGCTGGTCAAGTGGGAATTCTTTTTATGAAACTTCTGCAGCGAGGATCAAAAAATCAAACTAATTAAAAATAAATTCAAGCACGAATTCTTTTTATGAAACTTCTGCAGCGAAGATATTAAAGAATATTAAAAAAAATCAAACTAATTAAAAACAAATTCAAGCACTGAGGGAAGGTATCAAAAGGTATCAAAAGAAAGGGGGCGCTGTGCCCATGCTGTGTGTTAAATCGGAGTCTCTACCTTTGGGTCCAGAACTCATCAGTACAAACACAGCACGCTCCAGTGGGCGGCCATTGAGGGGGAGAAGAGGGAGGAACAAAACAAGCTTAATCAAGGAGCAAAACAGTTTTCTGCCTTTGTCTGTGCAGCGGACCGAATCAGCCAATGAGATTGATTTCACGAAGTGCAGATGGATCCGGTAGTAAGTCTCATTCAGCACCGGCCCGCTATTCTGATGTGTGTTTTCACAGCCCAGATGGCGCCGCGCCGCCTTGTAATTCATATTTGATCATTATACACCCCCTCTCCCCCCCACACACACAAACACACACACACAAACACACACACAAACACACACTCCCGTCGCTCTTTATTTCTATCTGTTTTCATTTCTCATACTCAGTTTTTCTCCCGTCTCCATTCGCTCAGTCTTCACGTCCGTGTGTGTTGACGTGCGGAGGAGTCGAGAACTCATGTCAGTCTGAACATGTGACTGTGTTAAATGTCATCAAAGTGTAAACGCCGTCTGCTGAGTCATCAGGCAGCTGACGTGTCGGCGCCTGTCTGAGGAAAAACCCACGTCCTTCATTAACAACTGCCATCAATGAGAGTGAAAATCTGTGTTCAGCCAATGGGCTTTGATTGGTGTGAACAGAGAGCGGAGCAGGTGAATGTTTCTGGTTATTACTGTTTGGACCGTTAATGGATGTGTCATATAACGACTACGATGAATGAAGTAGTTATAATGTATTAGAAAAACTAAATACATTTTAGATGATGTGAGTCTTTTATCACCAGAGTTGATTCATAGCAACAGGCTAAAGCTACGGGCTAAACTACATCAAAGGCAGTAATAAATCTATAATGTTCTTTTCCAGATTATTCCCAGTTAGCGCAGAATAAGAAATGATGTTTGGATGATATTTTTTTTTGTCTTTAATTGTGATTATTTTGGGATGGTGATACTTCATTACACTTATTTCAATACACATTTTAATACTTTAATACTAATACTAATACTAATACTGCTGCTGGGGATTGAATAAGTGACCATTAAATTGTTTGTTTTCATTTCTCATACTCAGGCGGGCCCCTTGGGGGGCGGAGGGGGTGGAGCTTCCAATGGAATATGGCACGCTGGACATAAGTGTACCACTGCTGTCAATGCTTGAATGATAACAAGCCTCCAGTCACTAGGTGGCAGCAACTCATACAGTGGTTTGTACAGATAAATATTTACATGAGGGGGCAGGGGGTTGGGCTATGAAAACATTTCTGTCCACAAGGGGGGGGCGTGACGGATATTAAATTGAGAAACACTGGCCTAACCGCTAATCCATAGTATTCTCTTAATGCAAGCAGCATTATAAAAAAAATACTGCAGTACAACTCTGTGTACTTTGGTATTGCTGCTCCTGCCAAAATAATTGAAGTGGTTTTAACATCAACCCTGTGATTAATTAAACTCTAATTACCACCATTAGGGGAAAGGTGATTTATGAAAAAGAAAATCCTTTTCATTTGCATTTTAATATATTTTACACAATAATGAAGTATATATAGACTTGCACACATTTCCATAATTGGAACTCATGCCGTGTTGGGGCCATTATTTGGAGATTATCCCGGCATACAAATGCAGATGTGCCTGTTCCAGCTGTCAAAGTCATTGTTCTCCACCTGACAAGCCCGGCAAATTAGCGGTCTCGATGCAAAGCGCCCGCACGGGGAAGAGGCGAGTCGTCGTCGCTGAGAGACATCCCTGTACCTCAGGCTCAACGACTCGTGTTCTATATGCAGTCCTGAAATATGGGTTGAAGCAAAAACTTTTCATCCCTCTGTCATCAGCGTTGCTCGTTTCCAGACTGTAGCTGCAATATGCTAATCGTTTAGCTCCGGATGATGCGAGTGATCAGTCAAACTG
>NC_024311.1:8901139-8902729 GCF_000523025.1 Cynoglossus semilaevis | reverse complement strand
CTGGAGCTGTTTGTGTGAATCGTCTGATCAGAGCGGTGATCTTTGTTCAACACCACTTTACAGATTTACAGCTGAATGGACCCAGGGAGGGAGTTCATTGGCTGATCACCTGGGGAAAAGAGCTCAGGGTTTGCAGCCTGTGGCCTAGTGGTCAACGGGTTGACCTGATCAGAGGATTGTGGTTTGAGTCCCAACACCAAAGAACTAAAACAATAGTAATAACTTCCCAAAGAGCTGCCACTGTGTCTGTGTGTTGTAATAAATGACCGTGGTGTTTCACAGCAGGGCTAATGTGGATGGATGTTCTCTGAGGGACAAACACAGTATGCAAAAATAAAAACCTGCCTTTAAGTTTCTTCTCATTTTCCTTTGCTTGAAAATTCTCTTTGTTTTGTTTTTAAATCGTTGTTTTTATTATTATCATAACCTTTGTGATTCTGCTTCGTAACATATACAAAAAACCAAATGGGTTTATTGGCGTCTAGAGCAGAAAAAGAGCAGCAACAAGCAGAGGTTGAGCTCATGTCTGCCCCCCTCAGGTACAGCATGGTACTGTATATAAAGACACGCTATAGGCTGATTTAGTGAAAGAAAGAAAAAAGAATATATTTATGGAATTTAGTTCCAAACTGTAGCGGCTAGCACACCTGCCTCTGCAGCAGAGAGCAGCGAGTCCTGTGTTCGATTCCCAGAGGAACCACATGCTTGATCGTTAATCCGCTGCTTGTGAGTCGCTTTGGATAAAAGTGTGTGTTGTTGTTGTTGTTGTTGTTGTTGTTGTTTTGGCCACTGCTGAAACACCAGTATGTCTAGAATTCTTGAGGCCTGAGAACAAAATGCAACGTTATTGAGAGCGCCCCAGTCTTTATGACCAATCATCAGCGTCTGCTCCTCTGATTGGACCGTGGTGCTGAGCATCATTAGACATGCAAATAACAGTTTCATTTTCTCATCCATCGGATTAAAAAAGAGGGGGAAAAAATTAAAAACAAGGAGGCAGGACTAGGACAGAAACAATTAAGTTGTCCTCTTCTCGGAAGCACTTGGCAGGCTGTTGGAGGAGAGGGGGGGGGGGGGTGGGCGAGGCAGTGGGACAGGAGGGATCCTTTTGGCAAGGCAGTGATGTCAACCAGCTTGTCTGAGTGAATGTGCTGTTGCAACAAAGCACAGCTTTAAGATGTCAGATCACCTCGGATTGGACGAACAAAGAGCTCCTTCAGAGGACTCTGATGCTACTGTACGGGTCTCATACCGTGTAATACATGACAGAGGAGGCTGGGGAGGAGCACAGGCAGCAGGAGAACAACGGAGCAGGAAACTACGGTCGACAAGGCAGAGGAGAGTCGCCTCGTGTATCCTCACACACCTCCTTCACTACCACCCTGCTTATCCTTCCTCGTTTCCTTTCCTGGTAAATAAAGCCTGCGTTTACCCTTCACTGCTGGGAAAGGATAAGTAGGACGAAGAATTACTTTCCAGAAGACATTTATTTCATTTTCCCTGTTCTTTACATCTGTACGATTTATTATCACGGGGACTGTTTGAGTCTAACATCGTGGGCCGCTCTCCAAGAAACAAAAAAAAAAAAAA
>NC_024311.1:8897234-8900989 GCF_000523025.1 Cynoglossus semilaevis | reverse complement strand
TTTTTTTTTTACTGTAAGGAGATATGAAGGTGTTCTGAAAACAGCCTATAAATAACATCTGTGTTTAAAAACGCTGCTGATAATTGTCTGGTCCTAACGGCCGTTAACCACTGCTAGCGCTACAGCTTCTTTAGCTCAGATTAGCTTATTTGTAATTTCAAAATTCAAAGTTCAAATTATTATTTTTTTATTTGTTGTGTTGAAAATAATAGATTTTTTTTGTCCTCCATTTTCCTCCTTCGTTTTCTTCTTTCAACAGGTAGAAACAGGTAGCTCAGACAAGGCGTTAGCTTCATGTTATATATGCTAAATGCTCTGCTACAATGCAATTATAAAAAAAATAATCTTAGCATATCATTCATTAGATATATTATTATTTTGTATTAATAAGAACCTGTGGTTTCAACACAGTCAACAAAGGAAAATAATTTAATAACTCTTTTTGCTTTTTGTCTTTTTTTTCTCTGCTCTCATTCTGACAAGGTTTTTTTTTTTATCTTTCACCTTTTTACTCTTGTCACTTCCTCCTCTCGTGCTTTCATCTGCAGTTTCTCTAAAAGGCCTGTTGGTCATGTCAACACAGATTTCATGGCGCAGCGCCGCCGCCTCAGCCGGGCTGACATTTCTCTTACCTGTGATTTACATCAGAGAGGAGGCTCATGGGGGATTTTCATGGCAGCGCAGGTGGAGGCGCAGGAGGAGGAGGGGTGGTTTGGAGTGACAGAGGTGATGATGGCGACGTGGAGATGAGTGGAGAGAGCCAGTACCCTGGGGCCTGACACAGTACTGCACTCTAACACAGGTGGCGTAGACCAGCAGCTGAGAGGTGTTGTTGCTAAGAGAACCCAGGTTCTGTGTTCAGCAGCAGCTCCACAAATGTCAGCCTCCGCTCTGTTCACTGCTCTAAGTGTTCTCAGGTCTGAGGGACTCGAGCAGATGTTTCCTCGAAGAACAACATGAGGAGGGGGGGGCAGGAGGGGGGTCAGTGGAATCTTGACGGCACACAAGTGGGAACGTTTTCTTTTGTATTTTAATTAGAAGACAAACTCCAAAGGCTGGTATTAATTATTATTAAGTACATTTGGGAACATGTTGATTCACAATTTATAATTATTTATTTATTTATTATTTATCATTATCATCATATCATTATTTGATTAACATTTTTTTACAATAAGTACATTTAAGGAACTTGTTGATTCCTGATTTAATAATATTTATATGTGACACATTTGTTTGACAAAAGCAGAGGGTGCAGTTCCACAGGACTCCTGCAGGAGCTGGTAAAAATATGATTTAGGGAAATATATTCCTGTGTTTGAGGAAAGGAACTAAAATTGTAAAAAAGAAAAAAACTCGGCGAGATTAAAGAAAATGTAAAGAATAACCAGGGCTTCTCAAAATATGGGTGGTGTAACCCCCAGGGTCCAGAGCAGGCCATGTAGGCCGTCTCCTTCACCGTCAACATGTTTGTTTCTGTCTGAAAAAACTGACATCAGTCCAGACAAAAACTCTGAACTCAGCACTGCCCCCTAGTTGCTGAGAAACATGAGGAAGTATTTGTGAAGGTAAAGGAAGAGTAAATGAGACTGGAGGAGGACAGAGACGAGGAACCGACTACGAGGAGACACTTCCACCACACGTCCTCGCTGCCTCGGAGAGTCTGGAGGACGTCTTCAAAACACACTCATGCACAGCAGACGGATGACAACCTCCAGTCACAGCACACATTTCACCTCTCACACTGGAGTATCACACACACACACACACACACACACACATACAGTTACTACGTCTTCTATTTCTGAATGGCATTACTGCATGTGGCCTGAGATTAACACACTCCTACACACACACACACACACATACATATTTTCATACCAAAGGCCAGACAAGTACAAGCTCCCACGCTGTGATGTTTCTAAGTGATTTACACTCGGTGGTTGTCACAGTTGTCAACGGTCGACTCCAACAGTCAGATTAGATTAACACTGGGTAAAGGTCACGTCACTGGAAACGACGGAGTAACAGCGAACATCTAACATGACTCTGTTGTTGTCGCTCTTCCTCCTCATTACAGAGTGAGGATGTAAATATTCTGGATTAATAATCTCTCCGTCGTTTTCAGCAGCTGCTTCAAAAAGTAAAACTAAAGTGAGATTTTATTTTAGTGGAGCCTTTCACTTGAAGCCTGGAGGAATATTTTTTGCAATACTTCATGAATATGGCACATTCTAAAAAAAATACTTTCTACATATTTCTAACACTTTGTACCTACTTGCTTTTTCTGGAAAGTTCCTGCAGCAGAAGCTGTAAAAACGACTTCTCCACAGGGCTCAGTGGAGTCTTTTTAAAATCTGGTTCTGGTTCTGGGTTGAGGCTCAGTTCTTTTGTCCGTCCTCTCCCTCATTATGTTGTGGCAGAGCAGTACTAAAAGAACTCTGCGGGGGCAGTGTTGTGCATATTCATCCAGAAAAAAAAACAAAGAAGAAGACAAAGGTGGAACAACAGCTGAATTGGAACTGTTGAACTCTAGAACGTTTTCCACTTCAAGAGTCACAGGAACACAGAACTCTGGACTGAGATTTGACACACACACATACTTGTTTTTTGCTCTAATGTGGTCTCAGACCTGGACATTGGTCTGTGATCCGTGGACAGGACCCAGGTCCCAGTGAAGTCCTGTTCTGGAGGTAATCAGTTCTCAGGGCTCATGTGTTTGAGAGTAAAAAAAGAGAAAAAACACACATTTATGACTTTTGTTGTCTCTCCCCCTGCTCTGTGTCACCTTTAAATCCTCCATAAATCTCACCCTCCTCCCCGAGTGTCAGCGTAGCGATCCACACTTTTTACCGTTCCGACAGTGAGAACAGGACAGGGCGTGAAAAGCCTCTTCCTGTACGACATATTTTCTACTTTATTACCGGTCTCCTGGGAATGTGGGGACAGCTTTGCCGCCCGGCTATCTGTTTACATTTTCTTTACAAGACTATATTGGAATTATAATTGTGTTCTGTGGCGTCTTCTTTTCCTGCCTTGCTCTGTTTAAAGGTCCTCTGGACCCCGAGAGATGAAGAAAAATGGCTCCCTTTTGAGGGATTTGATTACTGAGAAAGAAAATCCAGCGGCACACTGGATCTTTTATTTCTGTTTTTTTTTTTGGGTTTTTTTTCCTTCTTCTTCTACTTCTCTGCTTTCCTTCAGGTGCTAATCTCCAGAGACGCTGGATATTAGACTGAGAATGGAACCAACACAAACACAACCAGTATTTGTGGTGGAGACGGCAGAGTGACAAATCAGAGGGAGGAGGTCAGTGGGAATTATTCTGTTGGTTTAGGGTTACTAACAGTCACACCTGCTACTGAAATATATAATAACATCCATAGATATGTGTTTATATATATATATATATAGTATATATATAATATAGGTGTAATACTGGCCGACATCCTAGTTTTTACTACACTGTGTTGCAGAAACAAATAATACAATGAATTGAAATGTGTGTGGGGGGGGGGTAACATCAAAGAGTAAGTTTAGCGTGAAGCAGCAACAGCAGCGTTCTGGTCTGAGATCAGTCTCTGAAGTGAAGACCTCAGGATCTCGGTTCTCTAAGTCCAGTCTCCGCAGCTGCTGTTTTCAAACACATCCATTATTCATTTTTATTCTCCTGTTTCCAACCATTGAATAAAAAGGATGGCCTGCTTTACCCAGCTACTTCCTGTGTATTATCATTGTGTCGATAACTAATTACT
>NC_024311.1:8893079-8896970 GCF_000523025.1 Cynoglossus semilaevis | reverse complement strand
CAGTCATGGACATTAAAAAAAAAAAAACACAGAGGATATAGTGAGCTGATGTCCTGTTAGAGCGGAGGCTCTGGAGTTCTTAGCCCTCCATTAGGATCTCCTCCGTCAGAGTAACTCCACCCTCTGCTCTGTTTACTTAATATGCAGGATGCGGCCGTGTCTACTTGCTTCCAATCAAATGATAAGACAAAAAGCCTTTTCTCCTTCCCCTGGGGGATGAAGACCAAACTCCTAACGGTCATTAGTAGCAATTATGTTCTGTAACTGGCACAAACCCCCCCTCCCCCAACCTCTGCTGCATAAGCTGCCTGGACGTGTGCGCAGCCACTCTATTCTCCAGGGAGTATGTACTGTATGTAGATGTAGAGTGTGTGTGTGTGTGTGTGTGTGTATAAGTCCAGACCTCCTGTGTTTCTACCGATGAATGAACGTCTCACTCTGATCACTCCGTGTCATTACTTCGGTTTTTCACTGACGCTGCTACGATCTCTGAGTCGTGGTGCGGCGCCCCCCACTGGACGGTGAGTTCTCTGTTTTATCCCTTCACTCTAGAAACGGTGTTAACATTGTTTTCAGACTGTACTGAAACAGTGTAGTCGTCAGAAACTTGGTGAATACGCAATGGACGTTCGTGCATGCAGCGGCGGCAGCGGCGGCATCGACCAATCAGCTCACTCAGACGACTACTGAGATCAAACAGTCTCTCACTAATTCCCAGAGTCAAACCTGGGGAGTGCGATCCTTATCGACACACACACACACACACACACACACCCAGAAACCTTCATGGCCTAAATTAAAAGTCCTCTTCAGTAATGCAGTGAAGACAGAGGGGTTTTACTCTAAGTAAATGCTAGTGCACACATCGTGCACACATCGTGCACACACCTGTGCACGGATATTTTCCGACACACTCTGGGATCGCTGCACTGTGAAATCTCCCCGTCCTTATCTCCACTTTTTGTTAAACATGATCTGATCCATTTATACGTTTGAAGAGATCAAGGAGTGGATCAGAAACAGGATATTATGGTATTATAATTACTGTGAGCTGAAAGACACAACACACTGACACACACACACACTGACACACACACACACACACACTAAGTTAAAGAGTCCTCACAACAACAACCAAAAAGACTGTCCCCGTAACTATAGCTAGACCAGGAACACACACACACACACACAGAATCACAGCGTCAGTAGTGGTGAGGACAGCCATTGTCAGAAAACTAATAAAGAGTCCGAGCCGCTGTGCCGTGGTAATTACACATCCCAGAATATCAGCATGGTATTTCTATAAAAACCATCAACAGAGAAGAAAAGGTCACGGAGACGCGGTTGTTGTGAGAACACGTTGGGTTCACACAGCTTTTCAAGAGCCGCAATTACACCAGATCATGGCTCCTTATCAAACACCAGACCCTGTCCGTCTGTCAGTAGTTCTGTCCGTCCGTCTGTCCGTACTGATAAACCGGACCGGACACTGGCTGGAACCAGAGGAGCGCCCTCGCAGAACAGAGCCGTCCTCCTCCAACACTCGTCACTCTGGAGCGACTACACACTACACACTACACACTGTCATCAACACAACAGTGTGTGTTCACATTTCACACCACTCTCTGCAAGCAGAGTTTTTTGTAGTTTTCTTTGTAGTACTTGGTGGTACTCACTTTTGACTTTTGTCTTTTCTTGATTTCTTGATTTGATTAATGTTGACATGAAGTTACCAAAGAAATTCAAGTAGGTCATATCAGATCATACACTGATATGCTACTTATATATATGTGGGTGTATATATATATATATATGTATGTATGTCTGATGGCAACAACAGCAACAACCTTCTGAGTGGTTGGGATTGAGGCAATCGTCCAACTTTGATGGCCAGCTTCTAAGCCCTAAAAGCTTTTCACACATTTGTGCCGTCCTCCACTCAGTGTCCCTGAACACCTCATTTTGTTGCCATCGAGACGGGAGAGATTTGCTGAGGGAGAAAAAGTAACACGCCGTGTCCATCACTGTGCACGTGGTGTGTAGACATCGCTGGTTCTCCAAGAACAATTTCAACCTCCTGCATTCTGAGCGTCATTAAGTATTCATAATTCATCTGGATTTCATATTAAAATGTTTTGAATTTTTCATGTCTACCCCCCCCCCCACCTCCCCACTTCTCCTCCCTGCTCCTCCTCTCAGCTCTACCTCTTTTATGATTTGACTTTGGGAAAAGTATTCAAACACTGCATGACTTAGGACGGAATCTTAATGTTCTCTCGAGAATCATTTCTTTTACTGATGAGGCTCTGACTGGACGTGTCACATGTTTGAATACGGTGGGGGAAAAAGCAGAGAGGTTAGAGACGTGGTCACCAGTGAAGGTCAGCTAACGCTGCTAACTCTAAACCAACCTTTTTTTTGAGCCTTACACCTGACTGAGTGTAAAATCTGTGCCTATTTAGTTGAACACAAGACGGAATTGTGTTGGAGGAATTGAAGAAAGACCAACACGTGAAAACTTCCTTCAACAGAGGCTCTCTCTTTTTTTAGTTTCCATACCCATCTGCTGCCACCTAGTGGAAAAGTAAAGACAGATGCTGAGAGATGCTACGATGCACGAGCCAATCAGCGTGAGGAACAGAAGAGCATGCTCAATTATGCGGTTATCCCAGTGAGAATCCACATTTTAAAGCCAAAACCTTTGTTTGTATAATTATTTTATAATGTCTGTAGAGAGGGAGCGAAAGGAGAACCGCGATGTCGGGAACACTGTACTCTGATAAATCAGTACTTGACAGTCATGTGATCAGGTATAAGGTGTTAAGTTTGACACTTACTAATCAGCGCCAAGAGTTTGATGAAAAAAAAAAGAACACCCACACTTAAAAACTGCAGGAGACGATCGGTGTCAAAGGGAACGGTGCAGATATATAGTCAAACAAAACGGTTCTAAAAAGGGATTTAATTGTTTCACAACGCTGATGTTCACAGATGAGACCCCGGAGTTTGAGATGATTTTCCCGATCCTTTGTTCAGCGGCTGCTCTCGTCACTTCTCTTAGACCGAAACGTCAGGATGAAGGAGTGAAAACCAAAGAAATCTTCTCTGACTCTTATTTCAGATTCAATTTGTTTCTCCTGAAGAAAAACATCATTAAAACAAAATGTTTCAGTTGTGAAAAAGGTCAGAGTCAGAGTGTGTTGGCGGACAGATAACAGATTGAGAACTGTCATCTATTCAGGATTCCTCCCTCCCCCACCTACACCCCCGCTCAGCTCTCTAATCCCCACCAAAAGCCCCTCCCCAGAGTCTCTCCCTCCCCAGGCAGCCTCTGCTCCGCTTCTGCTGCCAAAACCAGAAACACACACACACACAACAACAACAACAACAACATCATCAACAACAGTGTGTCAGAGACAGAGGACAATTAGCAGGTTTGGAATTATCATAATCTTCTGATGTAGAAAGTGACATTTGTGTAACTGTAGCGTGGTTTTCTGCCGACCAGACATTTTTTTTTAACAAAGTGTAGATTAGACTCAGAGAGTGAGCAGCTCATTCCTGCGTTTCTTCGCTCATCTATCACTGCCTGTTTAAATTCTGATTACACATGAGCCGCTGTGTCGTCTCAGAAACAAACATCATCTAAATGTCGGTGCAGCACCGGAGCCAAGAGGTTTTCGGTGGAAGTGCGACTCATTAAAACGAGAGAAAGAAAGAAATATTTCTCCTCCAAACAAAACCGGTGTGTTTTGAAACAAAAGCCCATCTTTTTATGATTAACTGCTTGGAAACCTGTAAATTAGAGCAGAGTTCAAGGCTAAGTGCCCGATGATTTAGCCTGCTAAGTGCTCCACCTCCGCACATCCTGCCCAGGCCACAAGGGGGGTC
>NC_024311.1:8892410-8892780 GCF_000523025.1 Cynoglossus semilaevis | reverse complement strand
ATTTTAACTACTTCCTTCCAACCCTACATTGTATTCCTTGATATACATTATAATAATATATATATTTTAAAAAAGTCATCACATAAATTATTTCAATTCATTTAGATTTTGTGTCCCATATATATATATATATATATATATATTTACTGCCAAATACCACATTAGATCACATTATTTAGGTAAACAACTCTTACTGTGGTTCAGCTGCTCACTTTATTTTTCATCCATCTTTGAGTGACTGACAAACACAGTGCCCCCTACAGCCACACAGACCAGAATGAAACCAGAAAAATCTTTTTTTTTTTCTTCTCCTGTCACTGTATGCAGATGACTGTCGGTCCTCACTCATGGGAGGGGATGTTGGCGTGAA
>NC_024311.1:8876254-8891310 GCF_000523025.1 Cynoglossus semilaevis | reverse complement strand
ATTATATTTGTGTGTGGGGGGGTATTTTTTTTTCTAAATTAAACAAGAGGATGGATTGAAAATCTAAACGCTCAGAGTCACATGAGCCGCCGCTCGACTGCAGCACAATATGGATCTTTGTGGAGCTGCTGAAGAGAGATTATACAGCTTTATTTCTGAAGCTTCTGTGGGTGTAGGAAACCAAATGGAATGGAATTAAGCCCAGCAATTATTGACAGCTTCTTCTTCTTCTTTTTTTTTTTTTTTTTTTTTTTTGTTCTGCTGTCGTGAAGTCTACAGGAAGCAGCTTGGGAGGTGGGCTGCGTCTGAGAATTTATTACATTCAAGCCAATGCTTATAATTCCTGTGTGGTAATGGCCATTAATCACAGGCAATAGTTTGGCTAATACTCTCATTAACTCCCACTACCTGTCCATCAATCAACGGTCGGCTCTGCCGTCTGCTCCGGTGCTGCCGCTGCACTGTATGCAGATGACTGTCGGTCCTCACTCATGAGAGGAGATGTTGGCGTGACTCAGTCAAGACGGGGATTTTATTTTGTGTGATCAGTCGGGCAGGAAACGAGGCTCTGATACCTGAACATAGTTACACCTTCTTATGTTTAACTTCCTACACCAGGGAACACCAGAGTCGGTGCAGCCTCCGTCCCACAGACAGTTGTCCCATGGTCCACATCTGGTCCATGACATTGATTCTTAATGCAGTGAAGGTTACATTTTAGTTTGTGTCTCCACCTCCTGTCTTGTCTGCTGGGTGGAGTCAGTGTCGTCACACTCACCTGTGTCTCTGATTAGTCTCACTGGTGTCACCTGGTGCCCTGGTGTATATATACCTCCCTCCTTCACTCTGTCCTGGTTTGATCATTGACCTGTTGCTGTTCGTGAGTTTCCTGTTCTGTGTTTCCTAGTTTTCTGTGATACAAAGAGAATTCCATGCCTTTTTTTCTCTCTTTTTGTTTTGTTTTTTAACCAAAAAAACCAATGTTTTCTTGTTTCGCAAAGTTTGAGTTAGAGTTAACCAGCGTCAAGGGTTAAAAATTCTGCTTAAATGTAAGGATTTCCTGCCTCTGTATTTCTTTTAAAATATTTCTGGCGTGCCGGGCGGGTTTTTTTTTTTTTTTTGGTTTTTTTTTGTCCTGTTTTGTTCATTCGCTCTTTCTTAATAAACCCCACTACACCTGAAGAAAGTCTCCCTGGTATCACATTCAGGTCCTGCCTGCTTCCACGATGTCGACATGTAACAGAAAGTTACTGGCATTATCAACTGATTTTAGCTTAATTATGTAATATCGATAAGAATCGTGAGCAGTTTTTCCTTCAGTAATGAAAACCTGACATTGCAATGTCTGGGTTTTGTAAAATGATGTGTGACATTGACATAGTTTTGAAGTGAATGTGAAATTTTGTCATTGTGACACGGCTGCGTATATCGGTATCGATTGATATCGGAAGTGTTCGGACAATATCGGCATATCGTAAATGGGCAAAAAGTTCATGTCAGACATTCCTATTAGATTTTTTAAATTTTTTGCAGCCTATTTGTTCGATCTGTCCTAAAAAATAAACTCCAAGTTAAGTTAAAAAAAAGGATATGGTTTAACCATAAACTGCTCAGAGCCCGGCGACAGACTCCATCTCTCTGTAATCGACCCAACACTGAGAGAAAAAACCGTCCAGACCGACGTGGAGGTGAGTGAAGCTGAGCAGCGGCCCACGTGTTGCACCAGTTCCTGGAGTGCAGCAGGAAACAAAAGCAGAGACTAGGCCTGAAGTGAATTCAGGAAAAATAAAATAGCAGGTTAAAAAAATTCTGTTCTTGGGTCCAGATCAAAGGACAGAAAGGAAGAAAATCCTGGAGTCTCATCACAGAGATGTTTTCACACAGAGCTCCACTAAATCAGTGCAGTTAATCTGTGATCTCTGCCTCTGAAGGGGAGAAGCAAGGAAGAAGGATTGATCCATTTGAAGCAGTGGTGGAAAAAGCTCTTCAATAAATGTGTGCGTGTGTGTGTGTGTGTGTTGTTGGATGTCACACGTGTGTGTGTTGATATACTAGAAATAGGCCTTTGCTTGTAGCAAAACACCCCGCAGACATAAATTACACCACCTATCTGATACCACAGGGCCTCGTTGTTAGGAATTGTCAAACAGTTCATCTGAAGATAAATTGGTGGCTAGTTTGATTAACTTAAATTTAGGTTATATTTTTGAAATCTTTCAGGATTTTATGTACAGTCCAGCTTCGTTTTGGTTCCTTTTTTTTCTTTCTTTTTTTTTACTCCTCAACACATCTATTAACTCTTTTCAAAGCAGGAATCACAGTCTTGTTTCGCTCTGTATCGTCGTTACTTCACTGAAATGAAACCAATTCCGGGTGAATTTATTGACATGAACGGACGGTTACAAATAAACAGTGCAACACATTTTTAACGCTTCACATTGTTTCATTGGTTGTTAAAGTCCGGTTAGCAGTACTGGTTTGGGACCAGCGTCGAGTCTTTGGGGCCGGGGCTGAAATTGCTGCAGCTCTCACATGAACATAAAACCTAGAAGTCTGATAGGAACAATTTTATTATCAGTTTTTCCCAAACTCTGTAGTTGATTTGTGATCATTGACACCAACATTTCAAACATGTGTTTCAAGTGTTTCAAAACTAAATGTTTTTGCAAAACAAACACTTAGATTTTGCACTTAAATTTTAAATCCCAAAATCATGTGAATAAACGGTTGTCCAGTGAACACATCACAGCCGTGGTTAGATAACGTTTTCACACAATAAATAAAGTTTTGTTTTTAAACACAAATTACTTGGGACAACTATTTCAATCAAAGTGGAAATTAATTAAAACGGCACACATTCAGTGTGCTCAAGGATCGGAGGGAGGTTCATTAGTGAGCAAAAGTGAAATTTGTCCAAGGCAGTAAAATTTTCCATCGGAAACGATCATTAATTTTATTTGCTCCAGAAATAAAACACATCCTGTTTTTCCCCGGTTCAGACTCGGGGCCTTGTTCACCGTTTGTCTTCTCTTCTGAGACGCTGTTTTTTATTCAGTAATGGCCTGATTTACAGAGGAGTTTAAAAGTGGATATGAAGTATATTCCTTCATATACGTAGATACAAAAATTCATATTAAATCAGTGGTTATTTTTAAATATCTGTTAGTGTAAAATAGGGGTGTCAAACTCATTTTCACCAGGAGGGGGGCACATTAACAGTACAGTTCCCCTCAAAGGTCTTTATTAAGGGATTTTTAAACTCTTACGGGCCATATAAACTGACATGGCCGACCCGATTTGGCCCCGGGGCCTTGAGTTTGACACGTGGTGTAAAGGTACATGGATTATTTTTGTCACTAACATGTCATCACAAAGTCACCTGTTTTTCCGACCTTTGCGTCTGTGTCACTGCTCACATTAAGAACTGCTCCGTCTGGAGTCCCACTCCTGTTGCCCTGCAGTGGCCCATGTGGGACTCTTAACCCGCTCAAGCGGCATCGCCCACTTGAGCGAATGTGCGTCCCCGTGGCGAGCCCGTCTTCCTTCACACCTCATTTGCCCGTTCCCACTCCTAATTACAAGGTTTTCTGGAGAGTTCCTGCTTGGAGAGGAGTAAATCCTGAAAACCCTCCAACACCATGTCATCGATGAGCAACAAGCTGTCACAGCTGCCTCCTCTGCTGCACGCTAACAGGTACTGCACGCCTGACACTCCAACACTGAGGAGGGGGGGGGGGGGGGGGGGGTGACAAACACACCAATCGGTGTATGACTGTGTCGCAAACTGAGGTGATTAACAAGAAGACGGAGCGCCAGGGCTGTTGTTATGCCCCCTGGTGGTCGTTCTCCTTCTCCTTCTGTCCTTAACCTCCCTCCAACATTTATGTGAATATTCTTCTGACAGATGGAGGGATAATGGTCTGTCCAGAACCCATGGTAACATCACTCCTCCTCTGATCTCCTCCTTCACCTCCTCCTCTTCCTCCTCCTCTTCCTCCTCTCTAACTCTAACCTCACACCTACTGAGGAGCAGTCACAGACTCCTTCCAGGTCTGGTTTAGGAGACCAGAAATGTGTAGCTGTGTGTGCACTTCTGGTTTATGTATAATTGTGGGGACAGTTTTTTTAATGACATTCTTGTACTGACACTTTGTCCTTGTGGGGACATTCTGCCTGTCCCACAAGAGAACATTGAGGTTGAAGGTTTAGTTTGGAGAGATGGAGTCAGGATTAAGATTAGGAAAATATTTGTATTAGTTGAGTTTTTAGTAAAAGTCCAGGATTTATTGACGTCTTCACTGGAGGTAAACAGAAATAAAAACCATAAAACGACAGAGCTGTGAGGTTTCTATCTCTGTGTCCTGGACAGACAGACGTCTCACCTGTCCTCAGTCCAGTCCCTCCCCCCGCTTCCCCCCGGACGTCTACATTTCCGTTTATTTCTCCTTCCTCAGACTGAAGTCAGAGAAATGTTTGCTCTCAGACCAAAACACTTCCAGCTTTAACACCAGACTTATCTCGGCTCTGCCAGGCGTGCTCATGAGCACTTAACCTTGCAGTGAACGCAACCCATCATCATCACCACACAAAAGGAAAGCCACCTTTGTCTCCACCCGACACTGCTCACAGCACACCCCCGCCCAGCCTCCACCCAATCGACGCACTGTCCTTCAACAGGGAGACGCTCAGGTCTTTGACTCAGGTTTTTGACTCAGGTCTTTGACTCAGGTCTTTGACTCAGGTCTGCAGACATGGATTTTTTGTCTTAAAATGATCTTCATCAAAATGCAAAAACATCTTTTTTAGTTATAGATTTTCCAGTGTTTGCGACAGAAAAGATAAATGAGAAACTGTTCTCAGATTTCTCTAACTCCGCCCACACGTTCCCCTCGGTGTTTTTATGTTAAAGTCTTGTCGCCGTCAGACCAGAATATTAGATCCCGGCGACTCCTCTGTCTCAGCTCGGTGACCTCTCACCTTTGGGCCTGAGTTTCCTCAGGTGATGTCAACAGTGAATGCCGACGTGAATCATCGGTGAAAAACAACGTCTGATCGGACATTTGAAGCCGACACTGACTGAGCATAAATAACATCGTCGATGGCCTTGTGTCCTGTCCAACCACAGCAGTTGGACGCCGGTTTTCAAGTGTGTGTGTGTGTGTGTGTGGGTGGAGGTGGGTGGAGGTGAACATGGCTGCAAGGCTGCGTCTCCCCTGTTGAGTCCCAGCCATGAGCTGTGAACCAGCTCCTTTGACCATCATGGCCCGTGGCCTTACCCTTTCCTGAAACCTGAGTGA
Source organism: Cynoglossus semilaevis (assembly GCF_000523025.1). NCBI lineage: Eukaryota > Metazoa > Chordata > Actinopteri > Pleuronectiformes > Cynoglossidae > Cynoglossus > Cynoglossus semilaevis. The sequence goes on along the minus strand of NC_024311.1, from coordinate 8,886,013 downwards.
CATTTCCAAACAGGCCAGGAACACCAACGCACACACACACACACACACACACGTTAAGCCCACCCCTGCTTCTGAAGCCCACCTGTGACTGTGAAAGTGAGGGCTCTGAAATACCAGGACTCCTGGTGGTGAGTTTGTTCTTATGCATCTGAAATTATGACTTTAAGTTGGAAATCAAAACATCTGCTGATGTGTGTGAACAGACACTCACAGACACACACACACAGAAGAATTCAGAAAACAAAAAGGCCAGAATTAACTAAATTCCAAGAAGAGTGCAGCGACTGGATCGTGCCAGAATTAACTAAATTCCAAGAAGAATGCAGCGACTGGATCGACTCTCACACACATCCTCCCCCTCTCATGATTCATCTGTTTTTTTCTTCCCCATATCTGTGCCTTCCCATGGCCACCACAGACCTGTCTTATCATGTTTCTCCATGATAAGGGAGCTTAATGGAACGCTGACAATCAGTGCACTCACCCTGCCAACTAGAATCGGATCGGGTCCAGAAAATTCTTCCAGCACAAACATTTGATTCCAGACCCATCCTCTCTTGGCGCGGCTCAGTAATCTCTGTCCTTCGAGGAGACCGCTGGTCAGGGCCGCCGACCCTCCCATGTGTGTACTTTTGGACTGTAGTACAGTAAGTGTGGCAGACACGGAGGGAACGCAAGTAATCCACACCAGCAGCGAGAACATCCACAGATCCACGGGCATCTCCTCGGACCACTTTGGCATCCTGTAGTTGAAGGTTGTGTTTTGTTTATTTGGTTGTAGTGTCCGACCCTCCGCAGACGGACGGATCCTCGGGCGCGGAGAAAAGGTTAGTGGTGTCCTCCTCCGACGGCACAGCCTGCATTCATGGTGTGATAAAGGTCACCGGCGTCGTATCCTTCCATAGCGTTGGGTGAGGAGCTGAGGCGCTCGGCACAGCATCCAGTTGGTGTTATTCTGAGAGGAAGACCTGGGAGAGAGCAATCACAGTTTGTTAGCTGCCTCTAAATCCTGTCGGGGTGGGAGGCGGTTGGGGGGGGTGGAGGGGTGACAAAACAACAAAGAAATAATAAAAAAAAAGAGTCCAGAAAACATTTGGACTAATCAGACAACAGTCAGTTTGGAGCTGTGGCCCGCAAAGCAGAAAATGAAGATTTTTTTTTTTAAGGATGCTCCGAAGCCGTCGTCATAACAAACGATTGTTGTGCAGCAGCTGTGACGTGACATTCTGATCTCCTCCTCAGGTTATTTTGCAACAGCCCAGGAACAAATCATTTGGACTGTGGTGTGAAACCAAATTGAAAAGTCTGCTACCTGCAGTCTGGTGTTTTTAAGATGAGATGAGTGGGAAAAATTGGACTGAAAAAAAGTCCTGCAATGATTATTTTTAAAAGACTGGGACTGAATTCAGAAGCACAAGAACTGTGAAGGTGTTTCAGTCTTTGTCTACGATGCTCACAAATTAAAAACTGCGGTAAATATATATATATATATAAATGACAAATGACATCGTTTTTTAGCAGCTCTTAAAAAATGATATTGTAATAATTTCCTTTTTGAAAAAAAAAAAAGAAAACCCTTCGAGCTCATTGAAATTCTGTCCTTTAATTAAAAACGCCGTTTCCGTCCTCCTCACATCTGTGGTTTTACTGTGGAGCGCAGTGTTCAACAGAATGAAAAATAAATCACAGACAAGACTGAGATTAAAACTGAATGTTAATTACAAACCAGACAGCGCTGGATTAGAGTTAAAACCTAATCTGACAACCTGGCTGGATTTTAAACATTTCGTCCAACAACTTTTTGTTATTTTATCCCTCTCTCAGCTCGTCTCTGTGGAATATATGCAAAGTAGAGTCGAGTATTTGAAGTAAAATGATCAGCGAAGTCTGCGGTCGTTCGGCAGCTGTAACATCGTCACGGTATCAACGGCAGACAGATCCGAGTCACTGACCTTCTCTAACTGTAGGAGCCGACCCGAGGACAAAATGGCTCTTAATTAATTATTGAATCAATTAATATAATCATCGTCGTGTTTGAATTGTGAGTCAAATCAATGCGTGATTGTTTTGTCTTCAATCAAAATCGTTCTGTAAACTAAAATGGAAATCCTGTGATATTTGTGCGTGCGAGCGATTTCAGCACCACAGGGAGAAGAGGCAGCTCCTCCACGGAGCCCCGCAGCTCCAACCGCAGCTGTCCGTGGTACAGACCCCGCTGGAGCAACTGGTTAGAATTTGAAGTGAAATGAAAACATGAAATCCGACAGGTTTGACGCTGCCACTTGTTATCATGTGTGTAGCTTTACAGAGGGACGGAAGTGTGTGTCCGTGACGCCTCCAGGTGTCAGTTCGTGCCGTCACACGGTCTCACAGCCTCCGACGTCGTCCTGCGGAGCCGCTGGAAACAGACACAGACACGAGACGCAGAATAACTACGTACCGGAGGCTCGGGGCGCTGAACGCGTACGCGCGCCGGCAGAGTTAAGTTAAATTGGGGATAAAGCCTAAGTGACGGGGGGGTTCGATGGCGCTCTTACCCACGGCTCCGCTCCCGCATACGCGCCGGGGAAGACACACTGTAGCTCCGCGACCGTTAAAGGGGACGTCCCGTTTTTACCGCCTCATAAAACTGTTCAGCAGCCAGACCTGCAGGGTTCTTATATCACACTGACAGGATGTACTTACTGGTAGGATCTGCTCCGTGCTTGGCTCCTGCATCATTTCTCTCTGCCTTCCTTTCCTTATCACAAACACCAAGGAAGAGGAGAGAGAAGAAAAATAATAATAATAATAAAAATAAAAAAAAACTCCACTGGCTTCGGCTGACGAAAGCCTGAAAGTGAGAGAAAACGGCTTTAAATCCTCCCTGCAGCTCTTCAGTGCCGGTGTCAGTGTGGAGGGTTAAGTTTGCTGCTCCGACAGGATTGCTGTCCAACTGGAAAAGTGAGGAGGAGATGGAGGAGAGCTGCGCGGTGGTGAGGAGAGCCTGCCTCCACGGCGCTGATTGGGTTGATAAGGAGCCGGTTCAACAGGCGCGTGAATTAATGCGTGATGCTCCGCACCAGCACCGCGGTGCAGCGGTGATTGTCTCACTCCGTCACCGCGATATATGTTACAGAGGTGGTACCGGGATATTATCGTGATGTCACTAATATATATATATATATATGGAGACATATATGTCTATATATGTCCATATATTTATACATACATACACACATATAAACATATATGCATATATATAAATATATGTGTAAATATATACATTTATGTATATAAATATATGTGTGTATATATTTATCTATATATTTACACATTTGGAACTGTATTAATCGTATTCGTCGACATTCTTAAATATGTAAAAAATACATATATATGTCACGGTTGTCAATGTCACAGTAAATTCGTAATTTACTGTGGGTTTACGTCACGATTAGTCACGATTAATTGAGATACATCTAGATTATCCATCATCTTCCGCTTATCCAGGGCTGGGTGGCAGACACATAAATATATGTATATATTTACATATATGTGTGTGTATATATAGTACAGAGGTGTTACATAGATGTTACACACATAGATATATATTGCAATGTTTTCTTTTCTTTTTTTTTCTTCTCATTTAAACAATTCCTTTTCTTCGGCCAGGATCACGTGTGCCTGAATTTTATTTTAAAATATATTTTCTTTTCTCTCACAAAACACACAGACTTTGTGAAGACTTTTCATGGTTAAAATACATTTCTTTTCCTCTTTTTCCTTTTTTTAAAAAAAAACAACAATTTTGTTTGTTAGCCGTGACTTCATTTGTTGTTTTCCAGACTTCTTCTATACTGCCCCCTAGCCCTAAAGGGCTGCTGTTCAGCCTCCACATCAACACTATGTATTTAACTCTTCTCTGAACTGTATTTCAAACTCTACCGTAATTGAATAATAGAAATAAAATCCCCGGTCAGTGTCAATTCTTCTAAGATACAGTTGCCTTACTGTGAACACCCCCAGGTTATAGCATCATGTCCCCCACTTTGGTCTGCCCCTCACTTTGGGAACCACCCATCCCAGGTTAAGCGACACTCATACAGAGAGAGAGAGAGATAAATCCTGTGTTTCTTCTGTGTTTTCTGATCTCTTCATCCAACCAGAACCAGTTATTGATAACTACCGACTCAGCAGCTCCACAGCGCGGCCCTGTTGGTTTAACAGGAAGAGAAAACACTTGCACTGCGTCTGTCCCGTGTCCTCCTCGTCCTCCTCTGCTGACTCCTGTATGGATTTGTTAGATTGTATTCTTGACATGTTCGTGGATGAAGGAGGAACCGCAGTGATAAAAACGACAAGCAGCCGAGAAAGTCTGACACAGGTCTTATTAAGGCACTTATTGAAAAGGTCATGTTCATCTATCCACAGCTGAGTGTGTCTGCCTGCAGTGTGGCAGCAGACAGGCACGGAGCCCTCTAGTGTTTGTATGGGGACATGGCAGCAGCAGCAGCAGAAGTAAAAGAACAAAAAACAACAAACAGGCTTTTTTGAGGATGAGGAGCAGGTTGTTGATGTAAAAAAAAGGTTTGTAACAGTGATCAGGATGATTAACTGTTCAGATATAACACACACACACACACACACACACACACCTGTCCTTCCTTTATTCAAGTGATGTCATCATCTCACTCAGGATCAAGGTGTTTAATCAACTTTTTTTTTTGTTGTTGTTTTTTTTATTAAATAAATGTTGGTTGAGATCTGAGGCAGTGAATTATCATCCTGGTGAAGTTAAAGAACGAAAATATTTATTTTTCTAATAATGTCTACTACATTCACAGATTTACTGCAGTACAATTGCAGCTGTTATATTCAATATTTGAAGATTTTTGGGATCCTATAATCTGCTCTGTTGTGGGCTGGTCCCAGGACTGTTGTAGCTAACGTTAGCTCTGGTGTCTGTACCAGGACTTTTGTAGCTAACGTTAGCTCTGGAGTCTGTACCAGGACTGTTGTAGCTAACGTTAGCTCTGGTGTCTGTCCCAGGACTGTTGTAGCTACCGTTAGCTCTGGTGTCTGTACCAGGGCTGTTGTAGCTAACGTTCGCTCGGGTGTCTGTACCAGGACTGTTGTGGCTAATGCTAATGACTGTATACAACCATGATTTTATCAAAGCTCACAATGACCTTTGATAAAAGAACAACAATAAGAGTTCCGTCCAACAAGACAACTGACACGGTCTTGTCCTTCACCAGACGTCTTCTCTCCTGTGTCATCAATCATTTGCAGCTTCTAAACAAATCTCACATGTCAGTGTCTTCCATGGTCTCTGGACATGAGCGGGAAAATGTCCAATCATTAACTAACTACTGACATCACACGGGGTCGTCAGTGAGTTCTCGGTGAGAATTCTCCAGCCATCTTTCCAAGAAGCTTCTGCCTCATTATACAGCAGCATGTAAATGGTTTCACTGCTTAATGTAAATGATGAGAAGACTTCAGTGACAGACAGCTACACACACACACACACACACACACACAGTTTAATGTATTGAAACAGTGGAGAGAAATGTGTTTTCTGGAGCTGCTTAATGCTAAACTGAGAAATGAAAAGCACATAAAAGTCAGCTCCTGACGTGCTCTGATTATTTTATAGACCTCTGCTCCGTCTCACACTGATGCAGGACATCATCTGACCAGAGTGAATGCTGGGATACATGCTTAATGCACGTTGTTATTTGGTGGAAAAAAAAAATGTGTGTGGGCAACACTGTTGTTAATAGCACTCTGTTCTAAAGAAGGATAAAAGCTCCATTAACAGCAGGTGACTTAAAATACCAAATCACTTCAAAGTCATTATCTATGAGAGGGGCTGCGTTTAAAAGGGAAGGTTCCCGCTCTAAATTGGTGATTAATTTCACTGGCTTGGCCCCTGCCTCCCTGCAAAATATCAGATGGCTCGCTGAGAAGCAAAGTAAGTGAAGGGGAAAGGGTCTTTAGAACCTCCGCATCCTCAATCAATCATTAGCCGCTGCTTTGTCAGTGGTATTAATCACCGAGTGATAGCAGCGCGAGCGCCGCACATTTACATGTACGGCTCTGGAAGAACACTCACCGCCACAGGCACGGCTGACTTCAGACGACTGGATGACATTTTCTTTTCAGCCAGACACCGGAAATATGATTGTAATTTTATACACATTTGGTCAGTAACAAGTACGGATGTCCGATAATATCGACCGACCGATTTTATCGGCCCAACATTAGCATATTATATACCATCTGAAAAAATTGTTATAGATTTTTCCGATAAATATATACCATCTGAAAAAATTGTTATAGTTTTTTCCTCTGATACTGAAAACCCGATAAAGCAAAGGCAGGGTTTCGCCAAATGATGTATGCCCCTAAAAATAGTTTTGGGGATGAACGACTGTATATTAAAGTGAAAGTCACTAGATGGCAGCATTGCAGCTCATTTAATTAATATCATTCTCATACAGTGGGTTGTACAGATAAATAAATAAAAGTAACCAAAGTAGTCAGCCTCACTGACTGTCTCCCCCTAGTGTTGTTAAAGATGCTGACACACCTCTGGTGCCTCAAGTGGACAAAGAGGGAAACGCTTGTTTTGAGACGTTTCCAGATTTTTGGAAAGATTATGAAACAAAGACTTTTGTGAATTTCAGGCCCAGACGGACGGACTGTTGCTGCAGCGACAGTATGTCTGTATCTTTTGAAGACAGTGACCGCGTGGATCCGATCTGTTTCCCTCCAGTGAACGTCAGTCAGCGTTTGATCGTGCCTGGCGATCAACACACATATTTACACGCTGACGGTGTTTAATGTCCACAGGTGAAAGTCATTTCTCACCGCCGCGTTGAACAAACAGTGGAACTGATGGGACAGATGTTGGCACGGTGCCCCCTATGATCAGGAGACTGAAACTACAGTAGTTTCCCTTCAGTCATAAACATGTTTGACTAAGGACTGGCCCGCTGCCAAAGGGATCGAGGCGTGAGAACTGTGACGACTGTGGATCCAGTTCTGACTGAACGTCAGCTCCGGTGCAGATCGACTGCAGGAGTCAGACTTTTCTTCTTCTTCTTCTTCTTCTTCTTCTTCTTCTTTGTCTTTATCTCATTCTGCTGAGTAAGCACTTCAACAGCGGTCAAAGAACAAGATATTCCTCTGGCGTTTAGATGCTGACGGCTCGGCAAATACTCTTTGTTCTTCGTCATCCAGGCCGACTCTAATACGTTTGACGGTATAACATTAACAGCACAGTTGAATTCCTCGACTGCTAACTTTAATTTGGCTCCTTCAGAACCTCGCCGGCTAATTTGCAAGGAAGCGATGTTTTAAAAAATATGTCCCACGACCTCCGCTGAATAGTTTAAATGTCAAAATATGCAAATTTCTTCAAACCATTTTTTGAATTACAAACCGCTGCATTTGAAATGAACCTTAAAGCTGTAGTAGCAGGAATATTTCTGACAAACTTCTCACAGAATCATTTTAATTAATATTCCAGTCTGACAGGAAGCGTTTGTTCCCGTGAACGTCAACAAGGTTTTTTATTCTCTCTAGATGTTCTTCTGTTTCCCTTCTGTAGACAGGGATTAATACGTCCTCTTGATCAGTGGTTCTCACACTATGGTACGCCTACTGTTAGTGGTACATAGCTTCTCGCTCCACAGTAAAAGCCAGGCTAAGGGTGTTAGCAGCGTTAGCTTGCCCCAGGATCTTTTTTTAAATGAAAATAAAACACTATACACTAGTGTGGCACTAACTAGCTACACGCTAGACCAGTGCTAACTTGCTGCTTATTCACTATGTGCTAGCGTGATGCTAAAACGCCAGTATAAGCTACAATGCTAATCCAACAAACATGCTAAAAGATCATCATTTCCTTTTTTTTCCTCTTTTCTTTGAAAAACAGTGAACCATTATGTGTGTATCATGAAACAGGTTTATTAAATGTAGGTCTAGCACCACCTATAGGTCAGGGAAGGGGAGCTACATGCTCAATGTTGACATTTTTAGATTTCATGTTGTTTATTATTCAAGCTACATGCTCAATGTTGACATTTTTAAGATTTCATGTTGTTTGTTATTCACAGTGTAAAACACACACACAAACACACACACACACACTCGTTGCTCAGTCATTCCAGCTGACTTCAGAACAGTCCGAGCCGTAGGTACAGCGCCGTGGCGTGTTTAGCATTCCTTAAAGTCTCCCGTTAATTGGATGCAGATTAAAGTTAATGGCTGCGGCCGATATTTTTGAGCTTCTGAAGATAATTAAGTGCGGTGCAGAGAATTCTGATATGTTGACATTTAAAAAATGAACACCCTGTAACATGTGGGTACAACATAACGTCAGCCAACATCTTAATCATGCAAATTGAAAAACATGGCAGATTTAATTATCACCAGTCGAATCATTGGTTCTCATTAATTACAGCGGGCTGACTTTCCCACAATCACATATCTGTTCCACTTACCACACAATTACGGAGGACGGTCCTGCGACCTCCGAGAACACGGAACAAACTGGGATGTAATTCCGGATTCATCCTGCAAAACGCATAGGGAGACTCTGAGGAATTGTGGGAAATAACAGTTATTGACAACGTGAGGCCTGTAGCTACACCAGCACCAATCAGCACGGAGTATTACTGCAGTACAATTCATCAAACATCAATGTTAGAGATTTATAGAAAAATAACAATTTAACTGATGTTTAGCACACGTCACCTAGGTGAAGCTGGCTCCCCCTATCTTCCAAAAATATTGAAATAGCGCCATTATTCGTTTGTGCTGTAAAAATGTTCAATTGTGATATTAACGCTTTTGGAGTAATTAAAAAATACTTTTGCTGACCTGTGATGTCACCAGCCCCGTCTCTTTTGCTGACCTGTGATGTCACCAGCCCGTCTCAACGTCTAAACAAAACAAAACAAAACAAAAAACATAAAAACCATAAAAGCACAAATGTTTATTTGAACAGCACAAATGATAGAGATTAATGTGGACGTGGGGGGGTCGGGGGGGCTGGTGATGTCACAGGTCAGAAAAAGTATTTTTTAATTACTCCAAAGCTTTACTGGCGCAAACGACACAAACGAACGACAGCGTTATTTCAATATTTTGGAAGCTGGGGGGTGGGGGGGCAGCTTCACTGAGGTGCACACGTCTGGTGTTGGTGTGGATTTACACAGAAATAACTGAGTGGCTGTGGCCTCTGCCGTCACACTGTGGATTCATCAGTTCCATCACATTCACCTGTGGATTCTCTGTTCATCAGTCTCACCTGGGTATAAATACCTCACCCTCCGCAGTCAGTCTGTGTTTGTTGGTTCATGGTGTGAGTGTGTGTGAGTGTGAAGATGGTTCTGTTGGTCCAGGTCTACGGTTCCTTCTGTCCTTCTGTTTGTTTCCATGTTCTCAGTCTGGACTTTGTTTGATAAAAGTTCTGATCCATTTCTCTAGAACTGAAGAAGGTGAAATAGCCTCGTTTTTTTTTTATTTGTTTGTCTTGAACATTTTGACCAAAAAAAATATATTTTCCCGTTGGTTTTGTTTCTGTGGTTTTGGATTAATTCTCCTAACAAACAAACAAACAAACAAAAAATAGTGGAATTTGGAGGCATCCAACACGGCGCCGTAGGACGTCCATCTTGGAAACCGTGTGTTTTATTTTGCTTTGTTTGTTGTTTTTTTTTTTTTATCCAGACCCAATCTCACAGGGATTTAGGGATTCCGATTAAT
>NC_024311.1:8870347-8876237 GCF_000523025.1 Cynoglossus semilaevis | reverse complement strand
CCTCCCCCCCTCCTTTCCCTCAGCCTCACCAAATTCAATTGCAACATCTACAGGTTACAAAACCGGAGAACAATAACTCTGCACTGACGTGAAATTAAAAGTAAAAACGCAGCCTTCCCCCGAGCTGAAGGAACTTTAATGGAAAAATATTACATCCAACAACCGGAGTCCTGAGCTGCTCAGTGGCTCCCTCTGTGTTTAATGATAAATTACCACTTGTTCCTCCGTAATCAAATTGCCTGTGTTTTGCTTCCCTGTATGGTGTATGAAGGCATTATCCCTGGATGTTGACTTCATTTGTTGTCGCTCTTTGGAGGATTAAACAAATCAGACACTTGAAGACGTGTGAAGAACTGCTGGTTGGAAAAATACACAGAGTAAAAAAACACAGAGTACAACACGGAGTAATACCAGGAGCAGAATATATAAAAAAAATAAAGATGTTAACAAGAGAAACAGGACGTGGACGTCTGGGACCATATGTCAGGAGTAGGAGGACAGAAGAAAGGTGGAGGAGCGTATGGTGGCGGGAGGGGGGGGGGTGGAGAGCAGCAGGACAAACACTTCTGGGTTATTGATTTATTGGAGGGTGCAGTGGTAGAGACGGATGAGGGGCTGATCAGATGGGAGGTTAGCGTTAGCCACACAGAGAAGCTGTTTGTCCTTATCCATCAGTTCAAACCCACAACGTCTGAACGGATCCTTGACATTCAAGACTGACTCAGATGAGGAGAAGGAGAGGGGGGGGGGGGCGTTCATGAGCCCCCCCAACCTCCCTTCATCTGTCAAGGACCTGGAACAGCGGCCAGTGTCAAACAGTGTAAAGGGCTCTTCCTGGGAAATTAGAACAGTAATATTTGATCAAATATTCAACTGTTTGATTATTACAGTAAAACTGTGAAAGAAACAGATTTATTTTGAAGTGCTTGTACAAAGACAAACTAACTGGAGCACGGCAGTGTTGGGATTTGATTTCACGATAGTCAATATATTCTGTTACATTATAAAAATCCATTTTCTAAACCAGGGGTGTCAAACATGCGGCCCACGGTCCAAAGTTGGCCCGCTAGGGTGTTGAAGCCGGACCGTTAAAAACATGTTATTGTTATAAATCATCCAACTGTTGTATTTCTGAACCAGGAAGTCCGTCAACGACAACGTGTTCCGTGCAGTTTGTCTGTTTGTTGACTTTTTATTGAGCCGAGGACAAAACCGTCCTGGTGTCAAAGGTCACCCCTCAGAATTCTCTGACGGAGACACCACAGAAGACAGAGGACATTTGGTTCTGTTTAACTTGTCTTTCTTTTCGACTCTGTCACTACCGAGATCCGCTCCTTATTTATTTACTGCAACAGTTTTGTGTTCACATGTAGATACAATAGTTTGGACAAGAATATATAGGGTACTGTGTTGTACTGCGTTGTACTGTGTTGTACTGCGTTGTACTGTGTTGTACTGTGGAAGTGACAGGATCTGGTGAAAGAACCTAAGAATGGATCCAAGGTTGATGCAGAATCTTGTTGCGAGATTTTTTTTTCTTCTCTCCCCTCTGTCAGGGTCAGAGTGTATCTTTCAGCCTCCGCCTGCAGTAATGATGCTGCAGCCGTGCAGAGGGACACTCTGCTCTCAGTCAGATGGAGAATACATACATCCTGTCACATTTGTTTCACAGATGTGGGAGTTTGGTCAACGCCTTCCCCCATGCCTGTCACCCTCACGGCCAAACAGCCTGTCAGGAGCACTGGGACTTTTGCAGTCGTCCTTGGGGTTATTTTGACCTGTACACCTGTACAGTGAAGAGTCAACTTTACCAAACAAAATGACAAGCAACACCGTGGAAATGGGCCTGTCCCCCCACCTCACCCCCCTTTACTGAAGTCAATGGGATGTATGGATCGACTGTGTACCTCTGCTGTGAGAAGAGAGAGAGTTTACTGCACGTCTATTTTTGGTCGTCAACAGTCGATGTAACAGGTCTGTCACACATTTAAAGCTAATTTTAAGCTAGTTGTTGAGCGGCAACAGAAGTGACCAGTGATAATGAGGGACAATATTTACAACATGGGCAACAGAAGTGACCAGTGATAATGAGTAATGAGTAAATAATCCAGCCATCCAATTTTGTCGTGAATCCCACTGAAGCTGAGCTTCAACAGGGTTTAATACGCCCTGCTCCACGTCTACAGGAAACTCTGAGACAAAACTGTGATCTGGGATCAACGGCTAGTTCTGAATAAACTAGTCCTGGGGTTGATCTAGTTTTAATGAGTCAACCTTAGTCCGTGACACGTCAGTTTTACTGCAGTTACTGCTGGTGTCACTGAAGGTGGCAGGTAAATGTTTACGCTTCAGTACTTCAATACTTTACCTCACTCTCAGTATTTGATTTTTTTACCCAGTGCCTCTGCTACTTCGCCCTAAAGTATTGTCGACTGAACGTGTAAAGTATTTTTTTATCTGTTGTCAAATTCTACTTCTGGTTCGGAATGACATCATGACAAGACTTTTAGCATTTTTCTTATTATTCCGTTGCATTCTGGGAGCCTTGACTTCCCCGTCTGCCTGCCGTCCCGTGGCCCCCGTCTTCCCACTCCCCTGACTTTAGCCGGTGTATTATTATAGACTAATTCTCCTCTCCCTCTATGAGCTGCCAGTTTGGCTGGAAAAGCAAGTGCTGGCCAGGGAGCCCTTCAGGAGCCTTTCTGAAGCAGCTGAATATTCATCTTCATTAGAGGCATCACCCACTGCCACCCCTCACCCCAACCCCACCCCGCTCGGTGCAGGGCTTGGTCTTTTAACGAGGAGAAAGTGATTCAAATTGAGCGGAGGAGGTGAGGGGTGACTCAAACTCTCGTGTGTTTGTAGGAGGTGAACAACATTTTTTATCTTCTTGTTTTTTGTGTTTTTTTTTCTTCGTCTTCTAGCCTGTGTGGGTGGGGAGGGGGCTGCGGGGGGGCAGATGATACTGTACAGTTGGATGACCAAAGCTGCAGGAACACGGTGTGACATCACACCGCTGATGACAAAACACTTCCTGATTTGGGATGAACACCATTGTTCTCAGAGAGGGCAGCAGAGAGCAGCGGTTATCTCTGTGAGACGGCGTAAAAAAAAAAAAAAAATCCAAGGGGAACAGTATCGTAAAATCTCAAACCAACGTAAATAAGTAAATACGACGTCGTACGACGTCTACTTCATCGTCTGGTTCACCTGCAGGAGCACGTGCTTCAGTCCGGTCTACAAGTGCCGTCGGATGAACTCGGCTCTGAACTCTCACTGATTTCTTTTTTTATTATTTTTTTTTATCTGCTCTCTCTCTCTCTTTCTAATTTCTTAATTTCTCCTACACTGCAGTTAGGACAAATGATTTCCGCGCAGCTACCAAACCCCCCCCCACTCTCTCACCCTCCTGTGCTTCTGAGATATATGAGCCAGCCACACAATCATTCCAGCCACCGGCAAAACAAATTCATTAAGTGTAGAGATTTTCACTTACCACTGCGTCATTTTATTTTTCATTTATTGCTGCTCCAATGTAACTTTAATATTTGTCTTTGTTCCTGTGTCTTTCGCCGCCAGCAAATAAATCCAGCAGAAATGAAGAGTCGGGCGTCGAACCCCCGGACAGACAAAATTTGACGTCTGATTCTGAAGAACTCTAACCCAGCTGGCTATACGGGACATGTTGGGATTCAACCTGTCCAATCCACTACTGTCCCCTAACTGTTGAAGACCAATGGTGACCATGACAGTGTGTCTGGTGATATCTCTGATAAGTAGTGACAGCGCCACTATGTGGACGAGCTGAAAACCTGGACAATAGCAATAAGTCAAACAAAGTTCCTGTCACTCAGTACCAGCGCCTGTATATGTACACATATATACACATATATACGTACTGTATATGTGTGTATTTATGTACATATATGTACATATATGTGTGTGTACATATGTATAGTATTTAATACAGTATGTATATGTATACATATATACATATATATGTACATATATAATGTATATATGTACATATATATTGTGTTTACATATATATATGTGTGTGTGTGTATAGAGAGAGAGCGAGAGAGAGATAGAGAGAGAGTGGACCTGAGGGTGCAGCGCTCCGGTCCACATCCTGAGCAGCCACCTCCCCACAGTCCGGGCTGTTTCCTACACGTTGCAGTATGTGTATAAATTATACTCCTGTGTCGGATGGAAAGCAGAACTTTTGCAAACTCTGTGCTGCAGACGCCAGACATTTTCTGACAATTACATCATTTATTCTTCCCACTTTTGTGCCTGAAAGGGATTTGCCCTTTTTCTCTTTTTCTTTTTTTTTTTCGGCGGCTTCTCCCTGAAGCCTGTCAGATAGTGAGGAAGAACCTTTAAACTTCCAAGCTGCTACTGTAGTACACATTACTGCCATGTTAAGCACTTGTAGTACCGCCCTCACAATTAGCTCCATGATGTGTGTGTGTGTGTGGGGGGGTGTGCTGTTTTATTGATATATCAGCCAAACTGGGTTCAAGCCTCTGCTGCTGAGAGTCTACGCTGGAATGACAACATTCAGGTAATGATGTGTAGGTGCCATATGTACGGCATGGCTAGGATAATANTGGCGCCGTGGGGGTACATACCTGGACATGCATAAATCATGTGGTGTAAGGAAATATCAAGGAGTGTTGAACGGCTGCAGCTCATTAAAGCAAACCTCAGCGTGCTCCTGACATCTGAATATGTTTGATCGCCATCGTCTGACGCTGGAATATTTACGTTGCTCACATTGTCGTCCCTGAGACGATCCGTATGGATCTTGTGGAGTCATTTTTCCCTCTTAGCAGCTGGAGAACCCTGGTTCTTTTTTTTTTTTTCTTTCCATTTCCTTCTCCAGACAGGAACGGCTGTAAAAGTGACAGATATTGTCCGTGACAACTGCCACTCAAACGCTCCATAATGGCAGGATGAGCAAGAAGGGCAAATAGGACTATTTAAAGACCGGGGGAAAACGCTGACGTTAGCTGGAACCACGGGGTTAAGAGAAGATTCCGGATGGTTTGGCCCACAGTTCAGATCACTCTGTTTTGTCACGGCCAAAAACATAAAATACAACGTTTTTATTTGTAAAGTTTTATGTATACTACCTTGGTGACACGTCTTCCATCAGTCAATAAAGTTACAGTTAACCATAGTTACTGGTTAACTAAACAGCTGGTCAGCCAGGAGAAGGTTACCATCAGTGATATTGTCCAAGTAGATAAACTTTAACTTTTATCATGAATACATTTGAGCACAATGTCATAAAAAAATTTAAATATTTTTAACGTTGACTTTAACTTTCCTAGTAAAACATTAAAAGGTTGAACTAACTTTTAGTCACAGTGTTAAAATATAACTGTTCTTATTAGACTGTTTCTCCTGTAGTCCAGGACAAGCTCTTTGATTGGTTGAAGCTGTTCATCTGGGAACCAGACCTGGGACTTTGGACGAGGGTCTCCTGTGACCCTGGTGGTCTCCTGTGACCCTGGTGGTCTCCTCATCAGCTCCCACTCCCACACACACAGATCCATCAGAGACTCTTCAAGTGGTTTATTTTGAGTTGTCTTTTTGTCTACACCATCATCTCAACAACTCGTTCCACTTTTTACTCACTTTTTCACACGTGTACCAAATGCCCATTGCTTTAACCTGCAGTGTCTGAGATGATTAAATAACACAGGCGAGAAAAGAACAACGACCATCGCTGTGAAACGGCTAACTCACCGTCTAATTTAACGTGAAGTCGTCACAGCTGTCAGACACGACGACTGTGTCACAACCGCCGGCAGTGGAAACTGTGCAGCCGTTGTAGCAGCCTACGTATCAGATGGTAATCCTCACTATCAGCCCAACACCT
>NC_024311.1:8869934-8870249 GCF_000523025.1 Cynoglossus semilaevis | reverse complement strand
GACGTCACACACTCCGCCGCCGCCGCCCTAAAAAAGACAGAATGAAAGTCATGGGGAGAGCGCTCCCTGCTGGATGACTAACAAACTCGTTATGTTTTATACTTTTATTTAGGCTAGGTACAGATGAGTCGTTACACACAGACGTCAACGCAGTTTACTACAATCAATACTGCGAAAATCAAACCAAAAATTTAATCTTTCAGAAAAAATTCTTTTAAAGTTTCAAACTTTGAAGTCTTTTATCAGTGACCGTGGACCGCGGTGGACACTGCTATGGAGGACCAGGTGGTCGAAGATGGAACACGCTGTGATAAA
>NC_024311.1:8858306-8869866 GCF_000523025.1 Cynoglossus semilaevis | reverse complement strand
GGGGGGTTGGGGGGTCGGGGGGGCACAGCTGATGACTGAAGACTGAACATGGAGACAGAGCTCTGTGTGTGTGTAGGGTTTTTTTGGGAAGTGAACTTCTAGATTCTACCGTGTATGAAGAATCAGCGGCACATGAGGTTTGAAGTCTCTGTGGACAGAGCAGCAGATGCTCCAAAATATATATATATATATATATTTATATATTTACCAGTGTTGTTGAAAGAACATCAGGTCCTCAATATAATACTGCCTTAAAAATGCGCTGCTGCTGTAGGCGGAATATAGAGTTGAGGAACTTGACCCAGCAGTGTAGGGAGGAGGACACAGCAGCCGTGGCTTCATGACAGCTGCAGCTGCGAGAGACCGAGAAATATATAGAGAGAGAGAGAGAGGGAGGGAGGGAGAGAGGGAGGGAGGGAGGGAGGGAGGAAGCGGCCCTGCAGCATTTGTGCTGCTCGGCAGTGCAGCGACAGCTGATATCTGGTGGGAGGCCTGTGTGGCAGGTGCATACTGATGGAACCAGAATTAAAGTCACCACAGTGAAACCAACTTCGCTGAGCTCATTGGATTCTGTATGTATTTACTTTTGTGAAGAAGTGGCCGATGTTTCTGAGAGAGAATGAATTTATGTTTTGCTCTTGTACGGTTTTAAAAACCCTGTCATCGAAACAGGACCTCCCGCAGCTGCATTACAATATATACAGAGCCCTCACAGAAAATACAGGTGTGAAACATTCACATGTATGTGTGTGTCTGTGTATATATTTAAGTATATATGGATAGATATGTGTGTGAGTTTATATATATATGTGTATATATACCAAAACTGTTGCAGGTTATAAATGTTAGAAGTTGTACAACAGTGCTAAATATAAATTATTATATATGTATATATGTCTATATATGTATATGTTTATATATGTATGAATATATATATATATAATGTGTGTGTGTGTATATATATATATATATTCATACATATATAAACATATACACATATAGACATATATACATATATAAGAGAAGTAATTGTCTTAATGGGGGGGGGTCTCTACAACAGTTCTATGTACCAATGGGAACCCTACTGGTTAATTCAGTGGAACTATTAATTCCTGGTTGGTGTTGTTGGAGGTCTCTCTTCCCTGTCACCCCCACCTCCCACGTATCTCCCATCATTTTTCTCCCCTTCATGTCTGGACCCTCACCAGTCTTCCCTATAATCTCAGCCTATAATCTCAGCCTATAATCTCAGCCTATAATCTGGATCTGATTTTTTTTTTTTCTGCTCCTTTTGCTAATATAAAACCCAGTGTGTGACAACGTTGTCACATCTCTGGAGCGGGGACAGCTTGTTTGTGAAGTGCAGGCCAATTGCTTTGCTTTTATGTGCTGATCCAATGTGACCTGCAGGGACCTGGACTTCATAAAGCATATTGACTGAACCATCTGAGCGGAAAAAAAAAGCAACAAAAAAAAAAGAAAAACTGACATTATCCATTCCTTCACTGCTCAGAGTTTGGTGGAGTCCGTGGTGGAGCCTGAACCCACAGGATCAGATGTTCACCAGAACTGACTCCTTCTCACATGAGAAGAATATATTTTTGTAGTGAACGGTGTGACAGTTAATTTGGGGCTGAATAACAAAACCACGTCGGTGACATTTGCTTACAAACCGCAGCGTCACACTCCATCGGCACTCAGCCCGTGATCCTCCAAATGATGCTGTGATTAAATGTGAATTAAATGTGAAACCATGAAATTACACGTCCTCCTTCAGCCACTCCTGGAGTTGAAATCCTCCGGCCTTAATGGAAGATTCTGACACAACTGCTGATCCAGCGCTCAGGAATGAGGGCTTGACAGACTTAGACACTTTTTTGTCATCGCTGCATTTCTGGGCAGATTATTTGGTCAGCCTCAATCAGTTCCACTTCAGCCTGAAGGGGAAACGGGGGTCCACTGAGTAATACTGACCGCGGAGCATCGGAGTCAGAGGCCGCGACCTCTTTATGAACACTGTGTTTCAATCAAGTGCTCCGCAGCCACGGGTGTCACAGACACGGGCTGAGTATGCAGCTGAGGATGACAGCAGTGGAGGCCAGTGGAATATAAACACCGGTGGGAGTGAGAGGCTGATCAGAGGAGGAGAGGAAGAGGAGGAGGAGGAAGAGGAGGAAGAGGAAGAGGAGGAAGCTTCACTCAGCCTCAACCATATGAACGTCAAAATAAACAGGTCGACCTGTGGCGCTGCAGTCTGCACTGTTTACACTGGTCTACACAGTCAGCCATTACTGGAGTGTACTGATACTCTGTGTGTATCCACTCTTTAATAATAATATATTTTTATTTTTAAACAAAGGATGATATGTGGGGGCGGGGCTAAGATTGCTGCAGCTCTGACGTGAACATTTTTAAATCTCTTCTTCTCATTTAGTAACAAGGAGAAGATTTTATTTATTTATGTATTTATCATCAGAGTACTTTGAGTCTAAAGTATTACTTCCAGTAGATGCTGTACACAGGTGTTGACCTGCTTCTGTTTTGATATTATATTTTATATTTAATTAATTGAAATGAATGTCTGAGCGGAGATTACATTTTTTTAAGGGTCAAATATTTTTGAACTTTTTTTCCATGCAATAAAATAATCATGATTTTTTTTGCCATTAATCAAGAATAAAAAATAAATAAATTTTGCCCAGATCTTATAATCAGGTCGATATGGATCACATCTCTGAACCCAGACTGTGATCCGCGTCAGACTGGATGATGGAACTTCCTCTGGTCTGGTTCTAAGTAAGACGATTAAAACGGTGAGAACAAACTCTGCCGCTCCATTTAAAAGTGTAATTTATATGAAGAGCTCAGCGCTCTCATTCTCAGTGACATTATTGATCCAGTTAACTGAGTGTTCTTGTCTGGTGCCACTGTTGGGTCACATGTCTCATCCTGGTGCCTGCTCCTGTCTACGGTGGCTGCCTATCAAAGTTCACCGTCTGCTCAGCCAACCGGTAAGGTCACATGACACGCTGACAGTAGCTGAGCTGCTTAGAAACTACAGGAGATGTAAGTGCTTCACATGACCTCGTTAAAGGGACGGCGATTATCTGTCCTACAAACTGGGACGTCCTTTGGAGACCGGGTCTCCGATGACTTCCAAAGTAAGCAGATGTGACATGATTTCTGCTGGAGATTAGCATGGCATTTTAAATCATTTCCTGTCTATTGGGTGAACATCACGGTAATGATGTCATAATTATTGAGCTCGTTCCTTTTTTCCAGACCAGACGATGAATTAAAATAAAGACTGAAAGACAAAGAGAGACAGAGACAGAGACAGAGAGAGGGGGAGGGAGGGAGAGAGAGAACCAAAAAGAACCAGGCTGTAAAAAATAATAATTTTTTTTAGGCCAGAGAAAAAAAACAGAGGTTTCCAGAGAGGTTTGAATCTCAGAGTGTCAGGATCCACACCTCCAGCTGACTCCACCCTGCTCACTACACCATCGCCACCTGCAGTTCAACAACTGTCACAGCCTTTAGACCAATAAACATTGATTATCTGGTCCTCGTGGCTGATGTCATCATTTCTCAGAAATATTTCATGTGACCTTCATGTGACCTTCATGTGACCTTCTGTTTACATTGATCGAACGATCAGAAATGCTGAGACGTAGATCTGGGATGACTAGAAACAATCACGGCCAAACGATATTATCGGACAATGTTAGCAAACTATGTAATATTGGTAAAAGTCGTTATTGTTTTTTTCTCTGATAATGAAAACCTGATAACAATGACGATGATGTGACCTAAAAGTAGTTTTGAGGTGAAAGTAAAAGTGAAGTATTGTGACACAGCGCACACACACGAAATGTGTCCTCCGCCTTTAACCCAAACGGCTGCATATATCAGTATCAGTTGATATCGGAATCGGAAATGAAGTGTTTGGACAATATTGACAAAAAGCATCTTATAAAAAATCTTATACCTCTACTCGTATGCTAACGTCTGTGTCATTGAACTAACCTGGATTGTTCCTCAGGTTTCAGTAAAAACAAAGTCACAGCTTCAGTTTCTTCCACTCCTACAGAAATACTCCTTTCAAATCGGAGTTGTTTTCCCACCGGAACATTTAACTAAATGATTGTAATTTAAAACAGTTTGCCTTCCTGTGGCCTCCATGCAATAGCTCCACGCCCCATTAGGGGGGGTTCACCCCTCGCTTTGGAAACCACTGATTTAGATAATTGAAGTGACTTCTCATTTCAAAGGTTGACTGTAATCATAACCAATATTTTTAAAACAAACCTTTCCGTCTAAATACTGGAGTTCCACGACCTGCGGTTTTCTCCACGCCGATGCGTTTCTCGTTTCTGCTTTAAACAAAAAGTGAAATAAATGGAGCCATCACAGATATGACTTATTTACCAGTGTTCAATAATGAATGTGTCATCTTCCCTTTGTGTCGTTCTCGTCTATCAGCTGCAGTTCTCCACACAGGCTCCTCTGACCTATTTAGCTTTTATTGTTAGGAGACCTCTTGTGGCCACAGTAATTACAGTGGAAGCAAAGAAGTTAATAAGTTTCATTTTGAAGCCTGAAAGAGTCATTACTTCAGCCTTTGTCTGAGATCATTCCGTTTCAAAAAATGTCTGTTTTTAAACAAATGACTTTTTATACCGTTGATGGAAAATAACCAGCGACCCTGAGAATTTTCACCGAGGAAGACTTTTGTCACAGAGCTGAGGAGGGAAACGTGTCTTCGTCTTTATGTTTCTGAAGGTTTTTTGCTGTATTTAAAAGAAACTCAAACAAATTCCCACCTTTCATCACAGTGAAGGTCGGATGTCTGCCATTACTGCACACACAGACGGACAGAAGATATTTGAAAGATATTTGACACGGAATGTGGCTCAGTTTCTCCACTGGTCCAGGGTCAGTGTGGGTCACAGTGGTGGCCAACTGGTCCATGGACCACAAGGGTGGTGTGTGCCCCTGTTTGAGAACTACTAGTCTTTAAAGACCAGGCTGAAAAAACATTGCAGTATTTCCTCAGTAAACTAATTGGTGAAGCTAACACTTTAAATCAGTTAACCAGCAGTTGGTCTAACACTTTAAATCAGTTAACCAGCAGGTTAACCATTGAAGTTAACCAGCGACTTTCACACCAACTGATTTGAGTTTTAAACTGATTTCATGATCATCAAGATCAATAAAAGTTTATATCAAAAAACAAACTTAAAGCCACCAATCAGAAAACCCCACAACAACAACAACAACAACAACCTTCTGTCTCCAGACTTGACATTAAAAACAATGGACTCATTAAAATCATGAGCTGAAGATGAAAAGTGTGTGTTGTCGACCTGACAGTTTCAGAGTGGGAGCTGATCAATTACAGCAGAATGGTATTTTAATCAAGCCAATCAGAAAATAAAGTTTATAAAAAATCATTGACCAATCGTTTCATCACCAGGAAACACTGCTAACTTTATCTATCAGTCAGTTCATGATTAACACCTGGTCAAAAATATAGGAAAAAATTAGAATAATAATAATTAAATCTTTGATGATATTTTGTCTTTTTTTTGTATAAAATGAAAAATATGCAAATTTGAGGATTTTTCTGTTGTAATAGTTTGATAATCCCTGGAAACCTGAAGAGTTACTTGTCTTTCCTGGTCCAACAAAACACTGGAAGACACTGAAAAAATGTCCAATTAATATAGTAAAACAGAAACAGGTTTTGGACCGTGGACAAAAACGTTTTTCCCTTTTTTAAAATCCCAGCCCTTTTTCTGGGCAGAGAAAATAAATTCAGTCAGGAATTCAAATCAACGTCTGTGGCCCCGTCCTGGGCCCCACCCTGTAATCCCAGCTCCATCCTGCACCTGTTTTCCATGCAGGTGTCGGCCTCGGTGTGAACGGCAGCGTGAATGCTAACGGGCTGCTCTAATGAGGCCTTTGAAGTATCAGCAGTACGCAGTGGCAGAATCATAATGGGAAAATCCCTCTTGGATTGTGGAACTCAGCCTGATTGACAACACCAGATTCCCCTCCCCCTTCCCTCCCCCCGTCCCTCCCTCCATTTTTAATTCCTCTCTCTCTCCATCACCCGGCCTCTGCTGGTCTCTGGTCTGTTGGACGATGACATCATCTCGGAGTGTTGTCTGTTCAGGACAACAGAAATCTTCAAATATATCTTGAAATCATTTTATAAATATAATCGTGATAAAATAATATGGAGAACAGTAAATCGTGAATCATATCGTTACATCCATGTTTCTATGTCAATACTTTCAAATATTTCTTCAACTGCGTCCACTTCACCACTCCGTTATTACAACAGGATACAGATCCTGCTCGTACAGACTGGGCTGGTTCTTCAACTGCGTCCACTTCACCACTCCATTATTACAACAGGATACAGATCCTGCTATAACACATCATGTCATGTGACTCCTCACAGCCAATCAACGAGCAGAGCAGTGGGGACATGCATCGTAAATAATAACGTCCTTTGACGTCTCACAGTAAAAGTGTGTTTTCATCAAAGTTTGTTATTGAACGACCTGTGAATCTAAAAAACCTGTCATAGAAGAAGTCGATGTACGAGAGGTAAAATATACTTCAGATACAACATCGGGTCATTCCTGTGAGTCGATGACTTCAACTCCAGACTTCAGCTGCTCCAGTCTCACTGACTGTGCCCCGGTTCAGTGACCTCATCAGCATAGATGATAATGTGGCAGAATCTTTAAATTTTTTTTTTTTGAATTCCTAGTTGAGTTTGGTTTCCTGTCCTTTCATTGTCAGCTCTGCTGTTCTTCACGTCTGTCTCTGCTGCCGCCTCGTCACTCCACGTGCTGCTGTCGCTTCTGTTTATAAAGAAGCTGACGGATGACGTGCTAGTATTTTGGGAAGAGACGCTAAACTTGACCTGACAGCTGACGGCGGCGGCGGCGGCGGTAGTCACTTTTGACAAACTGACTGCTGCAGAGACGCCTGTGGAATCATTGATATCCTCAACACGACTACCATCATCATCCTCATCTTCATCATCATCATGGCTGTGGTCCAGAGGTTTCTGACAAATCCATCCAGGTAGGCTCAGATGTTTCCTCTGGTCTTCTCCCTCCTCGCTCTCCAAACCACTGCTCTCATCTGTTCAAACTTTACTTTCTTTGCTGTTTACCTCAGTGAACAGATAAATCATTCTCCTCTGTGTTTCTGTTTGTCTTTCATCTCCATCAGTCAGGCTATCATCATCATCATCATCACCATCATCATCATCACGACGTTCTTTTCTCGCAATCCTGTCAGTCACCTAACAAAAGGTGATCACCCATGGAGCTCATCATCCTGCGCTTCGCCCCTCCTCGTCGTCAGGCCGATGACACTGTTGCCATGCTGACGGCTTCCTCTGAGCAGAGTCACGGAAATGGATTTGCTCCCGACTAAAATCCCACCACCCCTGCTGGAGGCGCGCCGCTCTGCGCTGGTATTTCTTAAATGTCAACGTCACTCGCGAATAGGTCAGGACAACAAGCACTTAAATAAGGTTGTGTCATTGATTAATGAGAGGTGCTGAAGACTGAGGAGGCCTCTGACTGCCTGCCGCAGATAAAACAACAAATGTTTTGTAAATAGCCCCGGGTGCTTCCCTCCATCTCTGTCTGTTCTCCGCCGTTGTTTCTTCTGCTGGTGGAGAGAACCGTTGCCATCAGAAAACTGACAGCTACTCCGGGGATGGCAGGAACACATGTTCCCGGCTGCAGGAAATCCAATCCAAGCCCAGCGAGCCTGCGGTGGCTCAATTTGCAAAGCCTACAGGCCTGTTACCAGCATTGTTCTGATGGTATTAACAGTTTGGATGGCAGCCAAGGAGCAGTATGGCAGGAGCACGCCGCTTTTATTGACTACTTATCCATAAAAATGCATCCCTTCTCACTACATTATGCTCACATGTAGCGCAAATCGACTAATCTGAGCAGATTAAAGTCACTTAGAAGAGATTAGAGGACGCCCGTGGATTTATTAAAAAGCAGAAACCTAATCAGGGAGGAGGTGTAAATTAGCTGGGCAAAAACGGGGAAAAAAATTTGTTATGAGGCGCGGCGCACCTCATTTGTTTATTTTTGAATCTCTGAGCGAAGGCTTGTTTTCTGACGCAGTTCTGGTGAAGACACTGTTGGTGGAGCCGTAGAGAAGGTCGTGAGGAGCCGCGTCTTTGTAGAACCAGAAACAGTGTGTGAGGGTGACAGGCGGGGGTGAGGTCGAGTGGAGCTACGTCAGGGATCGACTCTGAGACCATTTCTGTTCACATTGTTACAGTCAAGGTCAACGTATGAGGTCAAACGTGGGGCTCCGTGGACCACGGTGTTTGAAGATGACATCGTGATCTGTGGAGAGAAAAAACAGAAGAGGTGAGAGGGAGGGTGAGTTCAAGTACCTGAAGTCAACCATGAAACAGACGGGACTGAGGAGGGGGAGATGGTTGGTGTGAAGTAGAGAAGGTGATGGAGGGGGTGGAGGCAGTTGGTCTGCTGTGGCGACCCCTGCAGGACACAGATATATTTCTTCATACGTTCTGAAGGGCTCCTCCTGATGTTGAGACACAAACACTGACGACATTTGACCTTTTTTTAAGTCTTCATAGTAATAGTTGTCATGAAAACGCTGACTTTTGAACATTCTGTTGAACTCACTCCTTCAACAGCAGAAACTCTTCACTTATTTATTTATGCACATCAGAACTCCGAGTCAAACTACAGAAAACAAACTTCACTCCTATATGATCCTCCCACATCCTGCGTTCAAGTAATACTGCACTTTGACATACTCTCACTGAGGTTTTCCCTGAATACTACTGCCTCTGGCAACGTTTGGATAGAAGTCAGCTCCGCCGTAGGACGCTCCGTCACGGAAAAAAAAAGAAAAACAAAAAAACATCATTTGTTTTTCTCCTGCCTCATCGTTTGGTTTATTGTGAAACATTTAAAAATGGTCTCAGTGTGAACTGGTCTTCCTTCTGTTTTATTCACACCTCTACAAAAAACTCAATCTTCAAACTTCAAGGGTTTTTCATCTAAATGTGGAGACTGAGACTAAATCTTCAAACTTCAAGGGTTTTTCATCGAAATGCGGAGACTGCAAACTTCAAGGGTTTTTCATCTAAATGCGGAGACTGAGACTGAGACTTGAGGCTGACACTCCCTTTAGGTATTAGACCAATTAACACTAGAACCTGAAGATTATGAACTCTGTTTTCTGCCTCCTGATTTGTTTTTTTGTGCTGCGTTAGGTCTAAAGCGTTGCACCGCTGTGATGGAGCCAAGATGTGGAGACATTAGGTGGTACTGTTTGACCTCTCACAGTCTTCCTGGCAGCCTCCCAAGGGCAGGCGGCAGAAAGCAATTGCTATTAGTGTGCATATACAGGCCGGGCAGATAAATGTAGGCTGCTTTTAGCAGATGAGCCACAGTGCCATCAATTAAGATGAGGGCAAGAGCTATCAGAGTGTCATGAGAAAAACAAGACGGCGTTCCCTCAATGTCAAACCTAAGATGAACACGTCGAGGCGCGGAGAGAGAAAAAATCAAAGACAACCTGATGGCTCTTTTACATAATGCTCACACTGACAAATTGCTATTGATGGTTTTTCCTCCATCAGAGCCACATGGTCCAAACAGCCTGGACGCCACGGCCACTGGACTTTCAAATTTAATGACGCCCATATTTGGATTGTTCCGATGTCTTTACTTCAGGAGAGGAGATGAAGTAGTTGGTGAAGTTACAGAGAACACTTTGTCTCCGTCCCACTGCAGCTGGACAAACATGGACAAGAGGAGCAGAAATAGAGCTGCTGGATGTGTCCGAGAATAAAAAGCAGTGGAGAAGACCTTCATCTCTGCTCTGTCCTCCAGTCACAGTCCGCAACAGCCGGCCGACGCCGCTCGCCCTGTTTCTCCACACTCTTCTTGTCTCCTTCCCCTGAACTGTACTCCTTTTGTTTGCCCTGGTTGTTGCACATAATGTGGCAGCGATCTCCATGCCAGGCCAGAGGGACGTTGACAACGTGTGCCCTGTGACTCTCCAGTGGTTCCCAAGTAAAGTCCATCACTCTCCCTAATTAGCCGGTCTCTTTTGGGTTGTGACTAAAATCACCTCTGCGGCTGCTCCCTCTACTGGATCACACCTACGTTTAATTAGACCCCTCGGAATATTAGTCGGGGTCTTTGTTCCACTTCCTGTCATTAGGAGGCAGACAAATGAGTCTTTAAAGCCCCTCACGCACTCCCTCCACATTCGTCCTCCACCCGCTCACCACTGTGCTCATCATTCTCCGGTGCATTGTGTTCTATGGTGATGCGCTGTAGATAATCAGCCTGGGTGGAACTCTGTGACTGTGTGTGTGTGTGTGTGTGTGTCTGCCAAACTCTGCTGCACAGTCACTTCTGAAGAGCTGCACAGACTGTACAGTCAGAGCTCCAGCAAAACTGCATCAAACTGGTACAGTACTGCAGTACTGGGTAAACAAAGATGGTACTGATGGAACTCATCTTTACAAAAAGAATAAGGTTTAATTATTCAATACATATTATTTTATATTTTATTGTTCTTATAAATGTTATAATATAATGTATGTAATGTATTGTACATACATACATTACATGTAAATAAAAGTCACTGTTTCAAAGGGGAACCAGAGCAGTGATAAATGGATGGTTTTCCAGCCAATCACGGTCAACCATTCACCCTCTCATTCACCCTCACATTCACACCTGTTGTTAATTTGGAGTGACCGTTCAAACCGACTGTTGCATCCCTTTTGCATGTTGATGAACTGTGGTCGGAAGCTTGAGTCCAATAGGATCATCAGTTAGTGTTGGGGCTCACAGCTGTGTAAGGCGACAGCACTAACCACTTACCCACTGTGCGGCTCTCATTTTGACCATTTTGAAGCTTGTTTAGACTTTTCCCCTGGACCCTGGAGCGCTGTGCAGAGCGGTGAGCAGAAGATGGATGAAACGACGCCGCCTGCTATGACGAAACTGATGAGACCAGAAATGTCGGAAGATCACGACTGAGGGAGAAGCAGCCAGGAACAATAAACCCTGACACAGTTGTTAGTTGTTGACTAAATTACACATGACAGACAATAAAAATGTTACTGACTCTAAAATAAGAGCTGAGAACCTCCGTGCAGCTCCGAGAGACGCAGGTGGCACCGTGAGTGATGGACTAATCATAGCCACGGAACTTGGCGGCCCACCAGACTTCCTCAAGCCTCTAGCTGTCCATGTGAGACAGACGAAGACAGTGGTGCTTTTAAAGGCTTGAAGACAGGACAAAGAATTCACCAGGAAAAAAATGAAAACGGTCGAATTGACAGACAGCGTCCTGGAAAGGACGAGTTAAACGGAAACGGTATGAAATCTGATGTTTCGACAGTCAGACTGACACAGTCGTACAGTCAGTCAGTCAGACAGACAGACAGTCAGTCAGTCAGTCGTACAGTCAGTCAGTCAGTCAGTCAGTCAGTCAGACAGACAGTCAG